>NC_083103.1:51796742-52168694 GCF_949774975.1 Lagenorhynchus albirostris
GCCAGTTGGGAAGTCTCTTATCTGATTTTGATGATGGTCTAGGGGAACTTGTTCCCCACCCTCAGGAAGTTTGAAGAAGAAAAAATGTTGAAGAAAAAGAAAGGGTTTCTGCATTAGGGAGTTCTGAATGCCAGGACCTAGGAGGTGTGGATGACAGAGCAGGGTAGGCATTGGAAATGAGGACAGGAGTCTGGTACAGTGAGCCACACAAGTGATTCCCTTATGCCAAACCACCCCTCAAGCAGCTGACCATTGATGGATCCCAGGAATCAAAATAAAGACTTAGTTTCGCTTAATAAGCAGCGTTTGGGGCCCCTGGCCCATTTGGAGCTGTGGTCAAATCGGCAGTACCCTGAGAGCAGTCCCTGTGTCTTGCCCTGGATGGGGCTGAGAAGAGGTGGGAGAGATCTACAAAGGCCTTGGTGATCATTAGGGAGGGTTTCCTGGATGAGACAGGGTAAGCAGGGGGAAAGCTAGTGACGGTCACATTGTTTTCCACTCTCTTTCTACTCTTCACAGTGTGTTTCCTGGCTGTTAGTGACCTGCTCTCCTTCCCTCCCTCAACACTGAGCTCTGTTGTAAATACATCGCACCAGAGGCCACTGTGATGCCGCTGTCTCCTCCTCACCATCCTGCCCGACCATGTGACACCGGCTCCCTATAGACGGGCATCCCCAGATGTACAAACCCTTTCGTGTATTCCTGCCGAAAGCATTGTTTTCCAGGGCCTTTGACCAACATTGGTCTCCCCAGTTTAAGGCTCCCCAGCTCCTATCCCTTCCCTGTTCAGGGGTAGCCCCTGCCTGTCCTCCCTGCCTTGCCTAGGGTGAAGCCTCCATCAGAACTGCCACCCTGGGCCCCTATTCCTGGCATTAGGCAATGCACCTGCGTCCATATGTTTCCCCAGGCTCAGGGACCTCCATTCCTTGAGATTGTTCTTGCCATGGTCCTGCCCTACCTCATGGGATGGACCACGTGCGTGATGGTCCTTATTTTTCCCTTTTAAATAAAATACCAGTCAGGTACCTTTTTATCCCCGTCTTACTATTCTAGGCTTGGAAGACCCAGGGGGGCCAGGATCTCATCCTTAGGTACAGGGGTGGGGGGTGGATAGCATCACAAGAAACCAGCCTGAAAATCAGGCCCGGCCAGTCCAAGCACATGGCCTCCCAACTGGGGAGGGCCCACGGTCCCACTCCCACATGTCTGGGCACCTGCCCTGGGCTGAGGCCAGGCTGCTCCAGGGGTCTCTTGAGCCCTCACCTGCCACAGGGCAACCCAGGTTGAATACAGCCCACGCACAAAGCCACAGGCTAAGGCCCGTGGAGTTGTTTTTAAGAATCAAATTGAACCATTTTCATAATTGGTCCCTGGAGGTGTGCAGAGTGCCCGCTTGCCTTTTCTAGACCCACAGCTTATCTTAGCCATTTGTGGTTTCCATGTTACTCTTCATAGAATCAGTGCAGCCCAGCATCCTCAATATCTGCCCTCTTCCAGCTGCCTCATCACAGCACTTCAGTCTCCCCCTGCTGCCCAGGCACGCCATTCCCAAGGGCAGGGAGGGGCAGTCTCCTGCAGCCCATCTTTTCTGTGACTGTCTTAGGTGATGCGTAGCCCCCTCCACCTTTCGACCCAACAACTTCCTATTCCTGTCCTGCTGCAGGGTCTGAAGTCTGGGACCTACTTTGTTTCTTTGTTATTTATGATCTTGTTTAAAGAAAATAAATCTCCTAACCTTTATCTATCTGGTCTTTATGGAGTTGTCCTTATTTCTGTTGATCTGGGGGCAGGGAACATTTCACTGGATTTAGTCACCATAGAGCACCAGAAAAACCTCTTTCCTGTAGCCTATCAACATCTTATGCTCTGCCTGCTTCCCAGATCCATAATGCCCAGTGGAATGGACAGAAGCAGCTTCCACTGCAGCCCGGGAGACCATATTCCAGTCCCATCTCTTCCAGTTATTTGCTGTGTTGACTTTGGCCCGGAACAGGACAGTCTATACACCGTCCACATGACCTCAGGCACTCAGGGCTTTAAATCTGCCAACACCCAAACTTTGTCTACAACTTAGATATCTCCTGAACTCTGGATACTTCTAGAGTTACTAGATACCTAGATACTCTAGGTCCATCTACTTCTCCATATCTCCCAGATGTCCAAAAGCCACTCATTGACCACTCCTAAAACCGAACTCACCTTCCCCCTAAAACTTGTTCTTCCACCCACATTTCCTAACTCAGTAGTGATAGATACCACCATCTCTCCACTTGACCAAACCAGGCAGCCAAAGTGCCCTAGATGGCACCCTCTCTTACATCCATATCCAGTCTACCACCAACCCCTGTCCATTCTCTGTTCTATGATGTCTCCTTTCCTTGCCTCAGCCCCTCCCCTGGTTATCCTCTACATACTGTTGGAGTCCTCTTCCTAGTAGGCTTTGGAGCCAGGCTGCCTAAATTAGAACCTAAGGCCCATCCCTTATTGGCTGTATGAGATAGCTACGTACTCTCTCTCTTTGTGCTACAGTTTCCTCATCAGAAAAATGGAGATCAATAGTATCTACCCCACAGAGTCTTGAGGACTATGCAAGTTAATATAGGTTAAGTGGCTCTCTCAGTAACTGGCACAGGGTAGGCACTGAATAAATAGTTCCTGTCATGTCAATCCCATATTATATTTAAGACCTTCTTTACTCAGAGTGGTTTGTGGGCCAGTAGCATCAGTATCATCTGGAAGCTTGTTAAAGATTTTGTCCCTACCCCAGACCTATTGAGTCGGTACTGATCTGCATTCCATCAGGCACATTAATCCTGAGAAGTTCTGGTTTAGATGTTCACTAAATATTTCTGAGTAAAGCATGAGCTCCCTAGCAGAGAAGAAAAGTGCCTTGTGTGTGATCTGCATCCTCTCACCAAGCCCTTTGGGGGTTGGGTGGGGAAAGGAGCGGGCCAAGGTCTCTTTGCTGGGCTGTGTGCACTCTGTCTACAGGGGGGCAGCATAGTCAAATGCACGGTTTTCAGGGACACACATCAGACACTTTTGTTCGCCAGGCAAGTCATAATAGTCATCAAAGTTGATCATCAGCTAATTCACTTAACACATATCTGTTTAATCCTCACGGCAACCCTATGAGGTAAGTGATGTTATGTTCCTTTTACAGGTAGGCATTAGGTCCAAATTTGTATAGCTCAAAAGTGGTGGTGTCAGAATTCAAACCTAGGTTGTTTCCTCTTCACGCTGCCTCTTGGACAATATAGGGGACCCTGGTCAGAGTTCTTTTTGGTGAAGATACCTGGCAAGAGGATGATGACCAGCCTTGATGGATGGAGACTGAATGAAATGTTCATTGAGCTTTTTTTTTTTTTTTTTTTTTTTTTTTTTTTTTTTTTTTGCGGTAACTGGGCCTCTCACTGTTGTGGCGTCTCCCGTTGCGGAGCACAGGCTCCGGGCGCACAGGCTCAGTGGCCATGGCTCACGGGCCTAGCCGCTCCGCGGCATGTGGGATCTTCCCAGACCGGGGCACGAACCCATGTCCCCTGCATCGGCAGGCAGACTCTTAACCACTGCGCCACCAGGGAAGCCCTCATTGAGTTTTGTATTAGATACTGTGCTAGTTACTTACATCTTTATCGTTTGTATCCTTGTGAAGTATGGGCATTATCCCCAGTTTATTTATTATTATTATTTTTAAGTTCACATAAATTATATTTTTAAGTTGAAGTATAGTTGATTTACAGCATTGTGTTAGTTTCAGGTGTACAGTAAAGTAACTTGGTTATACACACATGTATATGTATTCTTTTTCAGATTCTTTTCTATTATAGGTTATTACAAAATATTGAATATAGTTCCCTGTGCTATGCAGTAGGTCCTTGTTGTTTTCTATTTTACATATAGTAGTGTGTATCTGTTAATCCCAAACTCCTAATTTATTCCTCCCCACCCCCACCTTTCCCCTTTGGTAACCATAAATTTGTTTTCTATATCTGTGAGTCTATTCCTGTCTTGTAAATAAGTTCATTTGTATCATTTTCTTTTTTAGATTACACATATAAGTGATATCATATATTTGTCTTTGTCTGTCTGGCTTAATGTGATAATATCTAGGTCCATCCATGTTGCTGCAAATGGCATTACTTCATTCCTTTTTTATGGCTAAGTAATATTCCATTGTATACACACACACACACACACACACACACATCTTTATACATTTATCTGCTGATGGACATTTAGGTTGCTTCCATATCTTGGCTATTGTAAATAGTGCTGCAGTGAACATTGGGGTGCATATATCTTTTCGAATTAGAGTTTTTGTCTTTTCCAGATACATGCCCAGGAGTGGATCGCTGGATCATATGGTAACTCCATTTTTAGTTTTTTAAGGAACCTCCATACTGTCTTCCATAGAGGCTGTACCAATTTACATTCCTACCAACAATGTAAGAGGGTTCCTTTTTCCCCACACCCTCTCCAGCATTTATTATTTGTAGACTTTTTGATGATGGCCATTGCGACCGGTGTGAGGTGATACCTCACTGTAGTTTTGATTTGTATTTCTCGAATAGTTAGTGACCTTGAGCATCTTTCCATGTGCCTGTTGGCCATCTGTATGTCTTCTTTGGAGAAATGTCTATTTAGATTTTCTGTCCATTTGTGGATTGGGTTGTGTGTTTTTTTGATATTGAGCTCTATGAGCTGTTTGTATATTTTGAAAATCCCTTGTCGGTTGCATTGTTTGCAAATATTTTCCCCATTCCATAGGTTGTCTTTTCCTTTTGTTTATGGTTTCCTTTGTTGTGCAAAAGCTTTTAAGTTTAATTAGGTCCCATTTTATTTTATTTTTAATAAATTTATTTATTTTTGGCTGCGTTGGGTCTTTGTTGCTGCGCGTGGGCTTTCTATAGTTGCCGTGAGCAGGAGCTACTCTCGTTGAGGTGTGTGGGCTTCTCATTGCGGTGGCTTCTCTTGTTGCGGAGCATGGGCTCTCTGCGCACGGGCTTCAGTAGTTGCGGCATGCAGGCTCAGTAGTTGTGGCTCACAGGCTCTAGAGCGCAGGCTCAGTAGTTGTGGCGCATAGGCTTAGTTGCTCCGCGGCATGTGGCATCTTCCCGGACCAGGGATCAAACCCATGTCCCCTGCATTGGCAGGCGGATTCTTAACCACTGTGCCACCAGGGAAGCCCCATTTTTTTATTTTTGCTTTTATTTCCATTACTCTAGGAGACAGATCCAAAAAAATATTGCTGTAATTTATGTCAAAGAGTGTTCTATGTTTTCCTACAGGAGTTTTATAGTATCTGGTCTTACATTTAGGTCTTTAAACCATTTTGAGTTTATCTTATTAGGTCTTTAATCCATTTTGAGGTGTTAGAGAATGTTCTAATTTCAATCTTTTACATGTAGGTGTCCAGTATTTACCCAATTTAAAGGCAAGGAAAATTTTTTTAAACATCTTTATTGGAGTATAATTGCTTTACAATGGTGTGTTAGTTTCTGCTTTGTAACAAAGTGAATCATTTATACATATACATATATCCCCATATCTCCCCCCTCTAAGGCAAGGAAATTGAATTTCAGAGATGTGAAATGACTTGCCCACAGACATGGCTAGGAGATGGCAGCATCTTTGAGTGGTCCACTATACCCCAGCAGAGAAGGGACCATTCATATGTTCACATAACGTATCTTTAAGGAGCACCTGCTATGTTCTGGATGTAACAACATCCTTGTGAAGCCTACAGATCAGCACTCCATACTCAGGAAGAAAATAAAGGAGACCCTTGGACCCTTTGAGTGAAGGAGTTCTACAAAGCCAGAAGGAACATATTTCGTTTCTAGAACATATTTCGGTCAAACCAGGGGCTGTTCTGTCAGACACACACTTTAAGGAATGTCCAAGGAGAAATGTCCGAAAGGAGAAGGTAGGCAAATGGGTAGACACAGATCTAATGTTGAGGGCGGAGAATCTTGAGATTGAGAAGACTCAAAGGCATGAGGAGAGTTGGGCATGACTTGTGGTGTTATCCTCTTCTAAACCTGCAGTTATGAACATTTATTTGCTGATTAAGCAAACCTGAGCAGTTATTCTGTGCCAAGCCTCCAGTGGACTCTGGAGACAGAGATAAATAAATAATGAGACCCTTCAAATGAGCTCATAGTCTAGAGAGACCATTATAGAAACACTGCCCACATTGTATAAAGGGAAAGGGACAGGTAAACCTCTTTGGAAACAGGTCAGGGATGGTTTCACAAAGTAGGTAGCATCTGAGTTGAGCTTTGAAGCATCATCACAAAATGGAGGTGGAGAAAGAAGGGAAATACTTTGCAGGAAGAGGGGGCAGCGTACACAAGCCCAGGAGACTTGAAAGTCAGTCTGATACAGCTGGTAGATTAGTACAATTAGTATGGCTGGAGTAAAAGCTGTAACAGGAGAGGCTGCAGGAGGCAGGTCATAAAGGCCTTGAGTGGCAAGATGGGGAGTTGCCAGAAGTTAAGGAAAGTCACTCTGGTATCCATGTAGGTGGACTGGCAGGCACCAGACTAGAGGCAGGGAGAGCAGTAAAGAGGCAGTGGTAGTCTAGGTAAAAGGCAAAGGTATACTTAACTAGACAGTGGCTGCAGGGTGAGATAAGGAGAAAGGCTTGATATTTTAGAGATGGAATGAACAAGACAAACTGATTTGGACAGTGAGGTGCCAAGGACCCTAAAGCTGGATTCAAGGGCCTGCCATCAGAACTGGGGGTGGGGAGTTAAAAGGTCACAACTTTTAACAAGGGGAAAGCAAGAAGAGCACCTACAACAGGAGTAGAGAAAGCAAACAGCAATCATACTCTTTCCTGCAGGGACAGTGTTTTGTTTGTAATCTTCGAGCCAACTCTTCTCCTGCCCCAGCTGGCTGCCCCATCAGCAGCCAGAGTCAACACATTCTCAGTCTGGGTCCTGGGCTTAGAAAGTTATGTAAACTCAAGAGGTTCCGATATTCCTAGAGCTGGCTTCCTCTCGCAGCAGTTTGCTAGAAACCCCAGCCTGTAGCCAGGTGAAACCTGGGAACCTGAGACTAGTCAATTGGCTGGCCTCTTACAGGTGGATGGAGGGAACAGTTAACTGGGTAGTTAGCTGAGCAATGGGGGGAGAAAGTTTTTTCCTGATGATCAATGATGATACCACAAATCAATGGCTAATCAAATGTAAACGTATATTAATTGACACAATACAGTATGTGCCATTTACAGAGCACATTTACAGCCTTTTGAGACCTCACAACTCTGTGGAGTGGGTAAGGCAGACAGATTAGCAGTGCCACCCTACAGATGAGGAAATGAGAGCTCTGATAAGGAAAGTGATTTGCCCAAGGTCACACAACAGCTCCCCCTTTCTCCCTGCCCCCAGCCCCTGGGAAACTCTATTTTACCTTCTGTCTCTGTGGGTTTGTCTATTCCAGGTACCTCATATAGGTGGAATCATACAATAATAGTTCTTCTGTGTCTGGTTTATTTCACTTAGCATAATGTTTTCAAGATCCATCTGTGTTAAATCATGTATCAAAATTTCATTCCTCTTTGTGGCTGAATAGTATTCCATCGCATGTGCATGCCACATTTTGTTTATCCATTCATCTCTTGTTATACATACTTGGGTTGTTTCCACCGTTTGGCTATTGTGAATAATGCTGCTGTGAGCATGGGTGTATAAATATTTATTTTGAAGTCCCTGCTCTCAGTTCTTTTGGATATATATCTAAGAGAGGTATTACTGGGTTCTATGGTAGTTCCATGTTTAACTTTTTGAGGAACTGACAAACCGTTTTCCACAGCAGCTGCAACATCAGCAATGCATGAGGGTTCCAATTTCTCCACATCCTCTCTAACACTTAGTATTTTTCCTTTTAAAAAAAAAAAATTATAGCCATACTAGTAAGTGTGAAGTGGTACTTCATTGTGCTTCTGTAGTTTTTGTATTCCAAGACAGCTAGATGTAGGAGAGAGTGAGTGAGGTGACCCAGGGCAGAGCCCCCATAGAGGGCTCTGGAATTAGTAAAGTGGACTGATGCTGGCTGGCCCAGGCACTGGAGGCTGGCCCTGCCTGTCCCCAGGCCCACAACCCTAAGAGCCAGAGGGACTCAGGGAGCTGATAGAGAGGATGGCTTTTTCTGGCCTCAAGCACCAGAGGACTAACAGGCTCAGTGGCAGCCAGAGAAAGAATTGATTGAGCAGAGGCAGCAGGATAGATTGCCTTGCTCCTCCAGGATGAGCCCACTGACAATTCCTATTTCCTTTTTTGTTGCAAGAGGGTTAAAAATAGAAATTCCAGAACTCTAGAACCTGGAGAGCATTGTGGGAATTTCTAGGCTGATGGCATCCCCTAGGGGACAATGTGTGATTTTTAAAAGAATATTTAATATAATTTTTGATATGGTAAGGGGGGAAAAATCTGTTTTCTGAAACAGATTAAGGAACACAAAGTTAGAGAAAATCTCTCCTGAATGATGTGTCTGAATTTTCAAGACCAAAGAAATTTTTAGATTTATCAGAAGGGTCTGGATTTTTTGAGTTTTCTTATACACTTGTGAGTTAGGGAGATAAGCTCCCACATCTCCATAACACACACACACACACACGAACCACCTTATCATTCAAGGCCTAAATCAAGTGTCACATGAGCCCATCACACCAGAGATGTAGTGATACCCCTTCCGGACATGTAACGTGTTGCGTGTCCCCTTTCCACTAGTATTGTCATTGTGTGGGTTTTCTTCTCTGGGAGCTCTTCAAGGATAGACAGTCAGAGTCATCATCTCCAGCCCCGGCAAAGGGCCAGGCACAGAGGCAACATCAGTAAAGCTTAATTGAATGAATGAGTGACAGCCACACATGAAATCTGTGCCCATGAAAACACCATCAAGGGTTGGTTGATTCCATCTTCTGCCCACTGTGCTCCTGTTCCAAGAAGCGGACAGGCATGGGTCTCTGAGCCCAGAAATCTGCCTTCTAGTCTTGGCTCTGCCACTGACACACTGTTTAACTATGGACAAGTCACTTCACCTTTCTGGGCCAGGGAAAGTAACTGCCGCCCTCTGGTCCCATAAGATGATAAGCAGTTGGACAGGAGGCATGATGGTCATTATTTTAGTTATGCCCCATCTCAAAATGTGGTGAGAGAGACAGTAGTTATCTATGGGGAGCCATCTGATCCATGCCCTTAAATCCTTAACCAAAAAGACACCTCATTCCTTTGAGATTATATTTGATTTCACCATGGGCTATCCACTTAAAATGCAAATATGCCCCTGGCAGGGACAGCAGGACCCTGTCACTCAGACCTTAGGTGGAGCAGGCCTATCAAGCATTTGATGGGAAGGGTCACTTGATGAAGAAAGGGAATAAAAGAGGATGGGGCAGAGGGGAAGAAGAGAAAGAGGCAGGCTCTACTTCCTCAGGGGGAGGAAGTTTTGGGGATCCCAACGTGAGGAAGGAGAGGTTAGAAGCAGCTGATGGCAGGAGACCTCCCTAGCTCCAAATCCGGCTCTGCTTCTAGCAGAGGTCTTGTCTTTGAGCCTCCTTTCCTCTCTTGCCAAAAGGGATGATAATCGTTGTGAATAAGTGAGATAAAATAGCCGGCACAGAGCAGGCATAAATGTTTGTCTCCTCCCCCAGCCCTTAGCTGATTTCCTTGTTTTTCTGAGTATACAGCAGTCTGCAGGCAAATGTCCCTCTGTCCCCACCTCACCCCCTCTCCTTTGGCTTCTCCCAGCTTGAGCAACCAAGGCCCCCGAACAGGGGACTCTTTGAGTGGTTCCATGAAAGGGCAGTTTGTGCTGGCTCCTCTTGGCATTGCTGGATAAGGGCCCCCCAGAATCAACACCCTCTCACTTCCTCCTTCCAGACAGCTCTCCCTGCCCCCTTGTGCGTGAATGGGGGACAGGTGAGGTGGCAGCTGCTCCCCACCCTCTTCAGGCACATTCTCACTCTTTCTGTGTTCCTGGGGTCCCAATGTGGAAGCCCTCTCATCCCACTTCAGCCATAGGGTTCTCCCCTTTCTCCCAACTCCTGTGATCCTTAGGGTGAGCAGCCCACAGCTTTCTATTTGATTATATATAATTCTCTATTCTTAAATATGGGCATGTGCTAATTTTGCTTTAAGGGCAGTGAGCAGACCTCTTCATTTTATTGGAATCTCATGGGGCACCAAGCATGGGGCTGGTCACACAATAGGCGTTCTCTTTACATCTGTGGAATTGAGGTGATTTGTTCGTGTATTCAGTACCTACATCTGACAGGGCTCTTAGCCATTAGGCATTAGAGACACAAAGGATAGATCTTTTCAATGCCCGGGAAAAGGCTGAAGACTCCTTTCAAAAATTGTTGGCTCCAGGGCTTCCCTGGTGGCGCAGTGGTTGAGAGTCCGCCTGCTGATGCAGGGGATACGGGTTCATGCCCCGGTCCGGGAAGATCCCACATGCCGCGGAGCGGCTGGGCCCGTGAGCCATGGCCGCTGAGCCTGCGCATCCGGAGCCTGTGCTCCACAACGGGAGAGGCCACAAAAAAGGCCCGTGTACCACAAAAAAAATAAATAAATAAAATAAAATAAAATTATTGTCTCCAAAAAACATAATTGCTAATGGGAGCAAAGCAACCACAGCAAAATAACATGTAATTCAGACAACAGAGGGCTAGTTAAGATCTTTGGAGACAGACATTCTTTTTGATGGCTGAGTAATATTATATTGTATATATATACCACATCTTCTTTATCCATTCATCTGCTGATGGACATTTAAGTTGCTTCCATGTCTTGGCTATTGTAAATAGTGCTGCAGTGAATGTTGGGGTGCATATATCTTTTCAAATTAGAGTTTTCTCTGGATATATGCCCAGGAGTAGGATCACTGGATCATATGGTAACTCTATTTTTAGTTTTTTAAGGAACCTCCATAGTGGCTGCACCAATTTACATTCCTACCAGCAGTGTAAGAGGGTTCCTTTTTCCAGCATTTATTATTTGTAGACTTTTTTATGATGGCCATTCTGACTGGTGTGAGGTGATACCTCATTGTACTTTCGATTTGCATTTTTCTAATAGTTAGCCATGTGGAACATCTTTTCATGTGCCTGTTGGCCATCTGTATGTCTTCTTTGGAGAAACGTCTATTTAGATCTTCTGCCCATTTTTTGATTGGGTTGTTTGGGGTTTTTTTGATACTGAGCTGTATGAGCTATTTGTATATTTTGGAAATTAATCCCTTGTCTGTCTCACCATTTGCAAGTATTTTCTCCCATTCCATAGATTGTCTTTTTGTTTTGTGTGTGGTTTCCTTTGCTATGCAAAAGCTTGTAAGTTTGATTATGTCCCATTTGTTTGTTTTTATTTCTATTGCCTTGGGAAACTGATCTAAGAAAACATTGGTATGATTTATGTCAGAGAATTTTTTTGCCTATGATCTCTTCTAGGAGTTTTATGGTGTCATATCTTATGTTTAAGTCTTTAAGCCATTTTGAGTTTATTTTTGTATATGGTGTTAGGGACTATTCTAATTTCATTCTTTTACATGTAGCTATCCAATTTTCCCAGCACCACTTATTGAAGAGACTGTCTTTTCTCCATTGTATATTCTTGCCTCCTTTGTTGTCGATTAATTGACCATAAGTGAGTGGGTTTATTTCTGGGCTTTCTATGCTTTTCCATTAATCTGTACGTCTGTTTTTGTGCCAGTACCATATTGTTTTGATTACTGTAGTTTTGTAGTATAGTCTGAAGTCAGGGAGCCTGATTCCTCGAGCTCCATTTTTCTTTCTCAGTATTGCTTTGGTTATTCAGAGACTTTTGTGTTTCCATACAAATTAAAAATTTTTTGCTCTAATTCTCTGAAAAATGCCATTGGTAATTTGACAGGGATTGTATTGAATCTGTAGATTGCCTTGGGTAGTATTGTCATTTTAACGATATTGATTCTTCCAATCCAAGAACATGGTATATCTTTCCATCTGATTGTGTTGTCTTCAGTTTCTTTAATAAGCATTTTACAGTTACAGGTCTTTCGCCTCCTTACGTAGGTTTATTCCTAGGTGTTTTATTCTTTCTGATGTGATGGTAAATGGGATTATTTCCTTAATTTCTCTTTCTGGTATTTTGTTGTTAGTGTATGGAAATGCAACAGATTTCTGTGTGTTAATTTTCTGCAACTTTACCAAATTCATTGATGAGCTCTAGTAGTTTTCTGTTAGTGTCTTTAGGATTTTCTGTGTAAAACAGTGACAGTTTTACTTCTTCTTTTCTTCTTTACTTCTTCTTTTCCAATTTGGATTCCTTTTATTTCTTTTTCTTCTCTGATTGCTGTGGCTAGGACTTCCAAAGCTATGTTAAATAAAAGTGGTGAGAATGGACATCCTTGTCTTGTTCCTGATCTTAGAGGAAATGCTTTCAGCTTTTCACCATTGAGTATGATGTTAGCTGTGGGTTTGTCATATATGGCCTTTATTATGTTGAGGTGTGTTCTTTCTGTGCCCACTTTCTGGAGAGTTTTTACCATAAATGGATGTTGAATTCTATCGAAAGCTCTTTCTGCAGCTATTGAGATGATCATATGGTTTTTATTCTTCAATTTGTTAATGTGGTGTATCACACTGATTGATTTGCGGATATTGAAAAATCCTTGCATCCTGTGATAAAGCCCACTTGATCGTGGTGTGTGATCCTTTTAATGTATTGTTGGAGTTGGGTTTGCTAGCATTTCGTTGAGGATTTTTGCATCGATGTTCATCAGTGATACTGGCCTGTAATTTTCCTTTTTTGTGATATCTTTGTCTGGTTGCTTGTTTGTTTTTAGTATCTTTTTATTTATTTATTTTTTAACATCTTTATTGGAGTATAGTTGTTTTATAATGGTGTGTTAGTTTCTGCTTTATAACAAAGTGAATCAGCTATACATATGTTCCCATATCTGCTCCCTCTTGCGTCTCCCTCCCACTCTTTGTCTGGTTTTGATATCGGGGTGATGGTGGCCTCATAGAATGAGTTCAGAAGTGTTTCTTCCTCTGCAACATTTTGGAATAATTTCAGAAGGATAGGTGTTAACTCTTCTCTAAACGTTTGGTAGAATTCACCTGTGAAGCTATCTAGTCCTGGACTTTGGTTTGTTGGGAGTTTTAAAATTACTGATTCAGTTTCAGTACTGGTACTGGTAATTGGTCTGTTCATATTTTCTGTTTCTTTCTAGGTCCATAGATGGACCTAAAGATTATCATACTAAGTGAAGTAAGCCAGACAAAGACAGATATCACATGATATTGCTTATATGTGGAATCTAAAAAAATGATATGTGATGAACTTATTTACAAAATAGAAACAGACTCACAGACATAGAAAACAAGCTTATGGTTACCAAAGGGGAAAGGGGAGGAGGGATAAATTAGGAATTTGGGATTAACACATCTACACTACTATATATAAAATAGATAACCAACAAGAACCTACTGTATAGCGCAGAGAACTATACTCAATATCTTGTAATCTATAAGGGAAAAGAATATATATATATATATATATACTGTATATATATCATATATACTGTATGTGAATCACTTCACTGTACACATGAAATTAACACAACATTGTAAATCAACTATACTTCAATTTAAAAAAATTTAAAAAAAAATCTTTGGAGGCAGACCTGTATTCAAATCCTGCCTGTGCCACTTTATAGCTATGTAACCTCAGGCAAGTTACACATTCTCTGCCTCAGTTTCCCTCATCTATAAAATGGAGATAATAGTACCTATTCATCGTGAGGATTGAAGGAGACAAGTACACCTCAGTTCTTATCACAGTGCCTGGCCAGTGGTAAACGGTCAGTATGTTACTAATGACAATGATAATAGTCATTAACATAAAGAATCTTCCCTGTAGTGAATCTTGTGAGGGATACTGAGTGCAACACCAGGGACCCAGGTTGGAGAAAGCTGTTAGAAAAACAGTTGAAGAAGCGTGCAAGAAAGAAACAAAATTATAAACTATGTACCAAGCCACAGTCAGTCCTATTTAGAAATAGCTACCTACTAAGCGCTTTTGGGGCCCCACAGACACACCACTTTCCCTGAACTGCTCTAACCTGCCTGAAGACAGATGCTCCAAAAGGAACTCAGTTGTTAGAAATCCCCTCCTCAAGAGTTTCACCAACCAAGGAAGACTGACCCTTACCACAGGAGAAGAGACTACAAGTGGACACCACACCTAGATAAACTGTCACCATCACATCTCCCACCTATGGGCTATACTCTAAGGGCCCATTTATCATTCCTAGGAATCTAAGAGGGCTACATCCCCCCGTTCCCTCTTACGATGATATTTCATCCCAAGTTCTAAGCCACCTCAGGGAGTTATTCATTTTCCTCTGGGTATCTCCCATGTATACATGATATATACATGTCACTAAGCTTGTGGGTTTCCTTTTGTTAATATGTCTTTTATTACACAGGTTTCAGCTAAGAACTCAGAAGGGTAGGGGGAAAGTACTTTTTCTTCCCTACATGACAGTAATTTAGTAGGAGGGTTTCCAGAGTCCTGATGCAGTCAGCGGAAATACTGGGGATGTGACCAGGTGCTTGTGGAGGCTCTTCAGGAACCCGAATATCAGCACACCAGAACCTTTTCCTTGGGGCCCACAGAGCTCTGGGAGGCAGAAACCCTGACGTGTATGGTGCAGGGAGGGGGCGGAGGCAGCAGTGTCTAAGCACCTAGTCCTTTACTTGTGTGACTTCTTTGTGAGCAAGGCACACGCCCTCGCTCCTGTTGAGGAACCTGAGCCAAGTCGCCCGGAATGTTCTCTTTGCACAAGTCACTCATCAGTGCAGCCTTAGCTCATGCTAGTCCTGCTGGGAAATGCGTCTCCTCACTAGACTCTGCCTGTAAAAAAAATTCTACCTGTCCTCCAAAGTACAACTCAAAGGAGGCCTTCTTATTCATTTATCCAGAAATATTTGCTGAATGCCTACTTATTTGAAACAGACCTTTTTCTGGGGATACCAAGAGGTATAAGGAGTGCAGGCAGCCAGGCAAATAAACAAATAGTGAAATTCAGTGAGATGGGGGCTACAATAGAGGCATTTACAAAGTATAGAGGGGTCTTAAAGCATTCAGCCTGCAGGGAAGGCCACTGGCCACAATTAAATAAATAAAATAATTTCAAGAAAGGTGTTAGGAAGAAAACAAAGTTGGCTAATGTGAACAAAAGTGGCTGGAAGTTTGGGTGTCAGAGAACGCCTCTGAAGCAGTACTGAGCCAAGAGTGGAATGGTGAGACCAGCAGCAGCGAATAGAAAGAATGTCTTGTGTCTGGAATGCAGTGAGAGGGGAGCCAAGATGAGATTACACATAAATAAAATATTATACTCTGCCTTTTTCACTCAATATTACAAAGTAAGAATGTTCTTGGTTGTGAAAAATGATTTGTAAACATCTTTAATGACTGTATTAAAACATTTTTAATGGCTGTATTAAAAAATCATATTTTAAAAAAGTTATTTTCTGCTTTAAAAAAATCATCACATGAGGTACACTCCTGATACAGAGACACCCCCTGCTCAGCCTTCAGCAGAAGTCAGTAGGCAGAAGGGCATATGGGGGGTCAGGCACCACCTGCAGGTGTCCTCACTGCCACTTCTGGGCCCCTGTGGTCAAGGCTCAAGTAGCAAAAGCCCCAGTGACCAAACCCTGGAGACTGTTGATATGTCCTGTTCCCAAGAGAAAGTGTCTGAGCTCTAGAAACTTCTCTCTCCAGCCTCCTTGCCCCCTCCTTTCTATTGTTCATTCTACTGTGACTCATGGCTTGAGGAGAAACTGTAAGTTCTCAGATGTCCCCTGCTAGAGACCACTTCCTTGTCTTCCATTTGCAAGGAATAGGCAATGCTGACAAAGACCCTCCTCCAGAAGCTTTGCTCTCCTTTCTCCTCTCTTACCATAGCTTTTGGCTTCTGGCTTCTCTGGAAAGCCAAAGGACTCTTCCAGCTTCTCTCTGCCAACATTTTAGTCTTCAGGGCTTGAGCTGCAAGGTCTGCGGAATTCCTGTCCATACTCGTGTATCCACTTGTTGGCCACTGGGGGAAATGGGGAGGAAGAAGAGCAGGCTCAGCGGAGCAGACAGTAGCGATGCTCGCTCACAGGGCCGTTAAATTCCACACCCTTGGCAACTCACTTGCCTCACCCTGGTCCCAGCCCTACTATGGACTACAAGACGTTGCTTCAGCAGCAGTAAAGAGCAAAAAGGACAGTGGCACCTGGAAAAAGTCCCTGACAGGTCCTGCTACTACAGACTAATTTTCAAACCCGTGGGTACTGTGGTCACTTACCCTTCATATGTAGCTCCTAAAAGCCCACCTCCCCCAGGGAACCATTCCAGGGTAATGAGAGAAAAGGGATGGATTCTCCTGGCAAAGTCCACCTCAGCACAAGAGTCCCTCTTCTACTTCTTTTTCTATCTTCAGAGCTAAGTGCTCTTAGACACATATATGACATAAACACATCCCCTACTTATTTCTCTCTTCCTTGTTTGACCATCTCCTCATGGGGAAGCACCTGATGGTTCTCTCCTTGGGATAGAGGACTGGGACTTGGCAACATATTATTCCTTAGCTGTGCTCAGGAGTCAAGGCCCATCTGGTAAGGCCAATAAACTTTTACTGACACCTGCTCTATGACAAAAGCCCGGCCTTATGGGCTCCCAATGTACTGGTGGCAACTAATCCAGAATCTGATCACCTCAATATAATGTGGCACTGTTAAGCTTTTGGAATGAAAAGGCTATGTTATTTTCCATCCATCCCCTACTTCACTTTACCCTGAACCCCTCACCCAATTCCCATGCCCAGAAAGGCAGGCCTTACCCCACTTATCTCCTACCAGGACAGGACAGCCAGCATGAAGTGTGTCACCATCCCCTTCACCACTCCTATGCAGGTTCCACCAAAATAGTGCTGCATTCTGAAAACAAGCAGACCCCGCCCCAGGGGAGGTCAGCCCAGAATCTCAGTCCTTAGGAAGCACTTGACTGAGGACAAAGGCATGCATGTCATTAAACAAGAAAACTGTCCATGCAGATTGGGGGCAAGGCATGCATAAAATGCCACAAGATGGTATAAGCTGCCATTTACTCATTCACTCATGCATCCCTTATTGAGGGCCTGCTCTGCTCTAGGCCCTGAGGATGCAGAGACAGATCATGTCCAGTTGTCTCAGGGAGTTCAGTCTTGTGGGAGAGACAGACATAAGAACAAACGAGGATGAGACAGTGTGACAAGTGCTGGGGGAAAGGTGAGCACAGGGTGTCATAGGATCACTGAGGAGAGAAACTCGACAAAAAGCACAAGGTGGAACAAAATATTCCTCACACAACTAAGAACTTAAGTGAGCCACTGACTCTTCCTTAGGCACTTCCTAATAACACCCGCAGGAAGCAGGGATCTTCATCCCCACCTCACCAGCAAGGAAGTTGAGACTTAGGGGCTTTAAATAATGCAACTAAGAAGGAGCAAGGTCAGGACTCAAACCCAGGCATTTTGATTCCAAATCGTATATGTTCTTTCCCCCCCACCCCGTCCCCAGCTTTTTTTCCTATACGCTTACTTTAACCTTGGCCAACCCCCTGAGTTTTGATAGATAGCCAGCATTTACTCACTGAATGCTTAGGATGTGCTGGGTACTGTGCTAAGTGCTATGAGGCGTGATCTCAATTATTTGTCTTCATTTCATTCCTGAAGTAAGGGCTGTCATCCCTGATTGACTGATCTGACATTTGGGGGAGATATTAATTCATTAAACAAACTTCTTACCACACTGGCCGCCCTCTGTGCCTTGCTTGACATTATAACTCCTACTGCAATACGTTATGTTGACTTCTGGAGGCAAGGACTACGAGTTTTCCTCGGTACTCTCAGTGCCTCCAGCCGCCAGTGTTTACTAAACGAATGACTGAAGGGACCAGTTGTTGTCAAGGATCCGAAGGGCACTCTCACCTTTGAAGAGCTCTATTGTAATGGGAAGGCACACATGTAATCATCCTCTTGTAATATAAGTGTAAACAAAATAAAAAATAGAGGCACAAGTAAATGCAGGAGTCAAGAAAATTGAGGGATTATCTTTGATTCTGGGAATCAGGGGAGACCTCTTTTCATTCCCTCTCCCAGGAATAAGCTTGCAAGCACAGGCAGCATGAACGCTAGGGTGTTAGTTCTGCACTGCTAAAACCACCTGTTGGGGTCAGACCCCCACTCACCTTGACCACAGGCACGCTAAAGTTGCCGTAGATGAAGGCTGTGGCTCCTCCAGCTTCCACCGAGCTCAGCTGCAAGGCCAGAGGAAGAGCCAGGGTTGGAATATCCCGACTGCCCTACTCTGCCTCACGTGACGTCTGATGTCATTTCTGCATAAATTCCCTCTTGTGTGCCCCTCTTTCAACTCTGGGAGAAATACTTATGGAAATACAATCACCCAATTTAGGAATTGAGAGAGCCTACTCAGTGGCATCAGTATTTGCCTGCAGGGCCACAAGAGGACAACGTTTAGAAATGCCCCCTTTCTTTACCCTTTGAGCTAACATCCTTATTGAGGGTTACCATAAGTAGATTCAAACTTCGAGGCCCTCAGGAAGAAATACAGTTTATATAGTCACAACCCAAGACACAGACACGTCCCTGAAGTAAGTTTCATAAAATATTCTTAACTACATCAGATGCCCTCTGTTATTTTCCATTTTATTTTATTCTATTCTAGTTCAGATTTCTTAAATACTGACCAGATCCACTAACTTGATTTCACAGCCCACTAATGGATCATGACCAGTGACTTACAAAACACTGTTTAGAATACAATGATTATATTTGAAAGCTGGGCATCATAGGAAATACTGATTGCACCTTTGGTGTGTTTCCCAGATCACTCAGACCCTCTCTAGGTAATGTCAGCTAAAGGGTTTCACCACTGGTATATTCTAGAATTATGGATATGTTAACTTGAAGAGTTTTTTCTGATTGTCAAAGAAATATGTAATAACCTAAACATTTTGAAAAATACTTTAAAATACTTAATATTATTCATCATCTTACCATCTGGAAAACGAAAAAAGCACTGTTATGGTTTAACTGTAATAGTTAACATTTATTGAGCACTGGCCGTATGTTAGGCATCACACTAAGTCCTTACAAATATATTATCTCACTTATTCCTCACAACAAATATATCATCCTCACTATTCCTGTGAGTTAGGATTGTTATTATTTACATTCTACAGATGAGGAAACCAAGTCTCAGAGAGATTGAGTGGTTTACAAAAGGTCATATAACTCCTTGGTGACTGAGCCAGGACTGGAGCTGAGCCAATGCTGTCTGACTACAAAGTCCCTGCTCATAACCATCATGCTACATACACTCTCGAACATTAGGTTATTTCCCACTGTTTACTATTATAAACAACACTGTGAACATCTTAATGAGTAAAATCATTTTTGCGTTTTAGATTGTTCTCTTAGGAAAGAGTCTGAGCATTAGTATTATTGGGTCAAAAGTATATGCAAATATTCAATACTTTAGATACAACTGCTAAATTATTTTCTCACCAGCAGCATGACACAGAGTGCCAGTCTTACCTCGCCCTGGCTAACTGTCTACCAGCACATTCACAGATCCCACCATATTCGCCTGTGTTACAGAGCAAGAGTTATGGGAGTTGGGATGTTAGCACTTGTTAGAGGAAACTGAACTGACGCGGCGATTCAGAACCTGGAAAAGGCTGTGGTGATTTTTAGCACATCTTGGCTCCCCCTGTAGTCCTTTGGGAAGGGCGATGAGAGCAACAATTTGCTCCTTGTGTTCAAATAACAAACTGGATGATTCTGTTCAGACCCCTGTTGTCAGCCACTGTGGGTGTAAGCAAGATACAACAGAGGAAACCTGGACTTTCCTGCCTTCCTCTACCTGTGGTTTCACAGTATAGTGGGAAGGAAGGACTTATCCAACAAATTGAAAAGAGAATCGGATCTGTGTGCTGTGAAGCTCATGAGCAGGGCATGGATTATAAGATTGGTGGAGGGGAGGGAAATCTTCCCTCTGTAAACCTTCCACTGTTTTGTACTGGGACTGATCTTATGTCCAGTCTGAGTAGAAAATCACTAACCTGATTTCAACTCAATCCTCCCAATACTCCTTAAAGATTATTTTCTCCCTATATAATATTACTCTTATGTTCTCCATAAATCTTATGTCTTATGTTCAGAAATGTTTATGATGGTCTTAACACCAACCTGAAGATGAAAGGATTGGGCATAACCTAGCACTTCCTAGGTCCCACGATCCCATGTATGGGGTCCTCTGCTTGCTTTCTGGGATACATGATAGAAACATATTGTATGAAACTTCACAGAGAGATATCCCCTTACATTAGCTCATCAGGTCCTCATGACAGCCCTGTGAGGAGGCGCAGAGCAAGAAGACAAGCTCGAAGAATTGATGTGATTTGTGCTGAGGCCACATGTTAAGTGGCAGAACCAGAATTAGACCAACTGACTCCAAACCCAAAACGCTTTCCATTCCACTGTGTATCAAAGGCTTAAAATCCAAACATATACACACTCTTGCATTTGTCATTTAAAATTGCTGGGCTACCCTTACCATAGTACCCTTACCATAGTAACTGGACCTCTGTAATCAGGGAGTCAGCTACGGAAGATACTAGGGGGATAAAGAACAGAGAGATATTGGCCCCTAGATGTCCTATTCTTTGATATCAGTGCACTTCACTGCCTGTGACCTCCCATGCCAGCTTTAGTCATCAACCAGAGATGTACCAGCAGCTGATCCAAGCTGTGTCTCCTGCCCAGAGAGCTGACGTCAGCCATCCCTCTGCCTGATCAGAATGCTCAGAATGACCAGGAGAGGCCAGACACCATTGGCAACGGCAGCCTTCCAGTTCTGCATAAAATTAAAACCAAGCCACATGAAGAAGCATGTTGGGATTGCCAGCATTAAAACTACAGAGTGCTGGCCTCTGATGGTCCTTTCTTGGCTACACTGTGGAGACCAGTTAACAGGACTAAGGAAAGAGGGAATGCTAGGGTGTAGGTGTCTATTCTAATGAGCCTGAAACCAGGCCTTCATCTTAGGGTGTTATGTAGAGCACTTACATTTGGCATGTTTATTCCTTCATTTAACAGTAATACACCTCTTATAATTTAAGTGACAGATGCCTGAAATTATGACTTGTCCATAGAGAAGGAGGTAAACCCACATGATCTGAAGGGAAGAAGATAGGTGAGATAATAAAGACTGGGTCCGAATTCTATAGGATCAGGTCAGAAACTAGGAGAGGAGGGCAATTTGTTTTAAGGGGGTATAATGTAGATTTTAGTGAAGAATTTATGAGGAGATAAGGAAGAAAATTTTCACCACATATGAGAGAGCCACACTTACTGAATTTCTCTGTAGGCATCTCCGTTCTTCCCTCTTGTAATCTCAGCTGCTTCATTTCTCTCCTCTCTCCCCTCATAGCTCCACAACCTCACCTATAGGTCCATGCTTTTCAACACCAACTAGTCTATGGGACCTCAAAGACAGAGACTCTCACATCCCCTTCCTGTGTTGTTCGGGTCCCAGGATCTCTTGGCCTTCGGTGTAACCCCACTTCCCATCCTAATCACTGACAATGACAAGGTCACATTGAGGTCTACACAATGTAAGCTCTTTGAGGGAAGGAACTGACTTGTATTGATATTTCTTTATCTCTCCTATAGTGCCTAACAAGAGTGCTGTATGAAATTCACAAACATCCTGGAGATTTTTCTGCTGTGAAATTCAGATGAAATCAGTATCTGATATCGCTTTGAAAACCATAAAATAAAAGAGATATAAATAGTCATTAAGTAAGCAGCCCTGGTCCCTCCAGAGCAAGACTCACGTAGATCATAAATGTTGCGACTCGGTTCCCAGAGTTCATTCTGTACAGTGGGCTGGTTGGTGACTGAGACAAAAATAGAACATATTATTTTATGCAGATGGCACCAGAGTAACAGCCAGGATGCCACCATAATACAGGGAGGAGAAAAATGGAGGAGTCACAGATGGGATATAGCCTTGAGCTATACCTAGTCAAGTATGTGCCTATCTTTGCTGGCAGGTACTCAATATACTTTTTTTCCTCTTACCACTTTATTAGATACTCATATAAGTGAACTGTATACTACTAATCAAACAAAATTGCTTGTTAGTAGTGAAAGCACTATGTGAGGGGCTGATTGCACCTTCAGGTTCTTGGTGAAATAAATTAACATATAAAATATTACAGATAATTATTCTGTAAAAATACCAAGTCATAAGACTGGAGTTCCCAATTATTTGCCAAAGAGGCACACTTTTTTGTCATAGAAGAGTTTAATTGATATAATTTACATGTCATAAAATTCAATCATTGTAAGACTGTTTTTCAGTGAGTTTTAGTAAAAAGAAGATGAGTCAGCAGCAATCAGCTTGAAATCAAGGCTTTCAATCTACCTAGAACGAGAACCTTTGTTCTAAAATTTCACGCGGTATTCTCTGGGGGCCCTATAAGAGCTCTGTCTCAGAGAAATAAATAACACCCTCGTTGCCTACCCCACGAGATTGGTCACCGACCCCATGGTTACCGTAGCATGGTCAAAGTGAGGCTCATAGTGCCCTCCGATTCCGTAGTTTACCACCTGGAGATACTCTGCGTATGGAGGCTGGACATCAAGGCCTGTAAGGGAGGCAATGCGATGGTCGAGGGTCACCAGCACTGGGTCAACGGTGTCCTTTAGCCAGGCACTAAAACACACCACAGTTTGCAGCATCAGTGATCTACTGCCAGAAATAACTAAATATCTGTGAATGAATGATGTTAACTGCCGGAAGGAAGGAAGGCAAGGAGGACAGGAAGACAGACACGAATACCTAATTACCTACTCACTCTTCCTGTTAAGTCGGCGCAGTCCATTTTGTGCTCTATCTTAACATTCACACATTCATTCAACAAACATTCTCTGAGGCCTACTGTATGCCAGACCCTGTGCTAGGTGTGTGAAGAGTGAAGGTTCCCATCACCAGGCACTGGGATACAAAGAGAAAGAAGACAAAACCCTGTCTTTAAGAATGCTATGTTTAGAGACATCTCAATGGAGGAAGCTGGGTGCAATGGAAAAAGCTTTGGATTCAGAGGAGTAAGACCAGTCCTGGATCCTCGGCTTGACCCTTGGTCAGGCCCTTAACCTTTCACCTCTCTTAAGGTTCAGTGTATTCATCTATAATATGGGGATGGTAATAATATCTACTACACAGACTTAGGAAGATTGTGACAGACAATGCTTATGAAGATGCTTTGTAAGCTGTATGTTATTGATTGCTGTAAAACACAGAAAAATCTCTGCTCTTTTGCTCTACTTCAGGACAAATCAGGATAGGTCAAAGGCCAAAGAGCAAAGTTCAGTCTCTTTTCCTGAATGTCTTGTTGAGGTTCTGATAAAGTGGAGGATTTGGCATCAGAATGTGGTCCCTGGGAAGTGAGGAAGTGCTCCCCAAGCAAAGCCAGTGAGCCTCCTGGAGAGATGATGAAGGCTCTTAAGGGAAGCACCTTGGCATGTCTGGAAGACCATGTCCTTGGTCTATAAATGATGGATTAATTTGTTCATTCTTTTGTATGGAGTGCACGCATAGTGCTATGCTGTGGGCTCTAAGGTTTACAAAGATACCCAAGACAAAGCTGTTGTGTTCAAAGAGCTCATGAGAGGAGACACACAAATATACACAAATACAACTGAGCACAAATCAAGGTAGAGTTAAAAATAAGAACCAGCCCTTAAAGTAAAGTTCTGGGGAGCACAGAGGAAGGAGATGTTAATTCTGACTGGGGCACTGAGGTGAGATGGACATGTAGGCCAAATTTTGAAGGGTGCATAAAATTTCAATAGATGGAAAAGACATAGGGATATTCCAGGCTGAAGAAATAGCATAAGCACAGACATGGTGGGGTGATATACTACAGTGTGTGTCAGCACGAAAGCATTTAGTCTGTTAGAGAAGTAATGGGAAATAATGCTAGCAAAGTAGGCTCAGGGCATGTTGTAGAAAGCTGAGGACACTGTGGTCGGGAACCTGGTCTTTGTGGATAGTGATTTGGAGTGCATAGGTGACCTTTGAGGGACCAGTTCCAGTGAAGTTGTGAGGACAGAACCAAAATTCAAATGGGTGCACTGTGGTGGAGGGTGGGTAGTGAGAGGAGGCAATGAGGGTCTCAGTTTCTTTACCTGAAAAGTAAAGAGAATATCACCTACTCCCCTAAAAGCAATGACTGTAAACAGAAGGTGGAATTTTCTCCTTGACACTACAGTATCAGAAAGGTTAGCAAAGCAATGAAGCTGAGGTTAGACGGGCCTTTCAAAACTTAGAAAACAACTTCTAATGTAAAAGGTCCCCAAAACGTACCAGACCAAATAAGTTAAGCCAGATGATTCTGAATCCAAGCTTTCATCACTCACCTCGCTTCCCAGACAACAAAACCATCCACCCAGCTTGAGGTCTGGCCTCTCCCCAAGGATGTCATCACCATCTCCCATGGCTCCAGTGGGGACCCTCCTCTTACGGTGTCCTGTCCTTACAGCACAGACCAAGGGCTACAGTGGAGGGGGAGCAGGGATGGAGGGGAGGGAATACGGCTGGGCTCTCAACCACAGAAGGGATCAGATCCAGAGATTCTGGCCATCCCTCTTGCCTGAGTGGTGGCAAGTCATGCTTTGAATATGAGTCAGGAGGTAAAGTCAAATTCCAAATAGAGACAGGACTTGTTCCCTGGAAAAGCAATCCTGGTTAGGAGAACAACTACACACTTAATTTTTGGTCTAGGGCATAGGAGCTTTTTCAAGTCTCTCCCTAATGGCCTCCTAGTTAAGTCCTCAGACCATGTAACCACCTGAGAAAGGCCCTTGGGTAAGGGGAGTGGAAATTGCTCCCTCTCCACAAGAATGTACAGATGTAAACGTGAACTACTGTGGCGTCTCTAATGGCACCTGAATGGGTGCTGCTGACCTTCAGTCACCTGTGCCACAGGCCCAAGGGTGGCCAGCAGGCATGACCAGAGTCCCTGCCAAGAAAGGACCCCTCTTACCTTTTGCTGATGCGGTACTCCACTGGTAACTGCTTTTCGCCTGATGCCACCACAGATCTCTGTAGCTGGTGTGAAGGATGTAAGAGAAAGTCCAAGTGGTTATGATGCAAAGGGAAGGGCTCTCACTTCCATAGACACGCTCCTCTCTTAGCATAAGCCTAACAATCACCCGTTTCTCCTTAATTAAAGGATAGTTTGTACATGCTACTAATTTAGTGATAGCTATCAATCTTAAGTGACATAAAAGCTCAGAGTTGTAAATAACCTTTAGCTTCATATCTGGTGAATAGTAAAAACTGAAAAAGGTCTGTAGAACTGAAATACAAGTGATTTTGAATCCCGTTTGCATCTGCAAGACGGTGAGTTCTGTAAGAACAAGGACTGTTTCTTATTCATCTTTATATCCCAGTGTTTGGGGCAGGGCTTGACTGATGGTAAGTTAAATTAAATGAACACCTCCAATGACAGGACACTTTCTACCCTCAGAGGCAGCCTGCTACTTCTGAACAATTCTGATAAAAGCCCTTCCTTACAGAGAATCAAAATCTGTTTTGTTTGCAGCTGCCTTGGTTATGGGGAAAAAACAACCAAACAGGTTGGAAGTCACTAATTTAACTGAATGTCTCTATTTTGTTCTGAATGTCTAGATATAGATTTTAAATTATTTTTAAATAAAGTGGCCTCTGATTGCAAAAGTACTGTACCAGGGACAGAAAGAGAAATATTATTTACATAAGGATGTCTACTTCTGCATTTGTCATCAGAATGTCAGCTCCGTGAGGGCAAGGACTTGGTCTTTTTTCAGTGCTGTATCCCCAGGATGCAGAGAAGGCCTGGCAGGGAGTAGGTGCTCAATATTGGTGAAATGTACCCAGGAGTGAATGAACCAGAGTCCTGTGGCTAAAGACACAGCCCCGGCACTTCACATGCGGTCACAGCAGAGCACGGAGCAACAAAGGGCATGTGACAGAAACCCTTTCCCTTCTCAGAGGCTTCTACAATATTATTATTCCTGCTGCTAAACCAGGTAGACAACCTTGGAAAAGGCTCTTCCCTTGCTTCGACCCATTTCCCCAGCTATAAAATGCAGCATGGGAACAATACATTCTTGTAGTCCTTCTCAGCCTCTCCCTCTACAATACTAGGATGCAGGGAATCGGTAGGTGACTGATGTCTCTTTCTAGTCCTCTAGCCAGCATCCTCTCCTGAGCCATTCATAGAGGAGTGAGGAGAGATTCATAGAGAGATAGTCCCTTCTGTTCTTTTCGGACAACATCAGTGGTTTAAAAACAAATCCTAGGGAATCTCCACTCCACCCTGCCCGCCCCCTCCGTTAAAGAGCCACACTGCATTTAATTCCTTTAAGAATTATTTACTGTGCACCTACAAGTCATTCATTTGGGGGGAAGATACTTATTGGTCATTCTCTGTGCTAAGCACTGTGCTATGCATTGTAAATACAACATAGGAAACCAGACGTAAGGCATCCAATGGGGCCCTAATGGACAAGTACAGGGTGCTATGGAAATACAGAGAAGGAGCATCTAGCCCATTCTTATGAAGGACAGGAAGGCTTCCCAGGATGCCCAAAAGACAACTGGAATCACACAGGTGGAAAGAGACCAAGGGAAGAGTGGTTCAAGCAGAGAGAAGAGTGTGTGGGGAGCCAGTGAGAGCACTGCCTGTTCATGGAGATGCAAGTTGTTTAGGGTGGCTAGGGTGTCAGTATAATGGGAACATGCTGCAGAGGGAGTGGCAGCAGCCAGGCCAAGGAGCTCTGTAATCATTTAAAAGCAAAAGTGACCCATTAGGGCTTCCCTGGTGGCGCAGTGGTTGAGAGTCCGCCTGCCGATGCAGGGAACGCGGGTTCGTGCCCCAGTCCGGGAAGATCCCACATGCCGCGGAGGGGCTGGGCCTGTGAGCCATGGCCGCTGAGCCTGCGCGTCTGGAGCCTGTGCTCTGCAACGGGAGAGGCCACAGCAGTGAGACGCCCGCATACCGCAAAAAGAAAAAAAAGTGACCCATTAAAGAGTTTAAGTGAGGGCTTGACTCAGTCCGATGTGACCCTTTGCAAATTGCTCTGGCTACAACGGGCCTAATATGGAGCCAGGCATTTCAAGGACAACATATGATCCCTGCTAGTTTACAGTCTAGCTGGGGGGACAGGATGCTAACCCATGAAACTGATCGTGATTCCAGACAACACGTAAATGGCAGAATAAATGAAAGTACCAAACAGGTGGAGACAAAAACTGAGTTCAGAGGAGGGAGGTTACTGTATGTTGCCCCAAAAAGTGCTCTGAAAAAATGTTCCTCCTGAAAGAATCTATGAAAATGGGCCAAAGTGGTCAGGGATAGGGGCCAAGAGAGGCATAGGGTTTCAGCTGAGTCTTCAAGGATGTGTAGGATGCAGATGGGGGAGGAGTGATGAGAGAGCAGAGAAATGCTTCTTTGAGAAACACACAGTGAAGAGGGGCAGAGAAATTCAACACAAGCCACTGAGGTGGCTGCCATCCCATGGGGCAGCCACTACCACACACACCCCGGGCTTATTCCTGGGTGAGCCAAAGACCAGCCAGGGATCAGCAACCCCGGCGAGACGCTTCTGGAGGAAGGGAGAGTGGCAAGATCTGTGCGTGCCAAACAGATGACCTGGCTATGAGGGATTAAATGAACATCTCCGAGTAGGCCGCCTGTCCTGTTACCACAGCAACAGAGTTGTCCTGAGGAAAAAGGAGCTGCGGCCAAACGCTCCCGCTGGCTCACTGAGAAGCCAAAGCTATTGAAAATACGTCGTTCCAATTCACCAGGGAGGGGAGCTTAATCGCTTCAAAAACCTTCTGTACAAAGATTCCAGATTTCTCTGAAGGGCTTTTAGATGAAATTATTATTGCTGTTTTTCTCCCTCCAATCCACGTCTGCTGTCAGAGACTTCCTCAAAATCTGCAGACCTGATCAGGGCACTCTCCTGTTTCAAACTGTCCCACAGCTCCCCGCCTGCCTTCGAGATAAAATCCAAACTCCCCAGCTTGGTACTGCCAGCGCTTCTAATTGTGTCTCACGTTGCAGCCTTATCTCCCATCACCTCGCAGCCCCTCCCTTGCACACTTCAGCCCCCGAGCTTCCCCCTACTCTCTGGACACACCACACAGCAGGCCCGTGCACAGACTGTCTGTCTCCTTGGAATACCCTTTGCCACCTTTCACTCTGATGAATCTCAGGTCCACAGAGAAGCCTTCTCTGTTTCTAACTCTCCCCCTTCCCCCATTTGCTCTTCACCTGACTGCCTTTCCCTGCCTTTCCCTCGGAGGAAGGTTCGCCTTTTTAGGCTGCCGTAGCACAACTCCCTCACACACCTCTATTACAGCACGTATCACAGTGCATTGTAAATATGTTTTCCCCGTTCTGCAGGAAGCTCCTAAATGGGAGCGAGCAATACTTAACCTCCTCGTAACAGCCCAAGCACCCGGTACAGCGTCTGGCACACAGCAGGTAAGTGACGGCCTGGCTGCCGGGGTGAATAGCACACCGTGAAGGCCACAATGTCTGCTTTGACACAGTAGTTCTGAGACCATCTTAATGTACCGTTTGTAAAGAGGCAACATGCTTACAGTGGTGAGGTCGACTGCATGATTTTTCTAAATGTTTGCCACACTTCCTGACGGACTAAACTCCCCTCCGCATCAACATCAAGCTTGGTGCAGAGCCTTCTCCATGGGAGACTAAGATATACTCTCCCTGCTGACTGCAGTGTTAGCTGTACGCTGTGCCTTAGCCAAGGAAACGTGGATGGAAGAAATGCCTGGTGCTTCCAAGCAGAAGCTTTAAGAACCAGCTAGTAGTTTGCCATCTCTGCCTTTTTCCTCTCGCGTGAGACGGCAGTGTTCCAAAAAGAGGCTGCTCTGTTGGGCTGGGTCCCGGAGGAAGACAGCACGGGGTGGAGCTGCAGCCAGCCCAAGACAGACAGGCAATGGGAGGATGAAGCCGACCTCTACTGCTGTTGTAGACCTCTTCCATGTATATGGAATGATGGGTACTGGGGGAGGAGGGTTCCTTTAATTTTTTTAGGTTAAATTTATATACGATGATATGCACAGATCTCAGGAGTACCATTTGCTGAGTTTTGACAAAGGCATCCAGCCATGCACTCCACATCCCTAACGAGACATTGACAGCACATTTCCAATACCCCAGAAAATCCCCTTGTATCCTTTCTCAGCCAGTCCTCTCCCTCCAGAGGCAACCACTACTGTGATTTTTTTCACCATTGATTAGTTTTATGGAATGGCTGGTATTTTGAACTCCTGAACAGATGAAGTATCTAGTTGTTCAGGCTGCCTATTCTCACACTTCTGAACACCAGTCATATAAAGAAACAAAGGGAAGTTCTTGGCAGGCCTTGGGGACACTCACCCATGGTTCTGCAAGGCCTCTAATTTTCTGAGCCTCAGTGTCACTGACAAAGTCATGGTAGAGAACAACATAGGGTTCCAGGTGGATGACCTCTTTCCGGACAGGCTGGAGCAGCAGGTAGGGACTGGAACTGGTCTCATAGGAGCAGTAGAGACTGGGGATCTGGTAGTGAGTAGGCTGAAAGGAAAGACTAGAATAGCTTAAGAGAAGAAGGGTCTAGGAGCGGAAACCGATTTAGGGGAACTACAGCATGAAAAACCTGGAATGCAGGAGATTCAGCATTCAGTCACTGATGCTGTCCAAGTGAGCTTTATTTATTTATTTTTTAGTGCATCAGCCTTTCCCCTCACATCGTCCCAATTCTACCTTTTCTCCCTCTATCCGAGCCTGTTCCGTTTTTCATTCCCTGAGAAATCCTACCTGGGAACCCAGGGTCTGACATAACTCCTCATAGGTGTCCCTGGTCTGCAGGTGGGGTACGTTGGGCCTCTGGATGACAGCCTCAGCTATGGCCTGGTTAGGGCTTTCTGCCAAGAGCTTTTCGTATTTCAAGACATTCCTGGCCATCCTCTTATTATCTGGGCCTGGAAGAAATCGGATCAGGGTATAACACAGGTTAACAAACGGTGGTCCCAGAGAGTGCCACCAAGGTTTCCTATAGCTTCACTGTCACACGTGACCAGCAACTGGCCACCTAAATAACTCTCTGTGTCCATGCACAGGAGGATGTAAGGCCCTCACTCCCAGGAGAGTACGTGGCAGTAAAAAAAAGACTGAGTAGGGCCTGGTAGATCTGAAGGAACACTCTTAGACCAAGGAATCATGAGGATGTGGCTGTAGGATGGTGTGATGGTCAGTTTTATGTAGAGGGAAGAAGCTTCAATATTTTATTCATTCATTCACCAACTCTCCAGTGAACATCTACTATGTACCAGACACTGTGCTAGAGGCTAACCTCCCAGAGTTGAGAGTCTAATGGAGAAAAGACATATTAACTACTTACAACACAACACAACACAACAAGGAAGTGCTATGAAACAGAAGTTCAAAGAGCCAAAGCCTATAGCAGAGAGACCCGATCTATTCTTCCCTAGAGAACTGGAAGCTAATTTATTCCCAGCTCTACCAGATCCTTCAAAAAATCCCTAACTGGCCTAGACATAGCAGAGCAGTATGGGACAAAGGGGTTCTAGACGTTGGTTCTAGCCTAGGTTCCTACAGGGGTCTTGTGTCTTGTTTGTGCCCGCTTTGGCTGCAGATCCCCCATGGATTGGAGCTACCCACGGCCTGCTAGCCTCTGTGTGTGATTCTCAGTGCATCTCAGAAGGAGGTGCTGACTTGTTGTAAGGCTCACAAAGCAGCTTTCTCTGAGGAGCTCAGTGTCCTTCTAACCACCACTGCCACCACCACCATTATTCTGGCAAAGGAGGGGACAGAAATTACCATCCTTTTTTAACCAGAGAATAAATGAAGTTTGGGGGAATGGAAATAATGAGCCCAAAATACCAACAAAAATATTGCAAAACCATTTATGGAACCAGGAATCTCAATTTGCTGTGTCCTACTTATCCACCTATAATAGTGCACAATTTGGGTTCTCTGGGAGAGGCAGAGATTTTAATAGATAAAGCACAAAGAAATAAAGAGGGGTTGGGTCATCAATTTGTACCACTAACTGTCTGCGTGTTTCCAGACCATACAGCTACTTCCTTATCCTACTGTTTGCCAAATTATCAGAAAGGAATAACATTACTAAATGGATTCATTAGAAAGTGACAGTGAAATCCTACATGAAATACTTCATAAATATTAAAACATAATAGTGATTATGTATCTTACTTTAGTATCTAACTATCTTATTAAAAGAAAACCTGGGAAGCCATCTACCACCAACATTTTAAGCAAAAATATTCAAGTAGAGCTAAGCTAGTAAATCTCCCTCCCTGAAGAGGGTTGAGGCGCTGCCTGAAGAGGGTTGAAGCTGAACTCTGTGGCCAACTGGGCAGGATGCTTGCATAGCAAAGTGAGCTCTGGTTTAAAGAGAAGAATTGCTATCTTTCTATGAGCAGCCAAAGTGAACATCCCTGCTGAGTCACTCTCCTTCTTGCACACACAGCTCTCATTGATTGCACTCGTTCCCAGGTCTGCTCCCGACACCTGGATCTTCAAATGTCCCTAAAGAAACTGGCTCCCAATCTCGGACTTGTTCTCCACTGAAGCAACACTAATATATATGACTGGATGGGGGTGGAGGAGGAAGGGGACAGGTTGATATCTTTTTCTTAGCTTTCTAACTAACTTAAAAACTCTTGATCAATATGTAAGATTTAATCAAAAATTAGAAATGTGCCTTGGATTATGAAATTAGAAAAATAAAAATAGACAGCTGTGTCTCATTTGCAAGGGCTAAAGGCCAAGAGCACGAGGGAGTTCCCAGTAAGTCAGACCTGTAGTTATCTTTTATCGTTACGTACTGTACAGAAGAAACTCTCGGGAGAGGCTGAGGGCACAGGAAATATTTCCCACCTATAAAAAAGAAAGAAAAGGAAAAGAAAGAGTTAACTGCACTAAGGATATCTCCTCTGATGAACCATTACATGGATTTTTTAAAAAACTATAAAATATTCTTACCAAGAGTAGCTAGTAAGACTCATTGAAATGAGCTGCCCACTAAAATGTAGAGGTTCTCTGTTCTAATTCAGGATTTGAGCCCTGATCCAAATCAGGTCTCCTCAGTTTCCTCATTTACAAATGACTTATAAACACCCTTACCAGGGAATGGAGAAAAATAAATGAAAATAAACTGTCTTAAAATGCCCTCAAGTCTTTCAAAGCATGCAAAACCATGTAATTGTAGGGTGTTGTTATTTTGGTATATTTTATTATTAAAATTAATATGGAACTATAAAAACCCTACTAAAAATGTAATTTGCTCTCCAGGCTCAGTACTTCTGAGAGTCCACAAAGTTAGAGGAAGGCAAAGGAAGAACTAAACCTGAACCGTTCCCACTGCATAGTAATGACTCTCCCTGCAGTCATTCAACCTTGGGCTGCATGTGGTCAAAAGTAAACAGGGGATTTCCAGACAAACCTGGGGAACAGAACCCAGGCAGGGTGGGCTGTGATCCTGCTCTGAGTGCCATGGAATGATGATGAGCTGCTAGAACTGTATTTCCCTCTGATCATTTTATTTTTGCATGTGAAAAAATTCATTTTTAATGATAAAAGTAACAATAAGAACACTATAAAACATATGAGAAATAGGGGGAAAATGTTACACTGAAAGCCAGGCATTTCAAGCACTTTGGATAATATATAGTGTTTACATACAATCATATTTCTTATACATTTTCATATCCTGATTGTTTCCCTCTACAGTGTAATCAGGAGTACTTTTTATATCTTTACAGTCTTCACAGCATTTTTTAATTATTATTTTTCATTGTGGTAAAAAACACAAACATAAATTTACCATCTTAACCATTTCTAAGTGTATAGTTTCAGTAGTGTCAATATTAAATATATTCATGGGACTTCCCTGGAGGCGCAGTGGTTGGGAGTCCACCTGCCAATGCAGGGGACACGGGTTCGAGCCCCAGTCCGGAAGGATCCCGCGTGCCACGGAGCAGCTAAGCCCGTGAGCCACAACTACTGAGCCTGTGCTCTGGACCCTGCGAGCCACAACTGCTGAGTCCGCGTGCCGCAACTACTGAAGCCTGCGCACTCTAGGGCCCGTGTTCCGCAGCAGGAGAGGCCATCGCAGTGAGAAGCCCGAGCACCGCAATGAGTGGCCCCCACTCGCCACAACTAAATAAAGCCCGCACAGCACAAGGACTCAATGCAGCCATAAATAAATAAATATTAAGTAAATAAATAAATAAATATATTCACATTGTTGTGCAACCAATCTCCAGAGTTTTTTCATCTTGCAAAATTGAAACTCTAATCATTAAAAAACAACTGCCAATTCTCCCCTCCCCTCAGCTCCTGGTAACCATCATTCTACTTTCTGTCTCTGTAAATTTGACTATTCTAGATACCTCATATAAATGGAATCAAACAGTATTTGTCTTTTTGTGACTGGCTTATTTCACTTAGCATAATGTCCTCAAGGTTCATCTATGTTGTAGCATGTGTTAGAATTTCCTTCTTTTTAAAGACTCAGTATTATTCCATTGTATGTATACACTACATTTTGCTTATCCCTTCATCCGTTGATGGATACTTGGATAGCTTCCCACCTATTGGCTGTTGTGAATAGTGCTGCTATGAACATGGGTGTACAAGAGAGACACATTTTTTTTTTTTAATTTACATTCCTAACCTTTTTTTTTTTTTTTTTTTTTTTTTTTTTTTTTTTTTTGCGGTACGCGGGCCTCTCACTGTTGTGGCCTCTCCCATTGCGGAGCACAGGCTCCGGACGTGCAGGTTCAGCGGCCATGGCTCACAGGCCCAGCCGCTTCGCGGCATGTGGGATCTTCCCAGACTGGGGCACAAACCCGTGTCCCCTGCATCGGCAGGCAGACTCTCAACCAGTGCGCCACCAGGGAAGCCCCATTTTTTTATTTGGTTGCACCGGGTCTTAGCCTCGGCAGGTGGGCTCCTTAGGTGCAGCACGCAGGCTCCTTAGTTGTGGTATGCGATCTCTCAGTTGCAGCATGCATGTGGGATCCAGTTCCCCAAACAGGGATCGAACCCAGGCCCCCTGCATTGGGAGCTCAAGTCCCAACCACTGCGCGACCAGGGAAGCCCCAAGACAGCATTTTTAATGGCTGCATTTTATTCCATTTAGAAGCTCCATCACAGACAATCTAACCATTCTGCTATTGTTTGGACATATAGATTGTTTCTAATTATTTAATATCATGAATTATTCTGTTCTGTACTTAACATAGAGATAGTTAAGTAATCTACTAATATCTTGTAATGTCAGATATTAACTCAGGGTTATAGATTTTCAAACCCTTTTGAGATGAAGAGAACTAAAATACAATTTTACATATTTTTGAAACTCAAGGGCTTTATCACAAGGTAAAATATTTTATCAAGAACAAAGTTAGAGTTACTTTTGATGTCCCAGTTAAATTCCTTTGGAAATGTGTACACTAAATAATGTTAAATGAAAAAAGAGAATATATACTGTGTATAATATAAAAATAGATTACATTTATTGAGTGCATATGTGTCATAAATTGTGTTAAGGGCTTTACATGTATTAGCTCATTTAATCCTCATGACAACGCTTTGAGGTAAGCATTGAAGGGTAGCAGAATACGCCACCCTAAAATATACCTCTTTGGCATAAAGATTATTTTAAGCTAATTATTCTGAGAAACAACAGATACAGGAGAAGTTTTTCAAAGCAGAGTAGAAGTTGCCCTTTTGTAAGGCAAATTTACATTTATAAAGGAAATCTCCATTTGTGAGGGTGTCTCCCCCTGTGTACCTGGAAGAAAAGGATGACTCTACATCAGAGGAGAATCTTATCAATGGAGAAGGCACCCACTTAAATCTACATAACAATCTTACCCTTGCTTGCTATGCCTGGTCACCTCCCAGAACTGGCTCTCCCCACACCTTCTTTCTTTTATCTTTAGCTGGATACAGTATTTAAGGTGGAGGTGTAGATCCCCTCAGAGAGTTACTCAACCTCCCTCCCAGCCCCAATAGCTCCCATGTCTACAGGAGGTATACATGTTAGTTAACTTATGTTTATTGTTCCTTTTGTTAATCTGTCTTACATTACAGGGAGGTCTCAGACAAAAACTCAGAAGGTTATTCGGAAAATTATTTCCACACTCTTACAGCATCATTATTATCTCCCTTTAAAGATAAGAAAATTAAGGTCCAGGGAGGTTAAGTGCGTTGCCCAAGTTTTCACAGAATTTGAACATAGGTCTGCCTGACTTCAGAGCCTATGGTTTAATTACTACACTCTACTGTCTCTCATTATTAGTAGTTACTGAAATGATTTTTCACTAAAATTTATCATGAAAAAGAAATAATAATAGTACTATATATAATATCATATATATTATACTTTTCATGGTATACATAGATATATAATTTTATATGATAATGTAAGGTCCATGGAGGGACATTTACCCCTAATTTACTAAGGGTAAAAAGGGGACCAGAGGGCTTCCCTGGTGGCGCAACAGTTGAGAGTCCACCTGCCGATGCAGGGGACACGGGTTCGTGCCCCGGTCCGGGAAGATCCCACATGCCGCGGAGCGGCTGGGCCCGTGAGCCGTGGCCGCTGAGCCTGTGCTTCCGGAGCCTGTGCTCCACAGCGGGAGAGGCCACAGCAGTGAGAGGCCCACGTACCGCAAAAAAAAAAAAAAAAAAAAAGGGGGACCAGAAATTGTCCATAAGACAATGCCAATGTGTTCTATTACTGTGGGATAAAAAAAAAAATGTACCATGAGAGCACAAAGAAGGAGAGTCTGAGGAGAATTAAGGAAGACTTCACAAAATAGATGACATTTGAGCTACGCCTAGTAAGATGAATAAAATGTACCAAAGCACGATTGTGGAAAGGGAGAGTCTACAAGTGAGAAGAGGAGAAATCTAAGTCGTCATAGGGGAAAAAAACCAAAACAATTAGTCAGACACTGTATTTAAAACTCTGTCTTTCAGGGTGAGCTGCTTTAGTTTATCTTCTCTGAGTCTCCACATCAATTCTCCATTTTCTTCTTCTATTAAAATTCAATAACTTCTCGCCATTTGTTGCATCACAGGGATTCTGTTTCAGCTTTAGTACGTAGCAATTAAGCAGCAGAGTTAGGAAGAGCACCTTGGAAAGTTTTACAACAAAGAGCCACTTACCAGGAATTTGCATGAGAGGAACAGGTCTATTTGCTGCACTGCTGTTTTGGCAGCAACACATGGGTTTGGACCACGCACGTCCTCCTCCCTTTTCTCAGGAAAAGGGATAAAGGAAAAGGAATGTATGGAGCAGAAATGGTTTATTAGTTTTGGAAACTCTAGGGAATTGGCTCTGTAGTGATTTTTCCAGCCTATTCTTGAAGACTGTACAACTCTGGTGGGAAATGGGATTAGCTACACAAAGGATGGCAGCTCCCACATGTAGGGAAACGAGCTTTCAAGAGGGGCACAACAGGTTATAGATCAACAGTGCCAAAGAAAAACAACAGCTGGAGGAGGTACTGAGCTGATGCTCTGGACCAATGGCACCAGCTGTGTATCCAGACACTATTCATGTCACAGCTGGACTTGACTGCAGACGGGAGAGGCTAACAATCAAACTTCTTCCTTGACATTGGCAGTATCATGGCATAATATCTGGCATGAGTTATGAAATGTTGAGAGGGCAAAAGAGCGATCTGCATTGGCTATGAAGCTATTAAACATTTGTGGATGCAGCTACTGCTGCTACAGGTAAGAGACCGCCTCCTACATGGGAGACGATGACTTTAAAGTAGTCAGTACATTGGAAAGAGTACTAACGAAGAATCAGACAGACTCGGGCTCTAATCCCAGCTCTGTGAACTCTGTGACAAGCTAGGAATTCTTTGGAGATTCAGTTTACTCACATGAGAAATAGGGAAATAACAAAACAACTGCACTGCTTGACTCACATTTGGTCCTGTTGGGAAGACGAAATAAATTAAGAGACATGAAAATGCTTAGAAAATTGTAAAGCAGATATAAAGCATTACGCTTACTGTGATGAAAGCAGTGAGCCCCCTGCTACCTCCCCTACCTGGAAATAGGCGAAGGCCAAGTGATCCAAGGCATCCTCTAGACTTGCCTCATCCTCTGTCTTCCATTCTCCATAAGAGCCTCGGAAGAGACTGACAGCCTCCTCCAGCCATGGAATGGCATGGTAGTAATCTCCCATGTCATAGGCCACCTGCAGGGAGCATAAGTACCGTCACTAAAGCCTTAGTCCATGGGTAGAGAAAGGAAATGATACTGCAAAGAGTGGAGGGCCTTTGGAACCCAAGAAGGCAAGTTTTCTCTTTAATTCATTTAAATTAAATAGATTAAGCATCTATTATATACAAGAGAATGTACTAGGCATGGAGAATATAAAGCATTCTTGCATTTAAAGAATTTATAATCTGGGGAGATGTGAGATATGAACTCAAGTAATTATAACACTGGGCAGAATGGCATGAATGCTTGAGAATCTCAGAAAGCTTCACGGAAGAAGTGCCATCTGAGATGAGCCTTTGTTGAAGAAGGAAAAGAATTTCCATGAGCAGAGATTGGAATGAAGGTCATTTTATGGTGAGGGAATGGTAGAAACAGAAACCAACAGCAAGAATGTGTTCAAGCAGTATATTGTGGCTATAGTCTAAGGCGAAGAGAAGCAGGAAATAAACATAAAAAGGCAATAGGGGGCCTTCCCTGGTGGCGCAGTGGTTGAGAGTCCGCCTGCCGATGCAGGGGACACGGGTTTGTGCCCCGGTCCGGGAAGATCCCACATGCCGCGGAGCGGCTGGGCCCATGAACCATGGCCGCTGAGCCTGCGCGTCCGGAGCCTGTGCTCCGCAATGGGAGGGGCCACAACAGTGAGAGGCCCGCGTACCGCAAAAAAAAAAGGCAATAGGGGCTAAGCTAATTAGAGTGTGACTGTCATGTTTTCAGGAAGATGCTGTTGGTAGCAATGTGAGGAATGGATTAAAAGCATTCATTTATTTGTTCAATATTTACTGAGTATTTACAATGTACCTGGTGGTCCCTGCCTTTAAAGAGCTTACAATCAATCAAGGGGCACATAAGTAAACCAATAATTGTGACATAATGCATTAGACATCTTAATGAAGGTAGACATTGGAACGTTATGAGAGCTCAGTGGACCTGTCCTATATTAAATGTCTGAATGTGGGGAATATGGCAACACGCACTAGACATAGCTCCCGTCTCCTAATAGCTTACAGTTAACTAGAATACCAGAACTGCAGGCGGAATTTCCTGCAAGTTGATGTTGGAGACAGCAGGGAATTATAAAGTCACAGATTTGGAAGGCCTCTTTCTAATTCAGGTATAATTTCCAGCAGGCAGAAAAATAGGGCAGAACCTAGAGATACTGCAACTCTGCCGCCTAAACAGTTAAGTCCATTCCTATCCCCCATCTGCCATTAGCCTGCTGTGTTATCTTTCTGGTCCTTAAGTTTTCTATTTGTAAAAACGTTGAGTTGAAGAATAACAATAAAGAATGACTGAACTTTTCCTGTTAACAATTTATTTAATTAAGATTTCCATGAGGAACTTTAAGTCTCAGCAATACAGCAGATTGAGATAACTGGAATCCTTCCAACCACAAAGACTTAGAAATTTTGAATAAAATATAAAAAGCATTTAATTATATATTTTCAAGAAAGACTGGAAAATACCCAAGTACCAGAAGTAAAAAAGGAGTTGAAAATCCAAGTAATAAGCTTATGAGCAGATGCTGAAGCTGCCTAGGATGGGGTGGGGGTTGGTTCTAGTAACCTTGGTACTTAGTAACCTTAGGTTATAATACCTGCATGAGGACAGTATGTGAGCCTTCTGTAGACCTCCCAAACCTAGGAATTGGAATTAAGACACACTCATAAAACTGAAACCCATGAAAAACTACACTATAAGGGAAAGAGTAGACCAGAAAAAAATCTACCCACTGTCATAAGGAGACAAGAAAGTTGGTTTGTTTCTGTCTGGCCTCTATTCAGAGAAATAGATATGGAAACAACCTAAGTGTCCATCAATGGATGAATGAATAAAGAAAATGTGATCTATATAATTCAGCCATTAAAAAGAATGAAATCTTGCCATTTGTGACAACATGGATGGACCTCGAGGGCATTATGCTAAGTGAAATAAGTCCGACAGAGAAAGACAAATACCATATGCTCTCACTTACATGTGGAAACAAAAACAGAAACAAAACCAAAAAAAAAATAAAAACCCCAATCCCATAAATAGAGGGAGCAGATTGGTTGCCAGAGGCCAGGGGTAGGGGGGAGGCGAAGTGGGTGAAAGGGGTCAAAAGTTATAAACTTCCAGTTATAAAATAAATAAGTCATGGGGATGTAATGTACAGGGGAAAAAAAATAAGTATCTAAGGCTAGTGATACCACCAGAGTACCTGGAAGAAGAAAACCCAAAACACTATGAAGGGACATTCCTACAACTCTGGGCAGAAAAAGGCTCTTAGGGGGGAAAAAGTCCTGCTAAAAATAAGCTCACAATCAAAAATGATAAACTATATCAGGAAACAACTGACAATGAACAAGAGTCAACCAACAGGAGGGTAGTAAAACTAGACAATTAAGAATTTCAGAAAATAGATTGATCTGCTTTAAAATAATCCATGGAGGAGGGTACAGATGAAACAGATTTGTCTACATGTTAATAATTATCAAAGTTTATTCTTCGACCCAGCAATACCACTCCCAAGTATTTAACCAAGAGAAATGAAAACAAATGTCCACAGAAACACGTACATAAGAATGTTAATAGCAGCTTTATTCTAGCTGATGCTGGAAACACATCAAGTATCCATCAACATGAGATTAGATAAACAGTTTGTGGTATATTCAAACAATGGAATACTAGTCAGCAATAGAAAGGAACGAACTGCTGATAAATGCCACAACATGTATGAATTTCACAGATACAACATGCTGAGTGACTCAAGAGCACTTACGGTATGGTTTAGGACAGTGGTCACCTGGTACCTGGGCAAGGTTAGAGTAGAAAGGGTGGGAGTGGTGAGAAGGAAAAGGAAGTAGGGCTGTATTTAGCTATCTGTAAATTCTTTTTAGAAAATCTGAAAAAAAATCTGAAACAAATATAGCAAAATTTGAACATATATTTCATCTCAATTATAGATATAATTGCTTCTTATTTTATGTGTACTTTTCTTATATTTGAAATGTTTTATCTTTCAAAATAAGTAAATAAATACAGAAATAAGGATTGCCAGTGAGACTTTTAGGAAGCGACTTACTGAATTTTCAACATATGGTTTTAGTCTCAGAAAAACCTCACTAAGGAAGCATATATTGGTACCATACATGGAGCTGTTTTAACTGGCTTCAATTTAAATTAGCCATGAACAGGATGATTCAGCTCTGATTCTATTCAGGATTTCAGAAAAGGAAAAATGGCACACAGAGAGGCTTAGGGCAACCCTCTCCACATTAATTTGGAAGACTGATTCTCAAAACTTGGATTCAGGACACATGAGGCCCCCTCTTATATCGGCTAATGAATATTGCAGGGGCTGGGAAAAATTCACTTTCCTGCAATATGCATCTTTAAAATTAAAAAGGATTTACTCCATTACTTCTTGGGCAAAGGCTAACAAAGAATATATTGTAAAATAACCTCAAGAGTGTTTAAAACTTGTGATCAAAGATCAGTTAAATATCTCATAAGGAAGGTTCTTGAAGTCTGTTTTCTCAAGCAATGTTAAAACGATGTTTTTTTCCTTTGGCCGCAGCACGCGGCTTGCAGGGTCTTAGTTCCCCGACCAGGGATCGAAACTGTGACCCTTGCAGTGGAAGTGCAGAGTCCTAACCACTGGACCACCAGGGAATTCCCAAATGGCCTGTGTTTTGGCACTACTTTAATTTAGTATTTATAAATGCCTAGGAAATGTTGCAAGGGATTTCACAAAGTCTCAGGAGGCTGAGTTTCCGTGATCAACCTTCACATCACCATTTCCTTTCCTTTCCCCCACCCTTTGACCCTGCTTCTCCTTTCCACCTGGCTGTTCATCTACTGGTGGGGTGCTCTACTTAGGGTGACCATAGGGTCATTTTTCCCAGGACAGTCCCATTTTATGTCTGTCATCCTGGCTAATAACACCTCCTTCACTCTCAAGAGTGTCCTAAGTATGTGATTTCCTTATCATGGAAAGAGCATGGGATTCAGAGTTAAAAGATGCAGGTTCAAATTTTAGTTCTGATACTTAAAACTGTGTAACCTTAGGCAAGTTATTTACCCTCTCTGAACCTCAGTTTCTTCATCTGAAAACGGGGAATAATACCAAATTTCCAAGTTTGCTGTCAGAATTAGAAATATGTAAAAGGAATCGGGATATAGTGATTTCATCCCCCAGAAAGAGAGCTGAGCAATTTGCCCTCTCTCTGAATATCATTACCTTGCCAACTTGGAAGCAGTCATCCCCCGTGAGGGAAAAAAGCCGTCTGGGACTGTACAGGTCAGTGACAGCACAGCCGGTGACTCTCTGGAAGACGCCTCGGGCAAGTCCCTTCACACTGAGCATGTACACGTCCTGCAGCCGCATCAGGGCCCTTGCTGCTCCCTCAAGGTCCTCAAAGGCTGGCAGGTCCTGTTCCACCTTCTCATAACCATCCTTCAGAGCTGTAAAGGTCATGAAAGCATCAATCTACCATTCAAAAAACAGGCGGTGAGCATTTAATACAGCAAGGCATCATCACCTTAATCACCATAATCATCAGGCTCATAATATTACATGAGCAAAGATAATGTTTTATCTGCTTTTGTTCCCAGGGTAACAAAATCTTCTGAATGAGGAACAGACACTCTAGAGTAAAAACTAAGCACCTTTATCATGTCGTTCCATTCTACCTGTCTCCGAGAGTCTTGCCTTTTGGGGGACAAACTCTTCTTCCTCTTAACTTCCCCAAAGTCAACAAACTTCTTCAGTACAAAGTACAGTAAATTAGGAAAGTGATCTTACTACAGATCACACTGTAGTGGCAACTTAATAAAATAGAAATTATTAGAAGACATCACTTTTAGGGACTTCCCTGGCGGTCCCGTGGTTAAGAAAGCAGGGGGTGTGGGTTCGATTCCTGGTCAGGGAGCTAAGATCCCACATGCCTCGCAGCCAAAACACCAAAACATAAAATGGAAGCAATATTGTAACAAATTCAATAAAGACTTTAAAATGGTCAACATCAAAAAAAAATCTAAAAAACAAAAGATATCACTTTTACATGTATGTAAATGGGATGATATAACCTATAGTTCTTCACAGGATTGGAGTGAAGATCAAATGAGATAATGGATATGAAAGTGCTTTCTAGGACTTCCCTGGTGGTCCAGTGGTTAAGAACCCACGCTTCCACTGCAGGGGGCACAGGTTCAATCTCTGGTCAGGGAAGTTCCTCATGCTGTGTGGTGCAGCCAAAAAAAAAAAAAAAACTAAACTAAAAACTTACTGGAAAAAAAAAGAAAAAAGTGCTTTCTAATTATAATTATATAAACATATTAACAAAGGGACCTAGTTCTTTGTAATAGTTAGAGCTAAGGAGATCAAGTAATACCTACCCACTTCATTATCCTTCATCACATCCCTTCAGAACCTCTCTCCTTTCCACTAAGTCAGGAGATAGAATCTTCTCTCACCCTCCAGCCCTCCTCCTCATTACCTCGGATGTTCTCACTGGCCTCCAGACTATGTACCACATTCTTCCAGTCGGACTGTAGGCGTTTGATGAGAGTAAATGCAAGCAGAGGGTTAGACACAGGGGTTGCTGAATCTTCATGCAAAGATAGCACCTTGTCATAGAATCTGAAAGAGAGGAGTAGAATGATCTCACCTACTGATACAACCACTCTACCGAGTGAAGGCTGGCATGGTGTATGCACATTTAGAGTAGTTAAAAATGAAATGCTGAACCCCTTGAGACTCATGTAATATTCCAAGCAATAAGCACAAAGAATATGAAAACTACCAACACAACAAAAGTAGGTCCATTCATTTGTTCATTCAGCGAGTCAGTCTCCACTGGTCAAGTTTTGTACGTCAGCTATCATGCTAGATGCTCGAGACCCAAAGGCAAGAGACAGTGGAGCTCTCAAGGAGGTCACAAATAAGAAAATCCTTTTTCCTCTTATCACTCTATAATCAAAACTTAGAGTCTGGTAGAAGCTCAAACACATTGTTGAATTAATTATGAAAACCGTGCTATGTGCTATGAGAGAAGAGAGCATATAATGCTGTAAAATGCTCTGGCGATTTGTAGGTAGGGCACCTAACCCAGGTGGGAGTTAGAAGGTGTAAGGGAAGACTTTCCAGAGGATATGGCACCTGATCTGTGTTCCGAAGGATTAGTTAAAATATCAATAGCTACTATCGAGCACTTACCATGTATTAGGCATCCTGTTAAGTGGTTTAAACATATTGTCTCATTTAATCCCCGCAGCGATGCTTAGAATAGATTTTATCATGCACTTTTTACAGGAGGGGAAACTGCAACAAGGCTACGCTGTTGGTAAACAGCAAAGCCAGGAATGAACCCAAGCCTGCCTGACTCTGAAGCTGGGGTTCTTGGCTGATTTTGCCACACTGTTTCCCATGCAGCTAGAGCAAAGAAGGGAGGAGAGTAGTTTTTTTGAGCCAAGAGGGACCAATGTGTCCAAAGGCACAGAGGCTTGACATATATTTGATCATTCAGTAAGTCACTTGCTAGATGTCAGTCTCCATGCTGGAAGCTGAGGATAAACAGGCAAGACAGGGTCCAATGATCAAGGATTTTTTTTTTTTTTAATAAGGAGGAGGGGGAAAGGATGGTGAAAGGGAAGGGGAGGGGAAGAGGAGGGAAAGGGTGAGGGAGAGGAAGAAGGAGAAGAGAAGGAGAATTTATCTATTATTACTATTTTTTAATTTATTTTTGGCTGTGTTGGTCTTCGTTGCTGCGCGCAGGCTTTCTCTAGTTGCGGCGATCGGCAGCTACTCTTCATTGTGGTGCGCGGGCTTCTCATTGCAGTGGCTTCTCTTGTTGCAGAGCACGGCTCTAGGCTCTCAGGCTTCAGTAGTTGTGGCACACAGGCTCAGTAGTTGTGGCGCACGGGCTCTAGAGCGCAGGCTCAGTAGTTGTGGTACACGGGCTTAGTTGCTCCACAGCATGTGGGATCTTCCTGGACCAGGGATTGAACCCGTATCCCCTGCACTGGCAGGCGGATTCTTAACCACTGTGCTACCAGGGAAGTCCAATCAAGGGTTTCATGGACAAGAAAATAGCTGATTTCGCATTCTTTTCCTAAGTTCAATATATATTTCTATGAAAGAATAAATGAAATACATTCTTCTAGGAGCTAGGAACAAAATTTTGAATAAGACAATAACCTTGATCTTAAAGACTTGCAGCCTTTGAGATCACAAATAATTACATTACAGGTGCAACACCAGATTTAAGAACAAGGCTTAGTGGAGAGTACACAGTGGGGGTGATTAACTTGGCCAGAGCAGGTGAGAGAAGGTTTCACAGAGGAGATAATAAACTGGCTTGATGGGTAAATGCAAATAACGAGGAAGGGAGAAGGAGGCCTCCTTCCAAGGCAGGCAGAGACAGTTCAACATATGCAAAGGTACAGAGAGAAACAGGGAAATTACAAGCCGTTTAGTACTGCTGGAGCATGGGGTATATTGGGAGAATGGGGAAACTAGACTGGAGAAGTGAGGAGCGCCTCATAGACCTTGCTGAAAAATTTGATTTTTACCCTGTGTGCAATTAGGAGCAGCAAAAGGTTTTAAGTGAGAGTGGAACGCACTATGATACGTTACATATATAAATCTGTGAGAGGGTGGGGAGGAGGGGTTAGAAGTGGAAGTGACCAGAGGCAGAAAGGCCATAACAGTGACAGTGGGAGCAGAGAATGGGATGGTTTCAGGAGAGATATTTAGGAAGCAGATCATATAGAAACTGGTGATGGTTGTAATGGGGAATGAACAGGTGGGTTATCCAGCATGCTTCCAACCTTTCTGGTTTGCCAACATTTGCAGAAAATGGCCAGAAATGTTGGGGCCAGAAGTGATCATCTTTCTCATTAATTTCTCTCCTCCTCGATGTCCTACAAGAGTGTTCATACAAGCAAAAGATGCTGTTTCCTTTCCTGGCATACTATGGTTATTCCATTGCTAACCCTCTAACAGGATTTATATTGTTGAAAGTTATTAGTTATAGTAAGGCAGACTTAAGAGTTCTAGTCCTGCCCTTTAAGACTTTTTTCCCTTTGTTTTAAAATTATTAATTTTGAAAACAATACAATAACAACAATGGAAGTAAAAGAAAAAAGTGTGGGGACTTCCCTGGTGGTGCAGTGGTTAAGAATCCACCTGCCAATGCAGGGGACACGGGTCGAGCCCTGGTCAGGAAGTTCCCACATGCCGTGGAGCAACGAAGCCCGTGCGCCACAACTACTGAAGCCCACGTGCCTAGAGCCTGTGCTCCGCAACAAGAGAAGCCACCGCAATGAGAAGCCCATGCACCTCAACGAAGAGTAGCCCCTGCTCGCCACAAGTAGAGAAAGCGCGCGTGCAGCAACGAAGACCCAATGCAGCCAAAAATAAATAAAGAAAAGAAAAGAAAAGAAAAGAATCCGCCTGCCAATGCAGGTGACACGGATTCAAGCCCTGGTCCGGGAAGATCCCACATGCCACGGAGCAACTAAGCCCATGCGCTACAACTACTGAGCCTGTGCTCTAGAGCCCGCGAGCCACAACTACTGAGCCCACATGCAGCAACTACTGAAGCCCGCATGCCTAAAACCCGTGCTCCGCAACAAGAGAAGCCACCACAATGAGAAGCCCACGCACTGCAACAAAGAGTAGCCCCCGCTCGCTGCAACTAGAGAAAGCCCGTGCGCAGCAATGAAGACCCAACGCAGCCAAAAATAAATAAATATTTTTAAGAAAAGGAAGTGTGAGCAAAGTGAAAAGGATATGGATTTATATGAATGTATGCAAGAGCACGTGAGAACAGAAGAGTCCTTTGGCCAGAGTGGAGGACTTCAGTGAGTGGAAAGGGATGGAAGTGACGAATGGAGGGAGTGGCAGGGTGGTGGTGGATTTCAATCCCGTGAAACAGTCAGAACTAAGGATTTCTCAAGGGGGCCTCAACTATAAACAGAGCCTGAAACAGAATACTTGCTTCGGGTAGAGGTGCTTCTAGCGAGCCAAACGTTCAATTCAAGCATAAACTAAGGAAAAAGGATCTGCACCTGGGTGCCCCAGGGAGGAAATAGGAAGACTGTCTAGTCCCAGGACGTCTCTGATCCCCAAGACAGGGGTATCTGAGAGCAGCTACTCTAGGGTTTTGAAACTAAACCAGCCTCCAGGGTGTGGGATTTTTTTTTTTACTACCCATTATTTCCTGCTTCAGCTCCATATGGAACTACTTAGTGAAAGATATTCCACTGCTAGACAAAAACACTCACAAGCAGAGACTTGGGCTTGAGTTCAGCCTGAAGGGTAAGTGTCCAGGGACAACTGAGGCTGAGTGGGCAGGGATTTTATAAGACAGTTGAATGCGGAGGAGCTGGAAGGAGACCTGAGAGGTATCCTGACCCAGCCTCCAACTATCCCTCAGTTTCCTCCTCTATAAAATGGCACAACTGGTCTAGTCTAGAATAACTCTATGAATCCTTTTGGCACAACCATTCTATTATTTCTTTCCATCACCTTTTCCACAACTGAATAAACAGATTCCTCATCTGGTGCTTGAGAACTAATGTATAACAGGCATCAGAGGAAACTGAGGCACAAAGAGAAAGCAAGACAGAGAGGTGAAGATCTGTTCCAAGTCACCCATCAGATCAAAAGCAACATCTCCTTGTTCTCTTCACATCCCACTTTGTATTATGGTGTCAATTTATTTAGGGCAGGGGTTTGATCTCTACTGCAGCACATAATTCAATTCAGTGTTCAGGTATGTCATCTTTCTGTCACACAAAGAAAAAAAGACCTATCAACTGCTATCTGAGGCTGGTTTGGAATCTAAACGTTGGCCTTTTGCTCAGCCTCTGAGCCAATAGCTGGTTTTCAGAGAGCGAGTTACTGGATGCTGAATTCAAACCTCAGGGTTTCCTAAACGGAATTTTGCTTTAACAAATGCTGAGAATGGAAAATCAGATCCTTTCCTTCAAGAATCTGCACATAAAATTTGCAACCCAATCCCTGCATTAAACATAGCCTGGACAGGTTACCCAACCACAATACATGGGCTATTTTCATTCAATATGTTTCTCCTTTGGAATTCAGAAATGGCTTTGTCTCGGTTCTTCTGAGATATTCTGAATGCTTAATTCCTAGCACAGAAGTAATTGCTGCTGATACTACTTTTTAAATCTTGGTGGTTTTTTTAAACTGCAACAACAAAAAAAGGTACGGGTTAGCTAAATATTATATAACTAGTATTCGTAATACTATACTAGTATACAACTGTATATGTTATTGGGCTGGCCAAAAAGTTCGTTCAAGTTTTTGGAAGATGTTACAGAAAAACCCAAATGAACGTTTTGGCCAACCCAATATAACTAGTATAATTTTTATTCATTAACTTGGGGTAGGGAGTGGTAGTTTCAACACCAAAAATATTTAATTTCTGAATTTAGAAATTCAAAGAAGAAGTGATCAACACTGCAAGCTCTCTCTTCTGAACCTGTTCCCCAAGAGGCCCGGCATCAGGATTCTGACACCCATCTCCACCTAAGCCACTCAAATAAAGAGATTAGTGGTATGAGAACAAGCACATGAGTAGCAGGGAGCAGGATGGCATCTTGAATCGAAGAGAAGAGTCTGTTCTACTTCCACCAATGAACAAAATTATATCATTTTGCTCTGTAAGCATGGGCCCACAGAACACTAGGCGACTATGCTACTCCAAAAAGTGACAAGAATTATTGAAATTATCATTTACTGTTATAATTAATACACACTTACGTATACTCTACATGTGTGTGTATCATCATGCTATTTCAAACTAACAGTAAATTTAAACATGCATACAACCACTTATAAGCAAACTACATACTTAAGACCATGTACCAAATTACATCATAATTCAGTCACCATTAAGTAACAAACAAGATCTCTCACATACACTTCCTCGCACAAACTGATTCTCTTCTACATGGGTTCTCCCACACAGCCATAGTGGCCCTCACACCTTCTTCCCATATGGCCTGGAAACAGTGTTACTACCGCATACACTCACTCACAGTTTTATCAGCGGCACATCGTGAGATAGCCCTCTGTGGTCTCAGCTCAGCTGAGCGTCACAAGACATAAATACAGTATTAATATATTCAGATAACTATGTGGTTACACCTCTGCTTCTCATATTGTGAGCTTCTCAGTGTCCCAGGAGAAGGTGCACAGCACATATTCATAGACATGGTATCATATCCAATCATCCATCTTTCATTGTTTGACACTGCAGAGTCAATACATGATGACAGTGCCTCAGTGTTCCAAGTCTTACAGTCGTTTGTTGACTGTAGAGCAAAACAACATTGGCTGAGCATCTGCCGGTGTGTGCTACACTCAGCATCCCCTACCATCAACTATGGTTTTGCCCAGTGTTTTCTTGGTGTCAAATACTTTCATATTCATATAACATCTCAGTTATAGTATTTAGAGCTGTTACGTGTGTAAAGAGAAGGGAGAGCAGAAAGCAAGGGGAAGGACGGACGTCTCAGATTAACAATCATGATGTTACAGACTCCGAGCTCCTAGAGAGCAGGGTTTGGTCTTGTTCACCATTCTCTTCCTAGTGCCTGGAACAGGGCTTGGCTCATGGTAAGCACTCAAACATATGTCTTGAATAAACTGATGAACACAAAGCATTATTCATACAGTGACCTGGACAATTACTCGACATCCTTCACATGCAGACTATGATATCCATAGTGTCATGCCTACCCAGTCTCAGTGACACGTAAATCTCATACATGGTCACAGAATGTCACCCCATACTAAACATCTGTTCCCTGGGTCACACGGTCAACACACGTGTGGCTACAGTGTCACTCTTCTCTCCATTTCACTCTTGCAATGTCGTTGTGTCTCTGTGACACACAGCCTGGGGGCCCACACAGCTTGACCCCAACACCTTGGGCGGCCCTACTCCTCCTCGGAGTCGCTGCTCCACACTTCTCCACAGTGTATCAACTTGGCGGTGTGATGTTGGATTGGGGTGCCACTGTGTGTGTGTGTGAGGGACAGAGTCAAAGGTCCTACACAGTGTGACACAGTGTCTTGAGGTCCCACACAGGATGACGGTGTATCTGGGGAGTCACACTGGGCCACCATGGTATCGCAGTCTCACGGTGAGACACCGCGTGTGAGGTCCCGGCAGGGTGACGATGAACCTAAGAGTTACCCCTCCCCCCCCACCCCCCCGCCGTGGCACAGTGTCTTGGCCTCGTCCTCTGACTCGGTCTCCCCTACTCAGACCCCGCCCTCGTGCCCTCACCTGGTCAGATCCCGCAGCCGCGCCTCCTCCCCGCGCAGGTAGCGCCGCAGCAGTCCCAGCAGCCGGCGCTCGGGCGCCAGGGCGCGCGCCACACTGGTCAGCGCCGAGAACGTGTCCCCGCGCGTCGCGACCCCGGCCAGGTCCCCTGCCTGGAGCGCCAGCACCGCCAGCAGCGCTGCCAGCCGCGCAGCGGGACCCATCGCCGGCGCTGGCGCGCGTCCTCTCAGGCCTTCCAGTCCGGCCCTGCGCCCGACGCTCCGCCCCGGCCCGCCCCCGGCTCCTCCTCGCTCTGACCCCTCCCCTCGCTCTCCACCTCCCACCTTCTTGCCCCCTAGCTCCCTAGACTGCATGTGGACTAAATCACAGCCCTGGGAAAACATTTCCACTGTGTCTATTTCACACTTGGGGAAATTGAGGCAGCGGGTGTGGTGAGGCATGAATTCACCAGTCTATGGCTGTACAACGCCATCCAAAAATATTCACCCCTCTGGATCAAGGGGTGGAAATGCAGAAACATCACTGGATTCTGATGCAGAAATCGGGAGAGTAAATGACATGGTATGGTAACAGCGGTGCGGGTAAAGAGCTGTGACAGACCAGAGGGGAAGAAAACACTTCACACAGGACTTGACGTCTGAACCATCTTGAAGGATGAGTAGAATTTTGACCGGAGGTAGAGGGTGAAGGCCATTAGGGTCAGCGCATGACAAATCTAGGACCTATACAACCCAAAACTCTGGGGTCCTGGGTCACTGCTCTACATGACATACCCATGATCACTGAAGCAAACAAAAATATTATTATTGTATCCTACTACTTATTCTTTCCCCCTCTTTCCCAGGCAATGTTATTCACTCATTCATTCATTTAACAAATATTTAGCACCTGTTCCACTGTGCTGAGGACAAAGAAATAGCAGATCCAACCCTAGACTCACAAGGGGAGACAGAGATGTAAACAAATAACCACAAAGTGCTGTCAGGGTAACCGAGGGTTGTGCAGTGAGCACGGGCAACTCTGAGGAGGGAGCCCATCCCCATGCATAGACCGTGGAGAGGGCTTCACAGAGGGGGCAATGTGTGCAGGTCCAAAAGGATGAAAAGGAATTGTCTGGAAGATGTCGGGCAAGGGAGGGATGGGCTTTCCTGGAGAAGGTACTATGTATGCCAAGGTTCGGAGATGGAAAATAGTTTGAGTTGCAGAAATGATGAAAAGTTCCTTGTGGTTGGGCCTGTCAGATTGTGAAGTGTTTTTGCATGTCATACGAAGAAATTTAGCCTGTTATGAAAATCCAATGGAAGTTTTTTTTTTAATTGAAAAAAAATTATTTATACGGCTGCATCGGGTCTCAGTTGCGGCACACGGGATCTTCGTTGAGGCATGCAGATCTTTTGTTGCGGCACGCGGGCTTCTCTCTAGTTGTGGCGTGTGGGTTTTTCTCTCTCTAGTTGTGGCACACGCAGGCTCCAGGGCATGTGGACTCTGTAGTTGTGGTGCCTGGGGTCGAGAGCGCATGGGCTCTGTAGTTTGCAGCACGCAGGCTCTCTAGTTGAGGCACACGAGCTCAGTAGTGTGGCGCACAGGCTTAGCTGCCAGGGATCAAACCCATGTCCCCTGCATTGGAAGGTGGATTCTTTACCACTGGACCACCAGGGAAATCCCCCAGTGGAAGTTCTTAAGGTGGTGTTAATAGCCATCCAGTGACTGAGCAAGGTGAGGGAATAAAGGCCCAGCCATTTAGGCCCAACATGAGACAGCTCTGAGAGGCAATACTAGCTCTAGCCCTCCTGCCACATTAATCAACGCTTTGTCAAGCCTCTTTGACCTCTTCCTCTGCCCTTTCCTGCTTCCTGTCCCTTTCACAGATGTTGATCCCTAACAAATATCTTGCACTTCAAAGTTCATCTCAGCATCTGCTTCTGGAGAACCCGATCTGTAACACCAATGCAATCAACATACACAGCTGGTAAGTGTAGAGCAGGAACCTGAACCCAGGTGGTGTGGATCCAGGGGCCATATTCTTAATTGCTACCAGAGGCAGATTTACCATGAAGCCTTTGAAGCTTAAGCCTCAAGGCCCTTAACTTGCACAAACCCTTTCCAACACCCTCAGGATTGAGGGGTGGCAGAACCTAACAATATGTTCACATGGTTATATGTACTTGTAAAATTTGCAAAATAAAGCTATTTTAATGACAATTTTCTCTTTCCACTCTGACTTCCTCTCCATTACACTTCCCCTTATTGTGGGCATGTTGGAATGGCCAAGGGTCTGTATTTACAACTGAGTAGTCATCTTAGCCTGCTTTCTGCCCATAGAAGGTTGAGGGTTGTAGTATGAAGAATAATGGCCCCCCAAAGATGCCCATGTCCTAATTCCCACAGCCTGTGACTATGTTGCCTCACATAGCAAAGGGAATTTTGCAGGTGTGATTAAGGATCCTGAGATGCCCCATTTATTTACTTATTCATTTATTTTACATCAGTATGGGCTCATGAATTTTACTGAATGAATTATAATTCATTACTTTGCTTATTTTGAACCTCATATTGCCCTAGAGTTGGTCAATGGTAGCCTCTTCAATCTGGCTCCTGTGTCCTTTTGATATGTCCCCTTCATTCCTTGAGCACTTCCATAATTTGTTACTTCCAAGGTATTCCAAATCGCCATGTACTTTCCCTGCTCCTGTCCTGGAATCAAGCATTTCCCCCATGAGCCCTGGTTCCTTGCATTCAGAAACTAAGATCTGGGTGCTAAGTATGCTCATTGCAACTGTAGTGTCTCTGCTCTCAGGTCCTTTCAGCAGACAGAACTACGTAATTATATATAACTCTGCTAAACTTTTCTTAAGTATTTTTTCTTTTAAAAAATGAGATATAATTTACAAACTATAAAATCCACATTTTTAAAGTGTACGATTCATTCATTTTTACTATGTTCACAAGGTTGTGCAACCATCACCACTAATATTTTCTTGCACCCCCCCCCCAAAAAAAACCCTATGCCCATTAGCTGCCACTCTCCATCCCCCTCCCATGTGACAACCACCAATCTATTTTCCATCTATATGGATTTACCTGTTATGGGCAATTCATATAAATGGTTTCACTTTTGATACTATAATAAATGGAATTTTCTTAATTTCATTTTTAGATTGTTCATTGTTAGTATATAGAAATTCAGTTGATTTTTGTATATTGATCTTGTGTCCTGTAACCTTACTGAAATTGCTTATTATGTCTAATCGTGTTTTTTGTTTATTCCTTATAATGTTATATATAGAAGATTAAAACATTGGAAAATGGAGAGAGTTTACTTCCTCCATTTGAATCTGGATGTTTTTTCTTTCTTTTTTTTTTCCCTAATTTACTTTGCTAGAACTTCCAGTGTAATATTGAAGTGACAAGAGAGGATATCATTGTCTTGTTCCAGATCCTGGGTGGAAAGCTTTCAGTCTTTCACCATTAAGTATGATGTTAGCTGTGCGTTTGTCAATGCTTTAACTAGGTTGAGGAAGATCTCTTCTGTTCCTAATTTTTTAAGTGTTTTTATCTGTCAAGTACATTTTCTGCGTCTATTGAGATGATCATGTGGTTTTTATCCTTTTTTGTCTTAATATTATGTGTTATAATGATTGATTTTTTTTTTTTTTTTTTTTTTTTTTTTTTTGCGGTATGTGGGCCTTTCACGGTTGTGGCCTCTCCAGTTGCAGAGCACAGTCATCCAGACGCGCAGGCTCAGCGGCCATGGCTCACGGGCCCAGCCGCTCCGCGGCATATGGGATCCTCCCAGACCGGGGCACGAACCCGCGTCCCCTGCGTCGGCAGGCAGAATCCCAACCACTGCGCCACCAGGGAAGCCCTGATTTTTAATATTTATTTACTTATTTATTTGGTTGCATTGGGTCTTAGTTGCGTCAGGCGGGCTCCTTAGTTGCGGCAAGCAGGCTCCTTAGTTGTGGCAAGTGAACTCTTAGTTGCGGCATGCATGTGGGATCTAGTTCCTGGATCAGGGATCGAACCCAGGCCCCCTGCATTGGGAGTGTGGAGTCTTAGCCACTGCACTGCCAGGGAAGTCCCATAATGATTGATTTTTCTTTGTTAAACCAACCTTGGATTCTGGGTTAAATCTTGTTCATGTGTTGCTGGGTTCACCTTGCTATTTGTGCTTCACTGAACTTCTTCTTGGTTCTTGGTTTATGTCTTTTCAAATCTGGGAAATATTCATATATTATTTCTTCAAATATTTCTTTTTGAAACTCTTCTGGAATTCTGATGAGATAAATTAGGTACTGGCTCACAGATCATTAAGGCTCTGTTCACTTTTTTTGTTGTTATTTTTATTTTATTTTTGAATTTTTTAAACATCTTTATTGGAGTATAATTGCTTTACAATGGTGTGTTAGTTTCTGCTTTATAAACAAAGTGAATCAGCTATACATATATATATCCCCATATCTCCTCCCTCTTGTGTCTCACTCCCATCCTCCCTATCCCACCCCTCTAGGTGGTCACAAAGCACGGAGCTGATCTCCCTGTGCTATGCAGCTGCTTCCCACTAGCTATCTATTTTACATTTGGTAGTGTATATATGTCCATGCCACTCTCTCACTTTGTCCCAGCTTCCCCTTCCCCTTCCCAGTGTCCTCAAGTCCATTCTCTACATCTACGTCTTTATTCCTGTTCTGCCCCTAGGTTCTTCAGAACCATTTTTTTTTTTTTGAGATCCCATATATATGTGTTAGCATACAGTATTTGTTTTTCTCTTTCTGATTTAACTTCACTCTATATGATAGACTCTAGGTCCATCCACCTCATTACAGATAGTTCAATTTCATTTCTTTTTATGGCTGAGTAATATTCCATTGTATATATGTGCCACATCTTCTTTAACCACTCATCTGTCGATGGACACTTAGGTTGCTTCCATGTCCTGGCTATTGTAAATAGAGCTGCAATGAACATTGTGGTACATGACTCTTTTTGAATTATGGTTTTCTCAGGGTATATGCCGAGCAGTGGGATTGCTGGGTCGTATGGTAGTTCTAGTTTTAGTTTTTTAAGGAAACTCCATACTGTTCTTCATAGTGGCTGTATCAAGTTACATTCCCACCAACAGTGCAAGAGGGTTCGCTTTTCTCTACACCCTCTCCAGCATTTATTGTTTGTAGATTTTTTGATGATGGCCATTCTGACTGGTGTGAGGTGATACCTCATTGTAGTTTTGATTTGCATTTCTCTAATGATTAGTGATGTTGGGCATCCTTTCATGTGTTTGTTGGCAATCTGTATATCTTCTTTGGAGAAATGTCTATTTAGGTCTTCTGCCCATTTTTGGATTGGGTTGTTTGATTTTTTGATATTGAGCTGCATGTAAATTTTGGAGATTAATTTGTCAGTTGCTTCATTTGCAAATATTTTCTCCCATTCTGAGGGTTGTCTTTTGGTCTTGTTTATGGTTTCCTTTGCTGTGCAAAAGCTTTGAAGTTTCATTAGGTCCCATGTGTTTATTTGTGTTTTTATTTCCATTTCTCTAGGAGGTGGGTCAAAAAGGATCTTGCTGTGATTTATGTCATAGAGTTCTGCCTCTGTTTTCCTCTAAGAGTTTTATAGTGTCTGGCCTTACATTTAATCCATTTTAAGTTTATTTTTGTGTATGGTGTTAGGGAGTGTTCTAATTTCATTCTTTTACATGTAGTTGTCCAGTTTTCCCAGCACACTTATTGAAGAGGCTGTCTTTTCTCCATTGTATATTCTTGCCTCCTTTATCAAAGATGAGGTGACCATATGTGCGTGGGTTTATCTCTGGGCTTTCTATCCTGTTCCATTGATCTATATTTCTGTTTTTGTGCCAGTACCATACTGTCTTGATGACTGTAGCTTTGTAGTATAGTCTGGGAGCCTGATTCCTCCAGCTCTGTTTTTCTTTCTCAAGATTGCTTTGTCTATTCAGGGTCTTTTGTGTCTCCATACAAATTGTGAAATTTTTTGTTCTAGTTCTGTGGAAAATGCCATTCGTAGTTTGATAGGGATTGCACTGAATCTGTAGATTTCTTTGGGTAGTATAGTCATTTTCACAATGTTGATTCTTCCAATCCAAGAACATGGTATATCTCTCCATCTGTTTGTATCATCTTTAATTTCTTTCATCAGTGTCTTAGAGTTTTCTGCATAGAGGTCTTTTGTCTCCTTAGGTAGGTTTATTCCTAGGTATTTTATTCTTTTTGTTGCAATGGTAAACGGGAGTGTTTCCTTAATTTCTCTTTCAGATTTTTCATCATTAGTGTATAGGAATGCAAGAGATTTCTGTGCATTAGTTTTGTATCCTGTTACTTTACCAGATCTGTTGATTAGCTCTAGTAGTTTTCTGGTAGCATCTTTAGGATTCCCTATGTATAGCATCATGTCATCTGCAAACAGTGACAACTTTACTTCTTCTTTTCCAATCTGGATTCCTTTTATTTCTTTTTCTTCTCTGATTGCTGTGGCTATAAATTCAAAAACTATGTTGAATAACAGTGGTGAGAGTGGACAACCTTGTCTCATTCCTGATCTTAGAGGAAATAGTTTCAGTTGTTCACCCCTGAGAACGATGTTGGCTGTGGGCATTTTTTTTTAAATCTTTTTTTCTCTGTTGTTCAGATTAGATAATTTTAATGAATTTATCTTCAAGTTCACTGACTCTTTCCTCTGTCATGTCTATTCTGCTATTGAGTTCATCAGTGAGTTTTTTAGTTTGGTTATTATACTTTCATTAGATTTCTCTTTATATCTCTTCTTTCTTGATACTTTCTACCTTTCCATTCACTTCAAGAGTATTCACCCTTACTTCTTGGAGCATTTTATAATAATCTTCAACAATTTCAACATTTACATCATCTTCTCCTTGACATTTGTTGATTGCCTTTTCTCATACTAATTGAGATTTTCCTGATTCTTTGTATGCTGAGTAGGACTAAATACTGGACTTTTTGAATGTTATGTTTTAAATGTCTAGATCTTGTTTAAATCTTATGGATAATAGTAATATTTTTCGTTTTAGCATACAGCTCATCCAGTGAGTCAGAAGTACTGACCTGCCTCTGTGGTTGTGGTTCCAATGTCAGTTCAGTTTTCAAAGCTTGTGCAATGCTATTCAGATCTGTCCCAGTTGTATGCCACCCAATGGCCAGTCCTAGATCTGGACAGTGGTCTATTGTATACCTCAGTACTCAGGTGTATGGTATGCTATTTAGCATCAGATCCATGCCTGCACAGTTCAGGGGTGAGGTCAAAAATTATGGGGTTGCTCTCCTGAACTCCTCCCTCTCTGTGATTTCTCTGATACTTTCCAGTCTTCTGAACCCACTTTTCAGTCCTTTGGCCAAAAACCTGGGGGTTCAGTTACTCCTCTCTGCTGTGTCCTTTTCATGATTGCATGTATCTTGGGCCAAGTGGCAGGAGGATAGAGGTAGAAAAAAAAATCAGTGGGGGTTTTCCCTACTACTGGGATTGTTGAAAGCAAAAATTACAGCATTATTTGATACAGTTTCAGTGTACGTAGATGTAATACGTAAGATAAATTGAAGTTTTAGGTGGCCATAGGCACTCACTGCCACCACTGCCATTGTGGCCACCACTGCGGGATTGCCTGGAGGGAGGGGTGCAGGAGGACAGAGAACAAAAGACAAAAAAGGTTGGATGTTACCCCCCCATCCCCAAACCTCAATGTGAGAGTCCTCTTTCCCTCTTCTTGAGCCAGAGTTAGAGGGCTTCCCCTGCTGTTTTCTCAGTACTCAACCCGGAGCCCACTTACAGGTTTAAGGCTGCTGAGGATCAAAAAGAGGAAACTCACTGCCAGTTCAGTGGTGCTTCAAATTCTGGCCTTTCCCCTCAATCTAACTGCTATCATTTACTTTTCAGAGTCCTCAATTGCCTGTTCCATGGATTCTGTCTAGGTTTTATAGATGCATTCAGGGGGCAAGACATCATCCCACAACCAGAATTTCCTACACTTTTATATTGTGTTTTAATTCTGCATCAGAGAGGAATTTTTGAAGTCACTCTAACAACAGAGTTCCAAGTTCAGCCAAAACCAAACTAAATTATGCTACAAGTACAAATAATTGTGTGACAATAGAATAGATATTTTCCAAGAAAGCTAAGTTTGTGAGGCTCAACTTATGTTCCTGTTTGGTACTCAGCAAGGTTTTCTTGTTTGTTTATTTTTTGACCTGTGTTATTAGACAATTTCTATTTCTGAATGTTAAAAACTAAAAAATGCATGTTAGCTTTGAAGAAATGTTACTATTAGGTTTTTTAGTGCAAAAATAGAAAATTGAAGTAGAAATAAAAGGGTCAAGGAAAAGATCACGATTTTCAAATAAATATCAAGGCAGAGGAGAGAAAGGCTTTTCCATAAATAATCAACAGCAGCAGCTTCATGTCATGCCCCTCTTCCCTGCTCACTCCACACCAGCCACACTGGCCTTTGGCCTTTTCATTTCTTGCTCCTGCCAAGCTCTTTCCTGATTCATGAGTAATTTCTGACTCAGCCCTACTCACCCTTTGAGTCATTTCCTCAAGGATCTTTTATTTGTCTGCAGATTAGGTTCAAATCCCCATAATATTCAAAACACCCCCTATATTTTCCCTTGGTAGGATTTATTACAATTATAATTCCTTATTTCTATAATTCATGTCAATCTGCTCTACCAGATCATAAGTTTCATATAGGCTGGACTGAGCTTAGCAGAGTGTCAGGCAATAGTAGGTACTCATTTAAAGAGAATAAATAGAGCAAAAGGAACGTTCAAAATAATCCCACTCATCAATCTCTTTATTGAGGGTCCTCTATGTGCCAGTCCTCTGCCAAGTCTTTTCTAATATTTATCTCCTTTATTCTCACAATAAGCCTATAAGGTATGTATTGTTTTGCATTTTATGGTTGGGAAAACTATAGCTCATTGAAGTTAGTGATTCAACAGCAAGATGGTAAAGCCTGAAATTGAAACCAGCTCTCGGCTGAGTACTCTTTCCACTGCATCATTACTTGGTGTTGCTCATCACCAGCTCCTGGCTCAGCCTCCTTCCAATACCCAAGAAGAGTTTCTGGGATACTCACTTCTCACTTCTCAGTTTTATTCTCCTCTGTATTATGAAAGGATTAAACAAATGGATTGATGTTTCTAAAACTGTGGTCCACAGTACACCTGCATCAGAATTATAGGGGGAAGAGTGGATGTGCTTATGAAAAATTCAGTGTCCATAGCCCTACTAGACTCACTGAATCAAAATGTAGGGGACAAGGAGGCAAAGTCCAGGAATCTGCATTTTTAACAGGCTCTTGAGGAGATGCTTATGCACATTTAATTTAATTTGGTGATTTCCAAAGTTCCCTCCAGCTTTGACAGTCTTTTCTTCTAAGACATTAAATTTGGAGGGCATGCCTTTGTATCTCTATCATCTTTTACAGAGCTGTGAACTCAATATACACTATTTCTAGTGAATGAATACATTTGAATTTGGAAGACAGATTCTTAGGTATTTACCAGCTGTGATTCCTTGGGAAAATTACTTCACCTCTTGACTGTTAGAGTTATCATCTTTTAAGATGGAATTAATAATAACAACCCCTATCCTGGCTTCCAACAGTTGGTGTGGGAGATAAATTAAATCATGTTTTTGAAAGCTCTTGTGATTCCAAGTTGAGGAACCACTACAGGTATAAAATGGACACCAACACGTGTTACTTCAGTCCTCAAACTCACAGATGGCTCAGTTACAGCTCTTTCAAATGGAAAGAATAGGTAGTTTATTAAAACATAAAACAGCAACCACCACCTTTGAAAATCATATTTCCTTGGAAAGACTACTTGCTTTTTTTTTAGAAACCTGAGGCATTCCTATCGCGCCACCTGGTGGAACTTAGAAGCTAACTCAAATCCACAATTCTCGTCAAACGCTGTTTACTTAGCAACAATGTATATAGCCCAGTCCGGGACGATACCATATGCCGCAGAGCAACTAAGCCGGTGCACCACAACTATTGAGCTTGTGCTCTAGAGCCTGTGAGCCACAACTACTGATCCCACGTGCCACAATTACTGAAGCCCACATGCCAGAGCCCGTGCTCCGCAACAAGAGAAGCAACCACAATGAGAAGCCCCCGCACCACAACGAAGAGTAGGCCCTGCTCCCCGCAACTAGAGAAAACCCGCACGCAGCAGCAAAGACCCAAAACAGCCACACACACACACAAAAAAGTGGAGTCAATTTCCCCTCCCCTTGAATCTGGGAAGGCCTTATTCCGTTCTTTAGCCAATAAAATGCAACAAAAGGGACAGTGTGCCAGTTTTGAGCACAAGGACACTTGCATGCTTTGGCCCACTCTTTGGGAACCCTGCACGGGCACCCATGTGAGCAAGCCTGGGCTCGCCTGCGGGAACATGGGAGCTACGTGAGGCAGAGCTCGGCCGACCCAGCCGAGGCCATCCTGAACTAGCCAGCACCCAGGCGACTTGGCAGCTGGCCTCCACCTATACGTGAACCCAGCTAAGACCAGAAGAACCAGCCTACTGACCTCAGTCCAAATTGCCAAACTGCAGAACTGTGATATATATAAATACTTGCTGTTTTAAGCCACTAAGTTGTGTGTAGTTTGTTTTGCAGTAAAAGTTGTTACAGAAATTGGTGTCTGAAATGCTACCTTTAACAAAAAACCCCAAATTCATGGCATTGGCTTTGGGATCAGGGATGGGTGGAGACTGGAAAAATGGCAAGCAAACAGTGAAGTCTCGGAAAATGGTGAGGAAATTGTGACCGGAAGCTGGAAAAATGGTAATCTGTGTCTTACAGTGGCAAAACAATTGGCAAAACTGTTGCCTATGGTAACTTGGAATGTGGAGGAAAAATACTCAAAAATTTTTGGTTTGACTAAGGAGATTTCTAAGCAGAATGTTGAAAGTGTCAGTTGGGTTCTTCCAGCTGGGTATGAGAACTTTATAACAGGAAGAGAGGTATGAGCTAAAGAAAAGACTGGCCTGCTTGAAACATGAATTTAGAGAGAATAGAGAGGGGCAGGACTTACTATGTTAAAAAATAAAACTTTCTTCATCTTGAGGCTCTCTAGCCAGCAAAGAATTTTTACAAGGAACTATAGCCTGGAGATGTGAATCACATCTAAGGTGTGGCTGTAACACACTTTATAAAGAACTTTGAGAGAATTAAAGTGATGTCTAGTAGACTCCTAGACAAAAAGACTTCTTGGAATCTTAAGAGCAATATCCACAGATATCTAATTCCAAAATAGCACTGATAAAATTGAGAGAGATGTCTCAAAAACGATTGTGAAAAAAACAAACAAACAAACAAAATGATTGTGTATGTGTCATTTGGAGTATGGGGTAGACTATAATCAGATACATAGAAAACCCACAAAATTTTTAAATGAGTCACACATGTGAAAGTGTCACCAGCCAGGACTAAAAGGGACTGAAATAATTCAAATTGCCACTCAGCTGCCAATATGAGCCACTTTGTCAGAAGTAGCCAAGGAAGCTGATAGAGAAAGGATAGTTCAGAGAGCAGAGCAAAGAAGCAGAGATCAATAGACTAGAGGACTACTCCCAGGGAGTAGAATTTAGGCCTGAGCAAGGAATATTCCCTCTCCCAGGATAGGGGACCTGACAACCTTCATCTACCTGGAGTCCAAGATTGCTCTGTTTAAGGATGTCTATGTACCTTTCATGCTTCTCCTTCTTGAATGGAAATGTCATGTCTATTGATGTTATCCTGTCTGCCTCATTGCATACTATGTGTATGGGAGGCAAATAACTTATCTTTTAAATTCATAGATATCAAAGTCAGAAAGAACAACATTTATCAAGTCATTTACAAACCTGATATAGATGATAAGATCCTAGACTTTGAGCCTGATGACATAATTGCAAGAGACTTTTGGGGGTTCTGGAATGGAGGTAAGCACATTTTGCCTGTGGGAGGAATGTGAATAATTAGAGAGTATATATACTGTGGTAGATTATAAAAACAGTCACAATCCTTCAGTCCTCCCTGAATCCATACCCTTTGAGTTGTGACACTGCAGTTCCTCTCATCGAAAGATGGAGACTATTTCTCCATCCCTTAAATCTGAAGTGGCCTTGTGACATTTTTGGCCAATGGAATGAAGCAGAGGCATGCTTAAGTCTCAAGATGCCTCAAAAGCATGTTTCAGTTCTTTTTCTTGAAATCCTGTCCTGCCGCGCACGTGAACAGACCTGACCTAGCCTGCTGGAAGACAAGAGACCACATGGAGCAGAGAGGAGCCATCCCCGCAGAGGCCATCCAGCTCCCAGACAACTTGGTAGCTGACTTCAACCCATGAAATGAACCTAGCTTAGACCAAAAGAACAACTCAGCTGAGCTCAGCACAGATTCTTGATTTGCAGAATTGTGAGCTATATAAATACTGGTTTAAACTACCAAGTCCTTTGGGGGTGTAGTTTATTATTCAGCAAAACTAACCAATTGAAAGACATCTAACCAATATAGGAGTCAAGGCAGGGAATTGGATTGGGCAGGGGTTTTATAGGAAAGGAAAATATATGAGACAAATGAGAAAGAGTATTGACATTTATTGTTCTAGGTGGTGGGTAAATGGGTATTTGCTGTTATCTTTCTAATTTTATTTATTTTAAAGACTTTATCATGCAAAATTAGATTAAATTATAACTTTAAATTTAATATAAAAAGAGTAAATGTGGAAGTTCCAAAAGGCAAAGGCTCTCCTCTCCATACTGTCATTAGGTGATCATATTCGTGTCCGTGGCTTTAAATATGTTGAAAATTTCTAAATTTAGATCTCTAGCTTAGACCTCTCTTCTGAGCTCCAGACTCATATTTCCAATTGCCTATTTGTCATCTACACTTGGATGTCTCTCAGGTGTCTCAAACATAGCATGTTCAAAATTGGTCATTTCATCTTTCTGTCTGTGATAGCCAGTCTCTAAGACGGCCCTCATGATCCCCACCTCCTGTGTAGTCCCTCACAAACTGTATCAGGATTGATCTGTATGACCACAGAATTTTGCAGAAATGACAGTGTGTCACTTCCGAGGCTAAGTCATAAAAGACACTATGGCTTGTGCCTTGCTCTCTCTTTGGATCACTCACTCTGGAGGAAGCCAGCTGCTTTGTGGTGAGGACCCTCAAGCAACCCTATGGAGAGGCCCATGTGGTGAGGCACTGAGGCTTCCTGCCATGTGAGTTGACTATCTGGGAAGCGGATCCTCCAGCCCCAGCTGATCCTAAACCTCGCATGACTGCAACCACAGCTGACATCTTGATTGCAATCTCACTGAGACACGGAGCCAGAGCCACCAGTTAAGCAGCACCCATACTCCTATTCCACAGGAATGGTCAGGGCTTCCAAGCTCACACGTGTGCCTCTCCATAGGGCTGCTCATGACATGGCAGCTGGCTTCACCCAGAGCAAATGATCCAAGAAAGAGTACCGAGATGTAAGAGAAAGAGGCTTTTATAACCTAATCTTGGAAGTAGGATGCCATGACTTCTGCCAGGCAGGGATTATTGGGGGCCCTCTTGGAGGCTGGCTTTCACATTGCTCAAGGTCTCATAGCTAGTAACTGATAGAAAGGGGGTTTTTGAAACTGGGCGCTCTGAAATTAGAACGTGTGTTCTTAACTACTACAAGGTAAAGAAGAGAAAGGGGGAGTCTTATAGATACTGTACAACAAGACTCCACAATAACTGAATTCAGTTGACAACTACAGCTGGATCTCAAATCCTGGCTGGGCTAGAGTTATTGGAAGTGAAGGCGAGGCTCAGTGGGTAAACGACAAGACAGCCCCAACTCTGGAAACTGGAAAGTAGAGAAAGGGGTCCCAGGGTTCCCAGTTTCCTACTGAGCCAATCTCCCCACATAAGCTGACTGAATGCATGTCAACTAACCAGGCAAGTTCCAGAATTCTTGCTGCCATTCCTAAGTCCCAAACAGCCTTAGAACCAGGAATTGTTTCTAAGCCATATCTTAGGCTGGCTTAGAAAGGCTAGATGGATCTGGATGGTACAACCAAACTTCCAGAACTTCAGGCTGGCTCCATTACCCTAGTAATCATATGACTCCATATTTTATTCAGTTTCAATTGAAAAAAAAATCCTCACCTCCATCCTGTTACAGTAAGGGGTTTTCATGCATTAGGAAGTAAGATTGGCAGCTCCAGGTGCTTATTTCAGTGTGGGGGAGGGGTGGGGAGGGAGAAGAAATAATGAACGACGACGCATTGACACAGTCCATAGAGGAGAAGGAGCGAGCTTACTGGCACCGGGGGTGGGTTGGGGGGTGGGTAGTCAGGTGTGAGAAAAAAAGCTTAGGCCTGGACAACTTAAGTTGGAAGTGCTGTGGGACATCCAGGTAGAGATGACTTGAAAACTGTTGTGTGGCTCTGAAGCTTGGAAGGAAGGTCTGGCCTAAAAACATAGACCTGTAGTCGTCAGCTTCAGAGTGATAGTTGGAACTTCGGGCATTTCACCCCAAAAAAGTGCATAAAATCGGAAGTGCCATTGGCTGAGATCAGAAACCTATTATCTAGCCTCCGCAGGATGCTTCTTCCTGCGTTCTTTTTGCTGTCTCCTGTGTCTGCAAGGTCTGTTCTCTTTTCTCTACCTGACAAGCTCCTGCTCTTCCTTCAAGGCTCCACTCTAGTCCCAGCGACTCTTTAGAGCCCTTCCTGGATCCAGCACAGATGCCCCTCTATTCCTGCACCCTTCTATGTTTACCTCTACTACTGCACTTCTATTGCATCCTAATTGTTTTTTTCTTCTTAAAGATGTGGGTTACACCTTACCAACTTTTTATTCACTGTCCTGCTCCTGGTAGGTTACTAAATATTTGTACAGAAGGAGAAAGGGACTACCAGTCAGGAGACCTGAGTATTAGTCCCAGGTTTGCCCCTGAACTGCTTTGTGACTCAGGGGATCACTTCTCTTCTCTGGACCTTAGTTTACTCCTGATTACAAGGAGGGAGGACTCCTTATGGCTGAAGACTAAGATTCACTGAATGAATTTTTTTTTTTTTACATCTTTATTGGAGTATAATTGCTTTACAATGGTGTGTTAGTTTCTGCTTTATAACGAAGTGAATCAGTTATACATATACATATGTTCACGTATCTCCTCCCTCTTGCGTCTCCCTCCCTCCCACCCTCCCTATCCCACCCCTCCAGGTGGTCACAAAGCACGGAGCTGATCTCCCTGTGCTATGCGGCTGCTATCTACCTTATGTGTGGTAGTGTATATATGTCCATGCCTCTCTTTGTCAGAGCTTACCTTTCCCCCTCCCCATATCCTCAAGTCCATTCTCTAGTAGGTCTGTGTCTTTATTCCTGTCTTACCCCTAGGTTCTCCATGACATTTTTTCCCCTTAAATTCCATATATATGTTAGCATACGGTATTTGTCTTTCTCTTTCCGACTTACTTCACTCTGTATGACAGACTCTAGGTCTATCCACCTCATTACAAATAGTTCAATTTCACTGAATGAATTTTAACCAGGTCATGGGGGAGAAAGCAGCAGATTGGGAAGAAGATGAGTTGGGTTCTGCAGAAATCCACTCTGTGGACTCAAAGTGGATCTCCAACCTGACCCTCAGGCTTTCCTCACTGTAAAGAGAGATGCTTGCATTGAATTTGGGTTCCTTCCAGGGCAGAGGTTGTGAGTTTGTTTCACGGGACACGGATCCCTATCCACCAGGGGAAGCATGCATATGTGGGAATGGGAAACAATTGGAAAAAACTCTGATCCAGTTACTGTTTTATTTTTTTCTGCCCTTGCTCCCTGCTCACCTGAGAATAAATCTCTTCCACCCCTGCCCCAATCCAGCTTTCCTGATTTAGCCTCAGGTTGGTTTCCACCCCACCTCTCCTGGTATTATATTAATTTTGGACCCAGCTCTTTGAAAATTGTCCATGGGGTGATCAGGAAGGTGAGTAGGATCTAAAAAATAGGTCACACACCGGTCAGAATGGCCATCATCAAAAAATCTACAAACAATAAATGCTGGAGAGGGTGTAGAGAAAAGGGAACCCTCTTGCACTGTTGGTGGGAATGTTAATTGATACAGCCACTATGGAGAATAGTATGGAGGTTCCTTAAAAAACTAAAAATAAAACTACCATATGACCCAGCAATGCCACTACCGGGCATATACCCTGAGAAAACCATAATTCAAAAAGAGACATGTACCACAATGTTCATTGCAGCTCTATTTACAATAGCCAGGACATGGAAGCAACCTAAGTGTCCATCAACAGATGAATGGATAAAGAAGATGTGGCACATATATACAATGGAATATTACTCAGCCATAAAAGGAAATGAAATTGAGTTATTTGTAGTGAGGTGGATGGACCTAGAGTCTGTCATACAGAGTGAAATAAGTCAGAAAGAGAAAGACAAACACCGTATGCTAACACATATATATGGAATTTAAGGAAAAAAATGTCATGAAGAACCTAGGGGTAAGACAGGAATAAAGACACAGACCTACTAGAGAATGGACTTGAGGATATGGGGAGGGGGAAGGGTAAGCTGTGAGAAAGTGAGAGAGTGGCATGGACATATATACACACCAAACATAAAATAGGTAGTGGGAAGCAGCCGCATGGCACAGGGAGATCAGCTCGGTGGTTTGTGACCACCTAGAGGGGTGGGATAGGGAGGGTGGGAGGGAGGGAGACGCAAGAGGGAAGAGATATGGGGATGTATGTATATGTATAAATGATTCACTTTGTTATAAAGCAGAAACTAACACACCAGTGTAAAGCAATTATACTCCAATAAAGATGTTAAAAAAAAAAACAGGTAACACAAGGAACGGTTGCTGAATTATGCATATTTAGACTGAGGGGAAAAGTCTTTGAGTGACAAGGAAATGGATTTTTGTATAACATTGAGTTTCCAAGTGCAGCCAAAGAGTAGAAGCTTCAGGAGGCAGATTTCAGCTGAACACAATAAAGAACTCTCTACTGGCCTTTCTTTCAAAGGGAACAACTTGTCTTGCCAAGTTGTCACTGGAGAGGTTCAAATATATATCCTCATTTGGTAGCCATATTGCAGAAAATGATGAGATTGGATAAGATGACCTTTAAGATTCTTTCCAGTGGTGGATTCTCTCATACCTCCCCCATCCCCACCATCCTCTCTTGGAGACTTTCTGCTTAAACCTTCCTGTGACTCATTACCTGCTGATTGAAGTCCAAGCTCCGCAGCAGCGCAGCACACAGGGCCCTCTCCCACCTCTCCACTCTCATCCCTACTCCCAGTGTCGCCAGACCGAACTACTCATGGTTCTCTGCACACTTGTGCTGTCTTCTGCGCTTAAGATGTCCCCCCTCTTCCTTTGCCGAGCTTTTGCTTCTTCTCCAGCACTCCCTCTGGCACTGTAGCGGATGTTTGTCACCTTTTGTCTGCACCACAATTTCCAATTGGTCAATTAACTTCCTCTCACTGTCTTGATGGAAGGGTAACTGCAGTGCCCTGTCTTCTGCTACCATTCAGAAGGAAGGTGAGGGGGTCAAATCTTTCCCTTATCAGGCTCTAGTTTCAGCTAGGAGGCAGGCATGTGACAAAAGTCCAGCCCGCTGGGCCTTCTCTCCAGGTACTTTGAATCCAAAGACATCAGGAAAAGATAAAGGTGATCTGGTGGTGTGAGGGCGGTGGGAACAGTGTCCCGAACAGGCTGTTCCAGCAGTAACCTGGTTGCTGTGTCCTTTTTCCTATTTCTTAGCCTTCTGCAGTGCTCTTGGTTCCTACATATTTCCAGGTCAATAAATATTTATAAAATGAATGAATGAAGCAGAGGGGTAAAGGTCAAAGAATTAATTTAAGCAAATTACATGCAATACTGGACCATTTAATGATTAGAACCAGAGGTAAAGAGAGGGAAATAAACAGGAGAATGGTCACATCACTATAGGAATGAGGAAGTGCTAGTTTGGGGAAGACAGGGAGGTAGAATGGGGAATAAACATTTTTATTATAATCCCTCCTCCAAGACATCTCCATTTATATACACATGAACTCTTCTCCCTTGGGGATAACATTTCTATTATTATTTTAGGTGGGATTAGCTTCTTGGTCCCTGTTTTAGGTGGGTCTCAGATCAATGGCCTTGCCCTTACCTTCAGAGACTGTTAAATTTAAAGAACTTGTCAAATAGCACATATCCAGTGGCAGGAGAAATCAAAGATGACTTGGAGATTTCAAACCAGGAAGATACGGGGCCAGGAAAGCAGGAAGAAAATGCTGAGCTCGAGATCTCAGGAGGACATGGGTAGAGATGACCCAGAGGCAGCAAGAAGTAGGTGTTGCCTGAATGAGATGTTGATTAATGGGTTTATAAATCTCTAAAGCCGGTGGTATCACTGCTGCATATTTCTCATCATGTGCAACTCTGTGCATATGCAGAATCAGTGCAGAATTTAGTGCTTTTCTGCTGTAGGCAGAAACATGAGATGGGTTCATCCATTCAATAAACATTTACTGAGAACCTACTATGGTGCCATGCACTGTTCTAGGCAGTGGTAAAGTAGTGAAAAAGCTACACTCATGGAGACTATGGAGTCAGGTAATACTACTACTTAAATTTATTTGTTATACTGTTTATGTGCTATGAACAACAATAAAATGGAAGAAGTGGGAGGGATGGGATTAGCATGGTTCCCAGAACATTCCATGCAGAAGGTGATAAAATGACCTTGTAGAATGTTACTCTCACTCATCTTACCTTTAAGCCTGATCAGAGGAAGGCAGGCAGTGGAGACCAGGACTACAGGGTCCTAACAACCCTGGAAACTAATCCCATGACCACCACTTTATCACAGCTATATAGTTACTTCTTTGAGAGATTTCCAAACCTTTAACTTTTTATTATGTTAGCTGATGCTAACATGGGCAGAAAAATTAGGTCAACTGAAGGAGAGATGGAGAAAAATAAGGTGGAAAGAACTTTAATGTTAGTCCTTTCTTCTGGGACTGCTGATGAACCAATCAAGAAATATTTACTGAGTAATGAGCTGTAATATTCATTTAGGGTCAAAGTTGCTTCTAGGGTATGCCATGTATATATATCAAGAATGTGTTCAGTTTGGATAGCCAACTTTATAAACTACACAGTATCTAAGATAATAAAAATTACACAGAAACTCATGCCTATGAAGAGACCTGTTTATTACTGATAACACTTCATTTGGCTAAAACCACACGAAAACCACACACACAAATACTTAAATGCAAATTCTCATAGGCAGTACTTATGATACACCCTGGTGTTTTTGCAAGGAAAAACGAGAAGATGTTGACAGAAACTATTAAAACAAGGGCACAATTTTGAACTACTGCTACACAAAAAAATAAATAATTCTTAACTGCATATATTTTATCTGGCATATTCAATGATGTATACAAAGAGTTTGTTTTAGCCTATAACACAAGGCCTCATCATATACAGATGCAACTCTTGTTTGAGTGGTTCTTGTAAGATATATGATGAATCATAACACTGAACAAAAATATACCAAACAGTATCAAATTAGTTGTGACTCACTTGGAAAGCAGCCCTAGCAGGCTCATAATGGCACTAATACTAATGATATTAATTAAGTCTACACAGACACTTTCTTAGCCTTCTTGGCCAACATCTTGCTTTGAGTGTAAAATACTAGGCCTTACATACAATTTCGAAATAGGAATATGCTCTTCTCTCTCCGAAGAAACAGGGTATTTAAGGGTGTGCGTGCTTAACAAACTTCAGTACTGAGAACTGTTTTAAAAGCTGAATCAGAAAATGAACATTTTCGATTGTTTCCTAAACTATTTGTTTCTTTAAAATAAAATCCCATAATTCCTATTGTCACCCATTAAGTACTCTACAACAGGTAGAGTACTAGGTGGTGTGGAGATGAAAAAATAATAAACCATGACGCTTGCTCTCAGGGAGCTGATAGTCAGGTGCCCCTTCTTAGTCAAGGAATGCCAAAGAATTAAACAGAACAAACTGGCCAACACCTCTGGCTATATTACAAGGTTCAGTGGTAACATAACTGTTTCAGGTCACTTCAATTTGGCATTAATACTTTCAAAAGTCAGCTTCTAAAGGGAATATCCTTGGTATGTGTTATGTTTATATTTCTCACACTAGAGTCAGTGCGGTACCCCCAGGGATATGCAGCAACTGAGGGCGGGGGGCGGGGGAGAAAACTGAGAGCCCATGTGATAAACACGGTGCCTCTTTCTGGCAGCACCAGTTTCCATGAAGACTGAGGGAATCATTTTTATACTAAAACAGTTTTATTATGGAGAATGCAAAATTCACTTACATTTTTAAGAGAGAACACGAAATTTCATGAGTGGCAGGCTGCTTCTGATTTTGCTCTCAGGCCCCTTCCCCTACACATTCATGCTCCTCTGCTTGAGGATTATGCTGGTGGAAAAATTTGAGAAGCAAACTTTAGATATGTCACTTTGCCCTTATCTTGGTCACTTTACTCATTCTTCTATGTTCTCTTTTTTAAGTACACAATCGTGAATTAACGAACAGATGTCTTAATGAATATAACAGTATGGTGAATATTTAAAGTAACCAATGGTAAACACTAACTTTGTTTCAAACTGGGAGTAAAATCAGGCTGTGTAAAGAGTCAGACAATGAGAGACTCTCTTCTTTCCACTTAGTCTTCTTATGGCTTAGGGTAAGATGCTTTGAGGGACAAATGTGAAAAAAGATTATCTCAGATCTTGTGCTTTGGATGCCCAAAGTACAAGGAAACCTGAAATAGAATGCTAGATCAATTGACCATTCATTTAGGTTAGTATGACTCTTTCTTCCTCAGTTTCTAGAGCAATTTCAGAAAACAAGTGAATTGTAAAAGGCCATTATAAATTAATATATAGTAGTATCCAGAAAACCAAAAAAGGTTATGCAATAGATTTAAAATTACTTCTTACAATGTCTTAAATATTTTCACAATAATAACAAAATAACCCAAAGTCCATAAACAGAAACAGCTTAGGAATAAGTTTAAAGCATTCTGAATGAATACAGTTAAGATCACTTATCAGTGAGGTAATAGGACAACAGCTTTTCACAGTAACAAAATGTGGGAGGGCACCTAGGGAAAGAGGGAGGTAGAGAGAAAAAAGCATAAAACAAATTTATCCAAGCAGAATTTGGATTTTTCAAGCATCACAAACATCAGTGGAAAACATCTAAGAGAAATACCAATAGCAGCAGTTCGTAGAACATTTCTCCATTAAACTCCAGCTAATATCTTTGTTGCATCAATTCCAGAAGCAACTTGCTTAAGAAATTGGAGGTCTATTCCCTATATAAAGATATTCCAAAGCATCCAACCTCTTAGAACCTTCTGTCTGCTGAAGTTACAACATCCAAATAACAATAATTTATATTTAAAACAAACCTCTCAACTATCCTATAATGCTATACATTCTTCAAGATGAACAAAATTGTGTTCACGTCTCACCTAATTTGCAGGTTAAATTAAGCAGGTCTTTATACAATGAATAAAGACTGCACTCATGCATCTACTATTCAACATACACAAAAACTATCTTGTGAGCTAAATTCTTCTAGGTATGGAGTGAAACTGAAATGTTATTTTCAGTGCTCTTTATGACATCATCTTTGTTCCAACCTGAGATTTAAAAAAAAAACAGTATTGGAAGGAACCTTAAAAAGGCATTTAGTATACCCCTTTAATTTTAAAATGTTTAATTTTATTAAAAAAAAACCTTATTCCCTATTATTCTGTCCTTGATGGAGATGGAGAACAGTTTGTCATATTATCAAACTTCCTACTTTGAGTTCTTCAATAAACGATTCAATTAATAATTCAAGAGTTATTAAACTATCTCAACAGCTCTCTCCCCTCCATAGTTAAATGATCTTAATCCTTTGAACTTTTTCTCATGGATCTTATTTCCCAGTCTATATTTCATTCCTTTTTATTTCTGCTATATCCTCCCCTCCCCAGTTCCCATATGATCCTAAAATACAACATCCTAGCAGGAACTGAATCAGTGAGAGAGGTACTTTTCCTCACCTCCTCAAAGGCCTCCCTGGTCTCTTTTTAGTGGTCACTAATAGAGGAAAACAAAAGCATCACTATCTGCTCATCATAATAACAAGTAAACACAAGTAAACAACTTGCCCACAGCCAGTTCACTCCCCACTTTTTGGGTGATAAGTTTGCCCTTCACACGAAGCATTTCCTGTGCCACCTTACTGACCTTTCTATTGTTATTTCTACTGTTTATTTCCAGTGCTTTGATCTTGCCCCATTAATTCTTTCCTTTTCCCCAAAGCTCTAGAAAATACCAGTTTTGATTTATACACTCAATGAGAATGCATTCATTTCCATGATATTATTCATAAACAAAAAGATAAACAATGTAGATCCTAAGGCTGAGACCTACCGGCCAGTACTTCTGTTTCCCTTGGTTGGCTGGGGCTACTGAATTTATTCTGTTAGGCAAGTGTACACCCACTATGTCAAGTTCTTGTTAAATATGCTTAGACAGACTCGAGAGCTTGGCTAGAATCAAATAATTCCCTCAATCTATACACTTCAGGAACATTTGTAAAATTTTGTTAATTTTAACTTTGGATTTTTAAATTTTTGAGATAAGAATCCAAGCCTTAATGACTTTTCACCTTGATTAAGATGACTCAAGTGTTGCATTATATTAAAGCACTCAAAACTGTTCTATTTATAATAGAATGACAGTATGACACGACTTTAGTGATTATGAATGAGCTATTGTATCATTTTAGCTCAACTTTGTTCTTCAGTCACTGAAACACAGATACTAAAACCCAATATACATATTTTTCATATATATATATATATATATGTAGCATTGTTCATACCACTTTGTAGATTATAGGCCATTTCCTAAATTACAGTCTACATTCCCAAAAGCAAATAAAGCAAAAAATTCTACACATTTCGTCTTTAGTGCAAAGCCTTTGAAAACAAACTCATTCAGAAATAGTGCTCTACATTTAGCTCTATTATCTACAGTCACACAAGACTCAGCTACAAGAAAGTAAGGAAGGAACAAATTAACAATAGTGCCAATACAATAATTTGAAACTCACGTCTGGATTATCTGGATTCAACCAAATGTTAGCTGCAATAAACCAAACCATGATTTAATAAATATTCTAGTCAGTTCAAATTTTATATTATTATTATTATTTAGGAAATAAATTCTCTCATACTAGTTATCGCCCATAGGCAATTTGTTTAGTATAATTACGTACATCCAAGGCCTCATTATTGTTACCTCTTAACTATACCACATGTACTAAGTACTCTGTGAGCTATATAGGATAGGATACACTTTAAGAAGATTAAACAACACTTCTCTATTAACTCTTTTAGAAGATGCAGAATCAACTAAAAATGACCTTCCAAAAAATTTTTTTTTCCACACTAAAAAAGATAAATAGTATTCTTGCGATCAGAAATTCTACAGAAGTCAGCAAGATGTTAGGATAAATTGGACTTTAGTTTTATTTATTTATTTATTTATTTATTTATGGCTGTGTTGGGTCTTTGTTGCTGCGCACAGGCTTTCTGTAGTTGTGGTGAGTGGGGGCTACTCTTCGTTGTGGTGCGTGGGCTTCCCATTGTGGTGGCTTCTCTTGTTGTGGAGCACGGGCTCTAGGCATGCGGGCTTCATTAGTTGTGCCTCGTGTGCTCTAGAGCACAGGCTCAGTAGTTGTGACACACGGGCTTAGTTGCTCTGCGGCATGTGGGATCTTCCCGGACCAGGGCTCAAACCCGTGTCCCCTGCATTGGCAGGCGGATTCTTAGCCACTGCGCCACCAGGGAAGTCCTGGACTTTAGTTTTAAAACATGTAATTTTAGTGTTTCATAAGATCTAAAATCTGGATGTTTTATTTCTTAGTAAAATGAGCATCACTTCATGTGATAAAGAAATAAATATACTTGTAAAAATGTAATTTAAAGGTTAGGCTTTTAAATAAATTCACAGCTCCTTTCTTAGTTTGGATATTTTTCTTTACTTAGAGGTTGTGATAACTGACATAATTCTAACATGAAGATCCTTAACTACAGTTACACTGAGCCTGCTTTTATTGAGATTTTTACCTACATTCATAACACTTTTAAATCAACAAACCTATTTGATATAGAGGGGAAGCACCTATATAGTTTGGAATATTTTCTTAAACTGTCTGCAAATTAACTGATTAAATTATATTCAATGCAAGAACACTATTTCAATTCAAACCATGCCCTGAGAAGGCACTGAGAAATTTGACAAGAACCAAGCCACTAGGAATGTTGCCACTACTGTTTTATGTTCGGTAAATGTCAGAATTTTAAATACATACAATAAATTTACACTGCACCAAGAGCACCTGAAACAAAGGTGCTGAAACCACATATTGTAACATCTGTTCTAAGCTAGAAATGCTAAATACCTCATTTCAAATACTCTAATTTGTAAGTTAATACCTGTGATGTAACAATGACACTTTTCCACAGTATACCGGGAACAGTGCCATTTTCTTGCCAATTCTATGGATTAATTTCCTTAACTAATTCTACAATTATATAGCATTTATCTGCCTTAAAAAAAAACGTGCTATACACAATTACAAGAATATGGAACTAAGCTTAATCACACTTTACTAAGAAAACTCATTTGTATTGTTTTGTTTCTGTTGAAGGAAGAACGACGTGTTACCATAATACTTTTAATGTAATGACTTTTGTTCAAGATTATGAAAAAATTTGAATCATTTCTCTCCAGACCATTTCATTTCAAATGTATACAGTTTGTTTAGTCAGCCAACCAAAAAGAAAGAAAGTAAAAGGAAAAAGATAACTCGGCCAGATGAGACAGAGAGAGAATGCTAACTCGAGTTCAATGCATGAAGTTCTTGGTTGTTCTGTTCCATGGGCCAGTGCAAAGCAATGACGTACTGGTGAACACTACACAGAACGCCAGGTCAGTCCATTTTTCCTGGGCTCAAGAAAATTCTCAATCAAAGCTTCAATGAGTTTCTTCAATTCCTCTTCTAGTAAGGCAGTGTCACTGAGGAAAAAGGTTAAGAGTTTTGAAGTTCTTTATTTTCATAGCCTTAAAACAACTGGTAAACGAAAGAGAAATTCCCTCAGTTAAAACAAAACAAAACAAATCGAGACCAAAGGTGGGAAAAGGGGAATCACACACACAGAAAACACCATTATCACAAACTGAAATTGAACTGCATTAAAAGGAGTTCCTTGGTACATGAAACATGGATGAGTTATAGTATATCTAAAGATTTCTCCTGAATCAGATAACTTAATGGCTTAGAACACCAATATCAGGTATTAAGATAAAATGGCTTCCTGAGATGTGACTAAAAAAATGAGATGTTAAAAAAAAAAAAAAAAGATGTTTATAAAATAGCAAGTATTCCCTTCAAAGTTATCACCTGAAGAGGTGCCACTGCCCAGAACATTTCTAGGAATGCCTCTTTAAAACTGCCTTCACAGTCATTTTACAAGCTACACAACAAATCAATTTTTTTTACTTTAATAATCAACCTTCATTCTTAACCAAAGATAGCATTATTCAATATGTTTTACTTCACACTCTGCTCTGAATGACTTCAGGAGGTCATTTTTTCCCCCAAAGGAAATAAAATCTGCTCCTAAACACAAAGATTAGGGAAACAGTAAATAATGTAACTTGGGCTCTGAAGGCAATTCCAAAAAAAATCTCCTTCCCAAATACATATTGATCAATGACAACCTTATAGGAGATACTACTTATGAAAGTTTAAAAAGTTTAAATACCCTCTGAATATATTATTAAAGTCAAGTTAATTTAGTCACAATTTACACTCCTAAAAGGATATTAATTGGCCAGATTAAGTCAAATCATGTTACATGTAGAAAATAAGAATTTGGCAATAAACAAACTACTTGTTGATCAATTCTTTATGTTCATCAAGAGTTAAAGCTCAGGGCTTCCCTGGTGGTGCAGCGGTTGAGAGTCCGCCTGCCGATTCAGGGGACGTGGGTTCGTGCCCCGGTCTGGGAAGATCCCACATGCCGCAAAGCAGCTGGGCCTGTGAGCCATGGCCGCTGAGCCTGCGCGTCCGGAGACTGCGCGTCCGGAGCCTGCGCTCTGCAACGGGAGAGGCCACAACAGTGAGAGGGCCGCATGCCGCAAAAAAAAAAAAAAAAAAAAAAGACTTAAAGCTCAGAGAGCCTTCCCAAGAATATAAATTCACTAAAAAATTAAAATTCAGTTCCCAAATAATGCAGCCTCTTTGGAAAACAGTCTGGCAGTTCCTCAAAAACCTAAACATAGAACTACCATATGACCCAGCAATTCTACTCCTTATATATATATATATATATATATATATATATATATATATATGATATATACCTAAGTGAAATGAAAATATACGTCCACATAAAAACTTGAACACAAACATTTAGAGCACCATTATTCATAATAGCCAAAATGTGGAAATAACCCAAATGTCCATCCTCTGATGAACGGATAAAAAAATATGGTATATCCATACAGTGGAATATCATTGAGCCATGATAACAAATTTTTTAAAAAAGGAATAAAGTACTGATTCATGCTAACATGGATGAACCTTGAAAACATTATGCTAAGTAAAGATGTCAGTCACTAAGGACCACATATTGCATGATTCCATTTATATGAAATGTCCAGAAGAAGCAAACGTGTAATGACAAATAGTAGATCGGTGGTTGCCTAGGGCTGGGAAGGAGGGGAGTGGAGAGTGACTGCGAACAGGTATGGGGTTTCTTTCTGAGGTGATGAAAATGTTCTAAGCTTGATTATAGTGATGTTTCCACAACTCTGAATATATTAAGAAACACTGTTGTATACTTCAAATGGCTGAATGTAAATTACACCTCAGTAAAGCTTTTATATATATATAATATTTAAAAAGTCAATTCTCACCTCTGGTCAGGTGACGCACACATCTCTGCATAATACTTTATCTTTGGTTCTGTCCCACTTGTCCGAAGAGTAGCAACACAGCCATTTTGAAAAGAAAACGTAATCATTTGGCTGTTTTTACTCACAGGCAGCACCTATGCACAAATGCAACAACAGCTCAATTACACTTGGTACCTTTCTTGTTTTCAAGAGTTGTAAAGTACATTCCACTTATATGAGGTGTGTAAAGTAGCAAAATTCATAGAAAGAGAAAGTAGGAGCGTGGTTGCCAAGGGCTAGCAGGAGGGGGAAATGGAGACTTGTTTAATGGGTATAGAGTTTCAGTTTAGCAAGATGAAAAAGTTCTGGAGATCAGTTGCACAACAATGTGAATATGGTTAACACTACTGAACTGTACTCTTAAAAATGGTTAAGATGGGGCTTCCCTGGTGGCGCAGTGGTTGAGAATCTGCCTGCCAATGCAGGGGACGCAGGTTTGAGCCCTGGTCTGGGAAGATCCCACATGCCGCGGAGCAACTAGGCCCGTGAGCCACAACTACTGAGCCTGCACGTCTGGAGCTTGTGCTCCGCAACAAGAGAGGCCGCGACAGTGAGAGGCCCGTGCACCGCGATGAAGAGTGGCCCCCGCTCGCCGCAACTAGAGAAAGCCCACGCACAGAAACGAAGACCCAACACAGCCAAAAATTTAAAAATTTAAAAATGGTTAAGATGGTAAATTTTATGTGTTTTTTTAGCTGCAATTAAAAATTTAAAAATATTTTTAAAAGAACTGTAAAATACAAAAGATTACATGCATAATAATTCACAGCTGTACCATTTACTAAACATTTATAATTATACAGGCACTGGATTATATACCTTACACACATGATCTCCAGGCCTCAACAATAATCCTGCAAAGTAAATATTACTGCCAATTTACAGACAAGGCTCAAGGAGAATAAACGACCTGTTCAAGGTAATCAGCTAAGTGGCAGAGCAAGAAGTTTAAGCCAGGTCTATTTGTCCAAACATTAAAAGTCCAAACTGCCTCTACGTTTGCAAAGTGCTTTAGAATTTCAAAGCACTTTCACAGATAGTTTATCAGTAGTCTCCAAAGCAGAGTGCACATATCCTAGAGGACAGGCAAAATAACCCACTGGAGTGCAAAATATATATCTATTTTTTTTAATCTAAAAGTTAATACATGAAATGAAGCTTTATTGGGGTTTCCCTGGTGGCGCAGTGGTTGCGAGTCCACCTGCCGATGCAGGGGACACGGGTTTGTGCCCCGGTCAGGGAAGATCCCACATGCCGCGGAGCGGCTGGGCCAGTGAGCCATGGCTGCTGAGCCTGTGCGTCCGGAGCCTGTGCTCCATAACGGGAGAGGCCACAACAGTGAGAGGCCCGTGTACCGCAAAAAAAAAAAAAAAAAAAAGAAGTGAAGCTTTACTGACATTAAATATATGGATTAACACTGGTACTCTTCCTGGATCACAAATCAGTCTGTGAAGGTATCTCAAGGGACCCATGGCGGTTGTACTAGGGCAGAAGGGTTGACAGTGGTGCCTTCCCTCTAGCGAGCCTGGTCCTCTCCGTGAGACCCCTCTCTCAGTCAGTGGTACTACTAGTTGCTTAAGACAGAGACCTTCCTTCCCTCTTTTCCACTCACAGGCCATCAACTAGCAAGTCCTGTCGATTCTATCCTTTATTTAACTCAATTTTGTCTGGCTCTCTCCATCACTACTACTACCATTCAGGCTCCCATCATCTCTCATCTGGATTACTGAAACAGCGTACTAACTGATCTCCCTGCCTGGAAGTCTGCCCCTCTCTAACCCACTCACTGCACAGGCCATTCTTCTTTGCACTCCACACTACAGCTGTAGAGAATTCCTTGTGGTTCTTTGAAAGAAAACATGCCTTCTCACCTCCAGACATAGCACTTGCTGCTCCCTTTGCCTGAAACATCCTCTGTTCCTCCCACATCTGGATAACTCCTACCGAGACTCTAGGACTCAGCTCACAGAAGTCCTCTGCAAAGCCTTCTGTAAGCCCCTCAAATCTGAGTAAGGGTCTTTCCTATGCTCTTCCATGGCACCCTTATGTACCCCCAGTAGCCCTTATCATTTTGTAAAGTAACCACTGTTTACTTGACCATTTCCCCACTAGACTCCTGAGTGTAGAAACAGTGTCTTTGTCATTATTGTATTGCCAGTGTGCCTGTGCCTGTAGCAAAGAAGGGTTTTAACAAATGCCTGTTGAACACACAGTTAATGCCAATCTGAAGTTGGAGAAGAACGAACTCAGGAAGTCTTTGACAGTCACTGTGTGTGACCTTAGGGGATTAACAAATATCTACACTATGAGTCTTACAAAACTGTTGTAAGCATCAGTGGAGAATAGATAGGAAAGCACTTTGAATAACAAATATAAACTTTAAAGGGATTCAAGAGGAAAAAAGCAACACACCAAGAACTATTCTAACCACAGCAACATTAGAGAAATAAAAAGAAGCAAAAAATTTGGTTCTTTTCAATTAGTTTACGAAGACAGAAAAATAGATACACACATATGTGCACACAGAATGACAACTGAGAACCAATTTTTGTTGACTGGATGAAAATACACAAAGGGAATATGGGTAGTATTCTACATAAAAGGCTTGCAGATTTCCCAAAATATATTATGCGCCTAGAAGCTTGAGACAACATCAGAAATTATAAATAGAAATTTAGGCTAATAATTGTAATCATAACAATAACAAAATAAATATAATCAGCAATCTATAGGGCTTTTAAATATTAGTTGAGCACCCACTATGTAGGCAGGAGCTTTGACAGGCATAAAGCTATGTTAGAAATGGATCTGCCATGAACAAGACAATGATAACATAAGATAGAAAGTGATAAATGACAAGAGGAAGGCACAATATATAATGAAACCTCAGGAGGACGATATCGGATTATGGGACCTGGAGGGTATGTGGAGGAGGTGACATCTGCATGAAGTCTTAAAATGGCTAAAGTGTGGATATGCAGCAGTAGGAAGAAAAGGTAGACTGAGGAAAAAGCCTGAGCAAAAATAGAAAAAAAATTTTTAATGTATATATGTAAGAAACTATAAATTATTCCATCTGGCTGGAGGTATAGGGAATAAAGTTGAAAAAGGAAGTTAAAACTAGAAAGATGAATAGCTTTGAAATTATAAGCATTTATTTATTTATTTATTTTTAGGTGCTAAGATGATTAGGTAAAACATTAAAATTTTTTTAAATTTTAATTAAAATTTTTTTTATTAGATTCTTTTCCATTATACGTTATTACAAGATATTGAGTATAGTTCCCTGTGCTATACAGTAGGTCCCTTTTGGTGATCTATTTTATATATAGTAGTGTATATATTTTAATTCCAAACTCCTAATTAATCCCTCCCCCACTTCCCCCTTCATAACCAAAAGTTTGTTTTCTATGTCTGTGAGTCTGCTTCTGTTTTGTAATATGCTCATTTGCATAATTTTTTTAGATTCCACATGTAAGTGATATCATATGATAAAATTATGAGCTTTTAGACTTTATTTTCAACATTATTTAGCAGCACCACACCTTTCCCCTCCCTCCCTTTCTCTTTCTGTCTCTCTCATTCTCCTTCCCACTCCCCACCCACAAGGGTAGCATACACTTGGGGGAGTGATGAGGACAGGATGGGCGTCAGAGCCAGTTGGTGAACTTACAACTGCTCTGGAGAAAAACAATGGACCCTAGTTTCAAGAAACTCACAGGCTTGACCTTCAACTATTTTACATAGTATGAATTATTACAAATTGTTGAAAATTAAAAAAAAATAGGTACTTACTGATTTCTTATTAGGCTGGCTGCTATCATATCCAGTGGTAACATCTCGTATATGCAATATAGCAAATGTCCCACAAAACTTTGGGTATTCTTTTGGAGAATCAAAATTGCGAAGCCTTTCAAATATACTTTTGATGGTAGTTGGATCATAACACAAGAAATACGAAGTTTTTGAAATATGATAACCATATCTGCACAGAGATTTAAAGTGTTAAAATCAGATTTCAACTCACTCTTTCGAAAAGTATGTATTAAAGATAAGCCTATTACAGTGTTATGTAGAAAGTGGCAGTCCTTAATGCAGACAATTTTAGTACTTTTTAAAAAGGAATGACTATTCCTCAAAAATAAATTTAGAAGGTTAAAAGTAGCACCAAAAAAATAAAAAAATTAGAATGCCAAATTCCTAATAGTAGAACTTACTTTTCATAAACCTTAATCAGTTGTTGTTTCAATGTTATATTCATGGTTTCCAGGTAAGATGCCATCTCAGCAACAACAACGGCTGCACTCACCCCATCCTTATCCAAAACTGAAGTTCCACACAGAAAACCTAAGAATTAAAAACATCTTTAAAAAGAAGGAAAACATAAGCTTATATATAATTTAATAGTTTTACATTTCTTCAGAAGGACGAATGAATTTAAAAGCCTAGTAATAAATGAAACCCACCTATACTGAAGGTATTTAGGGGACCTTTAAGGTCCTTTTTTTTTTTTTTTCCCCCGATGAGAAATGTATCTACACATTTCAGAGTTCACGGTGGTTTCTTTTTAACTCAAAATGCAAAACCAGATGACAAAAACTCCTCTGTACATAATTAACTATATTTTAAAAAATGCTCTCATTCAAATTTCAAATATTTTAATATTTACTACATACCAATAGACTCTTCAAATGCAAAAAGGACTTCTTTCCCATTTTCCAGGAGGTCTTTTATCCTACTTCCAATCCATTTAAAACCTGGTAACGTTTCCTGAAATGCAGAGGAGGCTATTCTAGTTAAGTGACTCTCTCATAAAAATACATATTAGAGAAAAGCCTGTCACTAAATGCACATAACACTTCCATAGTGATCTTCTGTTATGGTCTTCACCACAAAGATTTATATAGTGGTAAACATATAGTCATAAAGGGCATGGATACACACACTGTTGTGACTGATGACCTACCATTTTATCAAGCACAGAAATAGGTGATGTAATCCACCAAATATAATCCAATAAGTGGTGATGCATACAGTCACAAAGTAACATAAATACACACATATATTATGATCATCTGCTATTTATCAAGCACTGTAACAGGTGCTTTACATTATTATCTTTTTTAATGCTCACAAAAACTCTGTTGCTGAAACAGAGGCTCAGAGGTTCAGTAAATTTGCCCAAGATTACACTGCATATAAGAGATCGAGGCAGGATTCAATTACACGGCTTCTTAGAAATTGTCCTTTAAGCTGTATTATAATCACTAATATAAAAGTGCCTATGAAGGTTGTAATTTAGTCCATCTGATTAATCAAAGGCATTAAAGCTTTTTAATGATACACTTTAAACATTATCACAACATATACTTGAACCAAGTGTACTTTTACCATAACAGCATGGCCCAAATAAAACCATCAAAAAGTGACTAAGTCCTTCTTTGGAAATTAGATTTGAGGACTTTTCATCTGATGAGCTACTGTTCATTTTAAAGACATGAACTCTTTTAGAGTCAATAGAAAGAGCATGTAATACACAGTGACTCTGGAGCTCTCCATTACTAATTTAAGATTTCTCATTCACCTCTCTACCTCCTCACTGGGAAAAAAAAAAAAGCCAAAAATCTCTGCAGCACCCCATCCCCAACAAAAACAAGGAGGCACATTTATAAATAGGTCTTTAGAATCATGTTCTTTTTTCTCTTTTGTGTTCATTATACATTTTTCTTCCTACAAGGAAAAGGTTAACATTAGAGTAATTCAGAATTTTAGGTTTGAATAAATTTTCAATTTCTTCTGTTTTGCTATTTGTACTTTAGAAAGCCAGAGACTGGAAGTTCTATTTCATTAAGGAAGGTTCAATTTTCTTTTAGTTAGCCAATTAGTGTTAAGACCTGTAGCTTGATTGTGGCTCAAGAAAAGTGCCCAGCGGTGACTTTTTCACTGATATTTGGCAAAGTTGGCAGAGGAAAAGTAACTTAATTGGCATCAGTCCCAGTAGCTATAAAAGTGGTCAGTTTAACTGCCCGAGGCTCACAAAGGTTAATGATCTGTGCTGAGAGAGAGTCATTTGTTTTTTGGATGTAGAATCACTGGGTCTTAATTTGCAATCTAGGAGACTATTTAAAGTTTCTTAAGACTGAACTTGAAGAGCCTAAACATGCAGTCAATGACATCTACAATTTTTTGGAGTGAAGTTTATGTGATTGATGAGGTCACTCGGAGCCAGATTTTCTCAGTATGAAAGCCAGATACTGTTGTATGGAATAGTAAACATTAAAGCAATTTTTAAAGAACGTCCTATCTTAGTTTCAGAAACTCACATACAGGATGAATTTGGCTCAAGGTTACTAAACAATCAAAAAGATTAAGAAAGTGTTAACAGGATTAGAAAAAAAGCGGGGATTAGAAATGAAATCAATAAAAGTCAGTTTTGGTGGGAAGATGGCTTTAATTTATAGAGATAGGTTTAGAAAAGGAGCACAGAGATATTATCTATTCTTACTTCAAAGTGAAATCCTTCTTTTAGTGCAATTGCCTTCAAAATTTTGGAAGAGACTGTGGTGGCTAACATATAAATGTTCTTCACATCAGCATTTCTTGATTTATTTTTCTTCCAGCAATCAAACATCCACCACCCAAACAAAGCTGCCAACTCATTCCCTGTGAAAACTTTCCAATCACCACTGTAGAGAGAATGAAAATTCAAGTCAAGACCTTTATAACTTCTCATTAAAACTCCTTGACCCCAGGACCTACAAATTACCATCATTCACACAAGAAAACCCAAAAACTACTGTATGGGATTTTTGAGAAAACATTTACTACTACGTCTCTAACTGACCAGGGAGAGCTTAGGGTAGGAATGGCAGCAAAGTACTTTGAAAAATTATTATGCTGTTATGTTTCTTTTCTTACTTAATGAGAAATATGTTATAATATGATGTCCTCTTTATGGAAAGACATTTGTCACCACATTATAATGGCAAAAATACACAGCAACCAAAAGCACCATGATTAGGAAATGATTACACTAATAAAGCAATCTGTTGGGATACTATGCCAGTTTAAAAATGAATATTTTAAACAATATTTAAGGACAGAGAAAAATGCTCACAGTACAATATTAAGTGGAAATAATCAAGATACAAAACTATATATAGTATGATTACAATTTTATAAAAAACAAATATATCTTAAATATTTGAATAGAGAAAACATAGGGAGGAAATGTCAAAATATCAACCTAGGTGGTTATCTCTGGATAGTAGGCTTACGGGAGATTTGTTTTCTTATTTTTTTTTTATTATTTCCAATGAGCCTATAAGACTTAAAATCAAAAACTATTTTTCAAAGTTTAAGCTTTTAATCAAATAAGAGGTTCTACTTACTTCTCCTGAAGTTCTGCCACTGCCAGTCGGTCTGCATCAGGATCTGTGGCTAGCACTATCCGGGCATTTTCTTTCTCTGCCAGTCTCAAAGAAAGTTCCTGAAATGGTGACCCAAAAAGCTGGATTGCATTGAAGATGTTAAATTCAATGTAATATTCCTAAATGTGGGCACTATGTTAGTGATATGAATTCTAGAAGGAACATAGTTTGGCTAAATTGTTTTTTTTACTTTATTTTACTGAAGTATAGTTGATTTACAATGCTGCATTGATTTCTGCTGTACAGCAAAGTGATTCAGTTATACTTTTCATATTCTTTTCCATTATGGTTTATCACAGGATATTGAATATAGTCCCCTGTGCTATACAATAGGACCTTGTTGTTTATCCAGTCTATATATAATAGTCTGCATCTGCTAATCTAGTTTGGCTAAATTTAAAATAAGCCTAGAAGTAGGGATATCCACCATAGAGATTTCAAACAAAACAGAATATATGGCTCTAATATAATTTAAAAGATGTAAACTAAAGTGGTTTTTGCTTTTGTAAGTAATCTTTGAATTGTCAAAGAGTTCTGGCTATATGATAAAGTTTAATACACTAATAATAATTTAAATATAGAAAAAATATACCAGCACAGATTCCCCTTCTTCAGGATTTGGGCATTTAACAGTAGAAAAGTCTGGATCAGGATCTTTTTGTTCTGGTACTGGAATTGGAGGCTGAAAACCAAATACTTGAAAAGCCAACTGCACATAGTCATGTCCAACTCCATGAAAAGATGTATGTACAAATTTCAAGGTGGTTTTTGAGTTTAATTCCCTGTAAAGGAAAATATCATTCAGTCCGTATCATAAAACTCACTACTTGTGGTATAATTAAAATAATCTAGAGAAAAAGCTAAAATTTATTTTGCTAGAATAAGGAAAATATACTCAACAAGCCATGATATTTTCTAAAAATAGTGTTAGCTATTTATGGAATAGTTACAGAAATATAGAAATAGGTAAGGAAAAATCAAATTTTAGAGGAAATTTCCTTACCTTATATAGAATGAATACATCTATTCAGCTATAATTTTTAACAGCTTTATTGAGAGGTAATTAATATACTATAAATTCATCCATCTATAGTATACAATTGAATGGCTTTCACTATATTCACAGAGTTGTTCAACCATTACCGTAATCAATTTTAGAACATTCTCATTACCCACCAAAAAACTCCCTACCCCATAGCCACCACACCCTAATCCTCCCACTTTTCCCAGCCATAGGTAGCGCTAAATACACTTTCTCTTTCTATCTCTACAGATTTGCCTACACTGGACATTTCATACCAATGTAACCATACAACATGTGGTCCTTTGTGACTGGCTTACTTCACTTAGCCTGTTTTTAAAGTTTATCCATGTTGTAGTACGCAACGGTACTTCATTTCTTTTCACTGCTGAATAATATTTCATGGTATGGATACACTACATTTTATTTATCCATTCATCAGTTAATGAGTATTTGAATGTTTGTGTTATTTCTACTTTTTAACTATTATGAATAGTAGTATTTAGCGATAATTTTAATATAAGGAATAGTCAACACATTTTTATCCCCATTGCTTTCTCTTATTTGTTAATCTTATGCTAAGGTAATATTATCCTATATTCCCACTTGGATACCTGTAAAAACAGATCTTTTTCAGATCTTCCATGTATCTCCTACAAATGTCCTGCAGAGGATCTCTCTTCAGTGGGCTGGTATCCACTAAATTATCATTCCAGGAACCATTCCAGGGTTCCACACATTCTTCTATACATTTCAGAATTTCTTTATCATGAGGAGATGTGATCTGAGCACCGTTTTCCCAATAAACCTAGATGATAGGTAAACACAGCTATAATTACTTGAAATGTTGGCCATATGTTTTCTTAGCTACAGTAGAGATATTTGACTTTAAAAAGAAGCATACCTGGACTTCCCTGGTGGTGCAGTGGTTAAGAATCCGCCTGCCAATGCAGGGGACATGGGTTCAAGCCCTGGTCCGGGAAGATCCCACGTGCCGCGGAGCAACTAAGCCCATGCACAACAACTACTGAGCCTGTGCTCTAGAGCCCGCAAGCCACAACTACTGAGCCCGCGTGCCACAACCACTGAAGCCTGCACACCTAGAGCCCATGTTCTGCAACAAGTGAGGCCACCGCAGTGAGAAGCCTGCGCGCGGCAACGAAGACTCAATGCAGCCAAAAATAAATAAATTTATTAAAAAAAGAAGCATACCAAATTAATCAAGTAGAAAATGTCAACACTGGATTAACTTAATAAATACCTAAGGAGATTGATAGTAATGATTCCACAGGGTCTTTTCAATAAAATGATCTGGTATTATTTTCTCATTTATAAGTATACTAATAATAACAATACAAGTAAAATATAATCGGGGCATCGTTATGACAATGCTAAAATATGCATATACCATAATGTACAATCATAATCTTAGATCTATAGGTAAATATATACTATGAAGATCTAAGAAACCATGGAGTATCCATGAAACTTGATACTATGAAATTTTAACATTATAAAATGGTCCTGTTATATGATAAAGAAGAAATTATTTTTCAGCTATAAATTAAAGTAGAATTTATGTCACACTAAATAAAGTCTATTCCAGGAAAGACAGTTAACATGCTAATTATTCCATACGCATTTCAGTATATGTATTTTCAGTATTTAATGAAAATACATTTCATTAAGTTGTCAGTTTGTCAAGTAGCCTGATCAACAAGACAGTAGGAACAGTTAACAGAAAAGCAAGAAAATGTATTTCTATAATTCACAGGCTCTCAAGGTTAGAAGGGACTCTGCTTAGAAAATATCTATACCAACTTCTCCCATGTATTTGACATGAATCCCTTCTACTGCATCCTGAATGAAGGAAAGAAGAATACTTTTGAATATATGCTATGTACAAAACTCTGTACCAAGCAATATGGTAGACTGCATGACCTAAAAATTCTCACTCTGTAAACACCTCAAAATGCTAAAGTAGAAAAAGTATTATCTAAAATGTACAGCTTGGTTCATAAGAAGGAAAGGGAAAACTCCAGGCAGTGGGAAAAAAGGAAAGAATGGAAAACCAGAGTGATAAAGCTGCGGGCTGACGCTGTGGCCACCTGGGGTTTGGGAACTGTTCATTTATCTGGCTCCTGAGTTTTTTTTTTTTTTTTTTTTATATCGGCTCCTGAGTTTTAATGCGCGTGTGGAAGGTAGGGAATTGGAACTGAGATGCCCCTCTTAGTGGAAATGTAGAATAGAAAAAGTTCTGCCCACTATTATTGAAAGATGATGAGGAAGCATGTCTGTTTCTTCCTAAGTTCTGGGTGATGAAAAAATTTCAAATCTGAGATCTAAATTGACACAGAAATTGCTCCCAGTCAGTGAAACTCCTGTGTTTCCTGCAGAAATTTAAAAAACAAAACCAAAAATTGCTCTTAAGGGATGCTCCCACATTCCAAACAACCAACAAGATTCTGTCCATAGGCCCTGAAAGCTCTTTATGAAAATTTATATAACACGAGAAAAAAACATCTTGGCCTTTCTCCCTGCCTTGTATGTGAATGTGATGCCTAGAGGAACAGCAACACATATAATGGCCATGCTTGAAGAAAAGGCCAAAAAAACTGCAGAGGTGCCAGACCCGACAACGCTGAGCTACAGAACCATGCCAGCAGCCACATACTTCTGGATTTTTTGTTATGTGAGAAAAATAAATTCCTATCAGCTTAAGCCACTTTTGTGGGTTTTCTGAACCTGCAGCAGAAAGTATCCCTACCTGATTTAGTAACAGAAAAATCCATGCCACAAAATATACCCAGGAATAAACTTAAAAAGAAATGTAAAAGATAAAAAATCTTTAAAATGTTACTGAAGGGGCTTCCCTGGTGGCGCAGTGGTTGAGAATCTGCCTACTAATGCAGGGGACACAGGTTTGAGCCCTGGTCTGGGAAGATCCCACATGCCGCGGAGCGACTAGGCCCATGAGCCACAACTACTGAGCCTGCGCATCTGGAGCCTGTGCTCCACAACAAGAGAGGCTGCGATAGTGAGAGGCCAGCGCACTGCGATGAAGAGTGGCCCCCGCTTGCCACAACTAGAGGAAGCCCTCGCACAGAAACGAAGACCCAACACAGCCAAAACTAAATAAATAAATAAATAAATAAATAAATAAATAAAATGTTACTGAAGGGTCTAAAAGAAGTCTTGGAAGAATAGAAAGATACATTCTGTTCTTGAATAAAGAGACTCAATAATATGACAAAAATATTGAATCTCCCTAAATTAATGTACAAGTGAAATATGATAGCAATAAAAATGTCAAAATAATTTTTCCAGATGGAAAAAAAATACCATACCACCATGCATGGAAAAATATCATAAATAAAGTCAAAAGGCAAATGATAATATGGGGGAAAAATATCTGAAAAACAGATGACCAAGAGCTACTTTGGAGTTCCTACAAATCAACAAGGAAAAGAGCAACTACCCAAGAAAAAAATGGGCAAAACCTTAAACAGACTTTTCAGGAAAGGGAACACAAGTATCATATAAATGCATGAAAAGAAGCTCAACCTTACTCATAAGACAGGTACAGATTAAACATAACATTTCCACATATCTGATTGGCAAAGATGAAAAAGTTTGATAATACAATAATGTACCGTGGGGGATAAAGACCTTCATATTGGTGGTGAGAGTATCAACTAGAACCATTACCTTGAATAGAGAGTGACAAATTTTATTTCATAGTCCCTTTGACTCAGAAGTTTCACATCTAGAAATTTATTTTATAGCTCAGCAGGGCCACAGAAATATAATGTGAGCCACAACGCAAGTCATATTTACATTACATTCTTTTATTGTATTAACTGTCCGAAATCTGGTGTGTATTTTACACTTACAGCACATCTCAATTCAGACTAGTCATATTTTAAGTGTTCGATAGCCATAGGTAGCTGGTGGCTATCAGCTTGGACAGTGCAGCTATAGATAAGAATAAAAACAATAGGTAACATTTATTATTTACTGGAGCCAGACACAATACCAAGCATTTTTCATGCACTATCTCCCTTAATCCTTACTCTCACCCTATGATGCTGGTTCTATTATTATTCTCAGTTTGTAGATGGAGAAACTAAAGCACAGAGAAATTAAGTAACTTGCCTTAGGTTACAAAGCTTCTGAGTGGCAGAGGACAGAGATAGGTTTCAAACCCACCCCCATAATTCTTTTTTTTTTTTTTTTTTTGCTGTTTCACGGGCCTAGCCGCTCGGCGGCATGTGGGATCTTCCCAGACCGGGGCATGAACCCGTGTCCCCTGCATCGGCAGGCGGACTCTCAACCACTGCGCCACCAGGGAAGCCCCACCCCATAATTCTCTTAACTGCTATTCCATATTGACTCTGTAAGTCTACTTGTACATATGAACACAGATGTATGTAGAATAACATTCACTGTAGCACTGCTTGTAGGCAGCAGATCAGAAACAAATGAAATATTCATCAACAGAGGACTGGTTAAATAAATTACGACTCATCTATATAGGTTTTTAAAGATGAATGAGGCAAACCTATCTATCTATAGATGGACTGATGTAGAAAATGATCTCTAAGGCTGTTTCACACTGTTGTGTGAAAAAACCAAGGTGCAGAACACTATATATAGTGCCCTGCCATTTATGGGGAAAAAAAAAAGAGGAGTGACCAATACGTGATTGGTCATGATTACACGTGCATAGACTCTCTGGAAGGAAACCAAAACCAGAAACAGTATTTGCTTCTGAAAAGGGATACTAGGGGAAGAGGGTGGGAGAAATATTCCTTATTGTTTAACTTTTTACACTGGTTTAACTTTCATACTTTTTACCTTGTGCTTATATTGAATACTTTAAGAAAACAAATCTTTGAGGGTCTACTATGTGACAAGTATGTTCAATAGCAGTAAATATCAAAACAAAGTCCCTCCACCCATGAGCTTATATTGGGGAATGGGGTGGGGACAGTCAAACAAACAAGTCAATAAACAAACAAGATAATTCATCGTAAAGAAAGCAGGTAATTACAGATAGTGATAAGTTTTGTGAAGGAAATAAGATGAAGAGAAGGTCACTGAGGGAAGCCATTTCAGATAAGGTGGCCAGGGAAGGTCTTTTCACGGAAACAACATCTGGGCAGGAGCCTTGAAGGATGAAAATAAGCAAATCTGCAAGATTTGGGGAAGAGAAATCCAAGCAGAGGAACAAACAAAAGGCTCAGAGTGGGAAAAGGGCTTGGTATACTGAAGGAGCTGGAGGAATGGAAAGGAGCTGCAGTGTGACTGGGATGTACTGAGCACAGGAGGAGAATGAATGAAACAAGGTGGAAGAGGCAGGCAGGAGACAGTCCTGTAAGCCCCAGGGTAAGCAGTTTGGGTTTAGTAGGAAAGTTAACATGGCCTGTTTATATTTTAAAAGATCATCTGGCTGCTTGGTGAAGAATGGACTGCAGGGGAGAAAAATGGAAGCAGGGAAGAGACCAGCTAAGATGCTGTAGTTCAGGCAAAGACAACAGTGGTTTAGAACAGTGAAGGTAGAAGGTACTGGCAGAAGTAAACATATTCTACATATATGTGGATGTATATGTAGATACATATGTATCTCAAATTATACATACATATACATTTGGATGTATATGTACAATTTGTAGAACCTGTTAGTAAATTAATGTCAGGAGTAATCAAGAATGACTTTTGGTTTTTGTTTAGGTGGGTGGTAGTGTGAATTTACAGAGATGGGTAAGACTGGGGGAGGAACACATTTGGGTGTATATGTGGCAGGTCTGGGGGGAATCAAGACCACTGTTTCAGAGACACTAATTTTGAGATGTCCATCAGGCATCCCAACAGATATTAAGTTGGCAGCTGGATTCAGGAGTCTTATGCTCAGAGGAGAGATCTGGGTTCTTAGCTCTCTTTTGACAGTTGACCTCTCCCTCCTTGCAACTCCCTTACCTCTTTCGCTTTTATCATACCAGCCTCTTCCGGTCTTTGTCCTATCTCCAGCTCCTCTTCTTTCTCCCTTCACTTGAAGTTGATATTCCCTAGGGTTCCATTCTTGACCTCTTTTTCTAACCTACACTGTCTCTGGGCTGCTCATCCAAATAAAGAATTTCCAAATATTCTTATATGCTCTAATACAATATGTACGGTGATCCCCAAATCTGTAACTTCAGCGCAGATTTCTCCCCTGAGCAACAGATCTACTTATTCAACTGCCTACAGGTCATTGCTGCCTGTTTGACCCACAAATCCGTCAGACTTAATTATGTCCAAAACTAATTAATTATGATTCTTCCCTGCCTCTATAAATGGTAACACTACCCATTTAGCTGGCCAGGGCCAAAATCTTAGATTAGGGTTAAATATTCTTTTCCCCAGTAAGACAGAGCTTAGCGTGCCTGGAATCTCCCTACACAAGATGAAAAAAGAATATAAGATCATGGACTCGTCAGCTAGGAGCCCCAAACACTGGTTCAATACTGTGCCATATCTTCTGTTTGCCCCTCCAGAGCCACTCTTCACCCTTCCCCACCCTGCTTTCTGCCATGAAGCCTGACACATCAAATAGATCCTGTGGCCAATAGGGAGTCCCAGCAGAAGGTTGGAGGGAGAGGAGAATGAGGTCAAGATACTATTCCTCCGGCTCTCTTCCATCAAACTCCCATTTATTCTTTAAGTTCTTGGTACAAAATGCCTTTATTTCTGAAATGGTAGAGAGGGTGGATTTGCGATGGGTTGGGGAAATCAAAGGCAGTAAGATATCAGAAGTAAAAAGACCATTGAAGAGACTTTTGTAATAGTACATATTGAAACGTAATAAGGGCCATTAGGGATACACTTTCTCTGAGGGGTAGCCTCAATGTTTTTATCTTTCTGTTCCCAATGTCTAACCCTGCTCCTCACTGTAGAAAATATACTCAGCACATATTATTTAAATAAAATAAGAACTCTGAAATGACCAAAGATAAGGAGTCCAAGGTTTACCTTGTATCCATTGTCTTCTTTGCGGTTGTGAGATGCAGTAATCATCACACCTGCAACTGCTTTGAGCTCCTGGACTGCATATGGCTAAAAAAACAATAACAATAAATATTTGTTTCTTAGCTACTCATACATTTGACATAAGAATAACTTTGATTAAATAACTGGAAAAGACATTAAGATATAAATAGCCTAAAACCTCAATAATCAACTCCAGGTTCCTTGGGTGGGATATAACTAAAGCCACCTAAATATTAGGTCATCAATAACCACCTAACTGTTAGACTGAATGGTTTTGTTCCCCCTCTAGTCTCATTTAACTTAGTCCTATAATTATTTTTTTCATTTAACAAATATATAACAAACACCTATTATATGCCAGATACTCCACAAGACTCTGGAGATATGAGAGGGGAATATAATCATAAAATATTAGACCTGGAAGTAAATTTAAGAAATCATCTAATGTATCATATTTTACACACTGTATACTGTTTATCTAACATTATATAATCATAAGGGAGAATATATAAGAGAAGAACTTAGGTCTCTTGCCCTCCAATTGGAAGATCTTTACATATACTCTGTGGCCTCTATAGCATATAAAGGTCAATTTACCATCTCTCCCAAAGTTAATTCCCAGGTTGAATTTCCCTTTTTCTTTGCAGTTATCATTTATTTGCCTAAGATGTTCCCCATATTCCTTCTACCATCACATCTAACTTCTCTCCTCCTGGCCATGGGCGGGTGGACACGTGACCCTGATCTGACTAGAGTAACCTATTCCCTTGATGATTTAACTCAGAGACTGGCTCACAACCCAAGCCTGGTCAGAGTCTTTCTCTAAGATGTCTCTGCTATAGGTAGTCAAGGAAGATTGCCTTTTGACTCAAAGACATGGTGATAAAGGGTGCTAAAAATAACTTCCCTAGCAGCTAGAGCAAATCTACCTGCAATAACATAGGAAGGCCAACACATAGTTACAGCTGGAAATGGTAACCCAGTGGCAGACTCCTACATAAATGTTCTACATTTCTGGGCCCTCCCTGGTTTCTGTTAGAGCTAATTGTTTAGAAATTCCTTCAATTCTTTGAGCCACTCCGTATATTTCCAATAAATCACTAGTAACAGTTTATAGAGACATTATCTAATGGTCGAACATTTGGTAAAACTTGTCCACAAAATCATGTGAACCTGGCATTTTTATTTTGAGAAGATAAATAAAAACCAGTTCAATTTCTTTAGTGGTTATAGGTCTATTCAGGTTTTCTATTTCTTATCAGTTTTGATGTATTAGTTATTCTAGAAAATTGGCCAATTCTCCTAAGTTTCACATTTATTTGCACTGTTATTCAGAATATTGTGATTTTCTTAATAGCTATGTATTTATTATTCACTCTTTTACTTTCTTTGTCTTTTTTTTCTTCAGCACCCTTGCCAAAAGGCTTTGTCTATTTTATTAATTGTCTCTTCAGAGAGCCAACTCTTGCTTTTGTTGATACAATCTTTTCTTTATTTTCTATTTAATTGATTTTTCCTCATATCTTTATTACTTTTATTTTATTTGGATTTATTCTGTTTTGGTTCTAACATAGTAAGTTAAAGTCTTAGCTCGTTATTCTAAAAATTTTTTTTCCTAATATATTCATTAAGACTATAAATTTCCCCTTAAGTAGGGCTTTAGCTATATCCCATAGTTTTTGCTATTTATTGTTTTCATTGTTGCTCAGTTTTAAATACAGACAGTCCTTGCTTTGCAAAGTTCCAGTATACATGAATTTCTGATACCATATTTTAGTTAAATAATACCAGTCTCCCAACAACATGCTCAAATTTTAGTTACCATGCTATACTGTGAGTAACTGCATCAAGTACAAACCTGGCTGCTAGCTCTTCAGTCTGAAATAACTATGTATATAAGAGATCCATCATGATTAATAACCAATCATGTCATCAAGTCTGTCAGTGATTGGTCACTGTGCATCTGTTAGTCAGCTCTCTCACAGACAGCAAAGCATGTAGCTGTGTTGCGTCATCTCCCAGTGATATACCCATGTGACAATTTTGCAAAAATGGACAACTGAAAGAAGGAACTGGCCAACAAAGATGAAAGTGCAGCAAAGAAACAAAAGTGATAACAGTGAAAGTGACATTTGAATCGACCATAAATGGAGTTATAGAAGAAATAACCAGGAACGTTGACACTGCTGTCATTCAAGAGACTCTAGATGTGCAACCAGGTGAGCTTAGTGAAGGTGAATGTATGTATGGATATAAATGAAGGATGTGGTTGTGATGAAAGGGATGAAGCTGTCCCAGAGGGAGTGATACTGGTCAAAAAAGGAATTCTCAGAGACATTTTATGATACTGAAAGTACAAACGATAGGGAATTCCCTGACGGTCCAGTGGTTAGGACTCCACGCTTTCACTACCGAGGACCTGGGTTCAATCCCTGGTTGGGGAGCTAAGATACCACAAGCCGCACAGCACAGCCAAAAAAAGAAAGAAAGAAAGTACAAAAGATAAAATGTGGGAAGCTGATCCAGACTTAGAAAGAAGTGTGATAATTCAGCAAGGCATAGAGAAGATGCTTACTCATATTGTTAAGTCATATGACAAGAAGCAAGCACTGGTCACAGTCCTGATACATTGTATTACAAAGAAATAAAACACTAAAGTGTTTTACCACTTCTAATGTTTTAAATTACAGAGTAGCAAATAAATATTAGTTTAGTACTTTTTTCTTTTCTCTGTACATTTTTAATCAAGAGAAAAGGTATATTTAAGGTTTTGACAAAAAAATTTTAAAGGTCACAGAACAATCGTAATTTCCCCCATTGATAACTAACATTGCTTTGCATGGTTTTAGCTTACACAGTTATCTTTACAGTCCTGCACTACCATGCAAAGCAAGGATGGCTATAGTTTCTAATCTTCATTATATCTTCCTTAATCAATAAATTACTTACGAATGTGTTTTTAAAATTCCAAACATATGGGGATTTGTGGGTTTCTTTATTTTAAATCTTATTGCATTGGGGTCCAGGGCTATGGCTTAATAAGCAATTATCTTGTATTTGTGAGATTTCCTTTGTGACCCTATTTGGTAAGAATGAGTATCCTACCATCATTGAATACAGGGCTTACACACAGACACACACACACACACACACACGATTAAGCACGCTAATTGTGTGTTTAAATCTATCTGTAATAATTTTTGCAGGCCTGATAAATCAGTTTCTGAAAGAAGAGTATTAAAATATCCCACCATGACTGTGGATTTGTCACCTTGTTATAGATCAAATTCTTAGGTGGTTCGACACATGCTTGTTGAATGAAAATAAATTCAGCGCAAAATTGGTTTTCTTTAGGTCCTTCGTATCACTTAATACAGAGCTATATGCATGACAAAGATTTAAATCCTGCTTGATTTAAGAAATCTTTTCAAGAGCAATCTTTTCAATCTTTTCTGTACAATCAGTGATACAACACACTTACTACAAAAGGCGTAGGAACATATCTTGAAAAAAGGTACACAGGAACATCTTTGGCCAGTAAGACTGCAGCAGTGAGTTTAGCAAGCCTAAAAAAAAGAGATTTCATTTGGTCCTTAGCTTTACACACTTTTTGAAAACCAACCTCCCATAAAATAAATGCATTACAATTATTCTGAATATACAGTAGCATAATACAACCGATTCTTATAATCACTAGTTATTTAAGATTCATGCTCCAACTTTAAAATGTTAAATGAGATTTTTTTGAAAAGGAGTAACAAGGAACAGAATTGACATTTAAATTTCTTCCTTTTTTCTCATTCATCTTCTGATGGCTCTTTTAATAAGAAATAAAACACGCAAAAGGCAAAAAACATGGAAGAAAGTGAAACCAGAGACTTTGATAAACACAATATGCCTATTTACCCCGTGAAGAAAAGTATCACTATATCATGATTATCTATGTGTGAAAATACCCTAAAACTAATCAAATAGGACTATAATGAGAGAGAGCAAGTTACATAATCCTCCTACCCAGTGCCTCTGCCAAAATATTAAAATCATCACATAGTCTATGTCATTCTAGACACTAACTCTAAACATTTAGAAATTTACTCCTTTCTGTAAAAACCAAAGGTTATCTTTGAAATGCTTCTATTTCACCTCTAAAATAAACATTAGCATGTGATCACATTTTTTTTGGACAGCTTCCTGTTTCAGAAATCCTACAACTGGGCATAACATTTTTTTCAAGGTTTTATTCCAATCCAGCTTAATCTCTGAAACAATTAACACTGTACCTCTGGCTGCTGCAGCTGCTGGTTACTTGACCCCGGGTGTCATACCCCACGACAAAACCTCTTTGCTTGAAGTTTGAGAAACATCTCTCAAGGTATTTGTACATCCCCTGAAGCAGATAAACACAGAAAATTAGTTCCTGACTAATGCCTGCATTTTCTACGACTTAAGGGCTATTCTTTTTATGTGTGGTGTGTAGCTTATTGGCTCTCAGGGAACTGGCTTCCTCCTTTTGCCCATGGTTACCAATGTGAGAAGAACAATGTTCAGTCCTCGAATGTGAGATGATAAACACCTACTTCCTGGAGTTTCAGACACGTTTAATACCACAGAAATATCAATTAAGTAACTTAAATCCAATACGATACATAAAACATTAGGGGAAAAAAAGATGGGACATGAGAGTCAGAATGCTAAAAAAGAAAAAAAAAAAACTTGTTAGAAGAGCCAAAAGAAATTGTTTCTTGCCTTAAGGCTCTAGAGAACAAAATTTTGACCACGTTAGGCCTTGCTAAATCATAAGATTGAAGCTAACCAGAAGATTTGATCTAACTTATGACACAAATATTTAAAAGCAGCAACATAAACCTTCATTAGAACATTTCTTAAGGTGGCTGATCCCATTCTTTAGTTTTAAAATCTCACAGAAAGAAAATCTCATAAAGGAGGAAAATTTGCAGTCAAGGGTGACAAAAAAAATGAAATGAAGTACTTAATATTGAAAATATCACAATAATAAGCCAAAACACCATTTAACTATTTTATGAATGATTTGCTAACTCTAATAAACACTTCCGTCCTTAAAAATAACACTTCATATTGCTACAGTCCTTTTAAAACTACTTTCTCGGATGTTGCCAAATTTAATCCTCACAACAACCCCCAAAAGAAAGAAATGAAGATACCAGTTCTATTTTTGTCTCTGTCTTTCAACATTTCTTCCAAAAAAAAGGAAACAAAATAAGATTGAAGCTCCATTTAATGACTTACCCAAAGCCATTCATTCAACCAAAACTATGTTATACTGATTTATTGAAGACCTACTATGTGGCAGGGACTGCTAAGTAACTATGTGGCAGCACCAGAGGAGACCCCAGTGACTTCTGGACGCTTCTTTCATGGTTCTTTCAAGTATAATTATTCTTCCTAACCTACTCCCTACGTGTGTGTGTGCGCCCAAGCATGCATGCAATATAGCCCAAATTGACTAGTTTCACCAACTTATTTATTTCTAATGATGATACTATCCTAAAACCTCACAGAATCTCATTCTCTGGTGTAAAAATCCATCTTCTCGTATCCATACATAGGTTCTGAAAAAAACTAGGGTTTAAGAATTAGATTCCATCTGGCTTTTCCACTTCAAATAATGGAATCTCAACTCCTGTAAAAATTTGCACTTCTGTAGAAATTGATTTTCAAACACCTCCTCCACTCCTTTTTCTGAAGTCAAGGAATCTTCAGTTAAAATGAAGGCTTATAAGGAAACCCAACATACAAAAAAGATCGAACTGAAGCGTTTCTGGACAAAGAAAAGGGGATGGGGGCAGGAGGAGGCAAGTATCCTACATATTCAGTCATCTTGTCATCCTTTGTTCCTGATCCCCTGCATTAGCCCCTGGATTTAGAGAATTCCCTCAGAATAAGGGTAAAGGTGATTTACTGTTCGGCAGTATCAATTAGAATTATATCTACTGAGCAATTCTCTAGTTCAGAACTATTTTTAGTATATGCTAAATGCATTTTGGCCTCAAAAGTGGAGCTCCTTGAAACACTAAGGATGATTCACTGGAAAGAAAAGTAATCTGTTTCTAGAATAAGTTGCATAAAAATGGGGAGAAATAAAACAAATTGTATCATATCAACACTGTCTTAACTCTCAGAATATATGGAAAACCATGTTAAAAGGAAATATTTTCAACTAAATTTTCCAAATACTCTGGTTAATCTTTACCAATGGCCATACGCCAAAATGAGCAATCACCTTCTTTCTATCTAAATTTGTTTCTTTGTATTAAATGGAAATGTCAATATCCATTTCCTGGTTTCAAATGCAAAGTAACATTGTCAAGAAGTTGACAATGGCAACCAAAATAACTCAATAAGAAAGTCAGTCTGTGACTCTAAAGATACATAAATGACCTCTAAGATCAGTCTTGTGCAAGACCAAAGGTCAGAATTTATTCTACATTTTTTATTTACAAGAGAGCATCTTGCTGGATATAAAGCTTTTTTTGTTTTTGTTCTTTTTTTTTTTTAAGAAAAGAAACTAATTTATAAAGCAAAAAATAGAGTGATAAAAGTACACATATTATAATTTATAATACTTACCTGTGTTGATTGTATTACTGTAAGATCATTAATATAGCAAAATCCTGCCCCCATAGCAGAACGAAGTCCTGCAGTCCCGAAAGTCATTCGGCAACAAAGTCTATCTCGCAGCTCCTTGTTCATCCCATTCCTTAACAGATTTTCAATTTGCTCTTTTGTCTTGGGATTCTATAAAAAAGATATATTAAAACTTAATCAGGATCACAAGTGGAGTCCTAATATGAAGCCCTTCTGAGGAAGCAATAAGTATTATTCATACATAACAAGGTTCTACGTTGGCGACTACGAATTCCACGTGCTACTTATTAATATTAGTATGTATAATAAAAAAACACCTGCCATTTATTGAGTCCCCAAAGAGGCCAGACCCTATTGAGTGTGATTTACATATCTCTAATTGTCATATTTTTAAAATAATATATTCAAGAATTTTTTTAACAAATTGACAAGAGCTATGGATCCAAAATAAACCTCTTAGTCAAAAATGATATCAATTAAAGTCTATGTTAAGTTTTAAAAGAAATATGGAAGCTATTAGATAAATGTCATCAAAACATGCCTACTAAATACTTCCTAAACATCTGTAATTCAAAATGGCCAGATAAGCCTTACTGCTCTTTAAAGTCACAGAAAACCGTTCAATTTATCTACAGCAAAAGTTGACCATGAAAAGGTCTTAAGTGTTAAATGTGGACTTGGTTAAGAGTGAGAATGAAAATTCAGTCCAAATTTGGCTTGTGAAGCAAGACATGCCAACATTTTTATTTTAGGGTTCGTATTTCATTAGCACATACTTCAACTTATTTTCATAAAGCTCAGGGTGCCTATAACTGAAAACAGTGCTTCACAAATGAGTAACAAGTTTTGAATAGAAATGCAATTACAATGAGAATAAAACTTAAACGGAATTTTCCAGTACTTTCTTTTTTAGGAGAAAGAGTCAAATAATAAGAAAATAAGGTAAAGCATAACTTCTCTCTTCCATACCATATGTAATATGGATTTAGTCCATACTAACTGCATAGATTGTCTACATCTACAGTCCATATAATGACAATGAATATTCAGAATGATAAACCAAGGTACTTGAAAGACACTAAATATTAGAGTATATTTGTACTTGTAAAGAAATAAAATCATATTAATATATAATTTAAACAAAAAGGTATTCTGGGGATAGTGGAAACTAAAGTAACCAGAGGACATGCCATAAACTAATGAGAAGCCATGGAAATTTTGATCAACTGAAATTGTAATCTGCTTAAACTAGATGGATGTTAAAAAAATGTGTATACACACACACACACACACACACACATACACACACACACACACACACACACAGAGAGAGAGAGAGAGAGAGCGCGCACCTTGACTCAAGGAGTCTATTTCATAAATGGCACAAACTAACAAATATAAAGCCTACATTAAAATATGAATAGCTATTAAGAGAAAAATCTAAACAATAAGATTATCTGGGCTACTATATATTATTCCAATGTCTAAGATATCGCCAGATTTGATACAGAGGTCAAAGACTTGAAGAGAGTTAACATTTAAAAATAGGTTATAAGAAAGACAAAAATTGAAAAGACTGAAAAACTTCAGTACTATAGAGGGTACAAGGCAGTGTCATACAGTTAGTTACATTGAAATTGGGAGTCTTTTCAGAGTGATTTTTCAGCAATTATCAATATTTAAACTGCATATGCCTTTTGGCCCATAGATTTCTCTGTCCACAGTAATACCTTCACATGAACAAGATTCATTCATACAAGAATATTCACTGCAGTATCTTACTGGTAGTAGTATTATTACCACCGTATTGAGATTAAGAGATTAAGAGATAAGAGATTAAGATTTAGAGAAGGAGCCTTGTAACACTGAGCTAATATTGGAGGTCTAGACAGGATTTGAATCCAGGTTGGTCTGGCTCTAAAGCCTATACCATCTCACTATAAACAAAATAATTATGTAGGGCAGGTTAATAATGCTTCTAATAATAATTTAACTCCAGCTACAAAGTAAAAAAGATTCCTTTTTATTACAGCTATATAAATATAAAAATGATCCACCAGACATGAACGCTATTAGGTTACTGAGTATACTTCCTAATATTTATTGCACAGCTATTAGAGTAGGGCCTAAAAATTCTATTTTCTGTTATACATCACAACCAGTTCTAACCTAATTCCTGGTTCTGAAAAAGCCTGTAAATTGGAGAAAAATAAAAATGGGTAAAGAATCATGATGCATTAGAAATAAGCAAATCTTTATGGTAAAAAGAGCTAAGTGACTAGGTGACAGTCATTTGAAATCTACTTTAAAGTCAGATTTCTCTACTATTTCATAGCTAGACATTAAATTAGATGTTGATGTTCCAAACATTTTAAAATGTAATTAAAAGTCTATCTATGTAGCCATGATTATCATATATTTTCCATTTGGGTGATGAAATTACATTTGTATTTTGCTGTTAAAATCTTCAAATAACCATGATTTTTATAAACTATAATATATGAAGATTCTCAAGAATTACAAAATTATTTTAAAAATACTATTTCCGGGCTTCCCCGGTGGTGCAGTGGTTAAGAATCTGCCTGCCAATGCAGGGGACACGGGTTCGAGCCCTGTTCCGGGAAGATCCCACTTGCCGCGGAGCAACTAAGCCCGTGCGCCACAGCTACTGAGCCTGAGCTCTAGAGCCCACGAGCCATAACTACGGAGCCCACGTGCCACAACTACTGAAGTATGTGCGCCTAGAGCCCGTGCTCCGCAATAAGAGAAGCCACCACAATAAGAAGCCCGTGCACTGCAATGAAGAGCAGCCCCTGCTCGCCGCAACTAGAAAAAGCCTGCACGCAGCAACAAAGACCCAACACAGCCAAAACTAACTAACTAAATAAATTTATTTTAAAAAAATACTATTTCCACAAGGAACTAAGATATATTAAATGAAAAGGAAGGAAAAGCAGAAGAGTATATAAGGTGTTTAAATTTGTATAAAAAGATGTATATGTATACTTATGTATAATTCTAGAAATACTCCATGCAAATATAAGACACTACAAATAGTGATTATCTATGATGGGAAAATCAGGGGAAAATGCTGAGGTAGAAAGGATTATTTTTATTGTACAGTCTTGGTTCTGATGGGCTATTTTATGTACGTATTACTTATTTTATGGTAAAAATTATATAGATATCCATGGGGGCTGAGAAAAACTACTACTTGTGTATCTACATGAATACTTTTTACCTCACAAACTACCCTCTTTTTCCTACGCACAGAAAGCTATTAAGAAGATCTGAATCTATAAAACATATATTGGCGCTTTCTCAAATACAAATTATTGTTTTCTTTCTAAGTGTGCGCTCTTATTTACAATTCACTCATTACTTGAGAATAGGAGAAGCCCTATCAGCAAAAAAAGAAAATTGTTCAACTGTTAAAAAAAAAAAAAGCACCTCTAAAATTAAAATGTAAGTCAGTAGGAAAGTTGATTTACATACTTCTTAGAAATGTACTTATTGACCTACTATATAAAATGAAAATTAATTATTTAGAAAGTAAATGTAACCAATCTGAACTAAATTTGCTCTTAACTAGCATATTTTAGAATCCTAATAATTTTAGTACCCTAAAAAAGTAACCCTGAAGAAAATCCAAAGAGATTTTAGTGACTACTAGCATGTTCTATACTTCATCGGAAATGAAGCTGGTTGTTTAGTATGAATCAGTAAGCTAAAGAATACAGAATTAAAGCCATGCATTATTTTCAAATTTTACCTGTATACCAAAAATTTTCCTTTGGTTCTAATCATATGGATTGCTGAAACTTTATACGGCTGAACTGAAGACAAGAAAGTGTCTTCTTACATAATACTGTGTGGAGGTTTTTTTTTTTTTTTTCCATATTGTAGGTCCATAAGGCCCAACTTCAAAGAAAACATGAAAGAACTGATTTACAAAAAAGGCAACACTTTAAATATATAGAAGTGCCTCTTCTAACAAACTTAACTTCTTAAAGACTTTCATAACTGTGAAGAAAGCTCACATCAGCCTCAAATCACACCAACTCTGCCTGCCATGAAATGAAAGTATTAGCGTTTACTTATGAAGGCTCATTTTGGACTCACCCAAGCTTTTCTGAACCTATTCTGTTAATAATTAGGGGGCTTCTGTATTATTTATGCATAACAAATATAAATGTGTATAAAAGTATATAAAAAAGTACGTAATCGTCATTAAATAAAACAAATCAAGTTTGCCAATGAGGAATTCACCTGTAAATCTTCTTTCCTACTACTTTTATAAACCTAGTATTTTTATAATTCTTATACAGTTGAATCTCTATTAATATTCTACTACTAAACCTAACAGCTTAAAAGCAATCTAAAATATGAATCTCATTGTTTAGAAGATTAGAACAGATCTAAAAGAACATAACATATATTAACAATTCCAAATCTTAATATTGTTAAACATCTAAAGAGGAGACAACATATAAAATTGATTTTTTAGTAACTCAAATATATCTAAAATTATAAATCTGTAACACTTTTAAATGCTTCTGACAGAGATGGGTGTCTAAATAATAAATATCAGTTTTATATTAACTACAGAGAAAAAAATTTAAGTTTATTTCTAGACAGAAGTTAAAATAGGAAACTGCAATCTGAAAATCTGAAGGGTGAATGCAGCTGACATTTACTTCTGAGGGTCAGCCAGCTTGGAGATCCAAGTCTAGAGTCCTGAAGCAAAACATGTTTTCCAAACCAGATGCTTCCTGAGTCCAAAATACACTCTCTTAAAACCAATAATTTTTTCCCTTTAAAAGGATTTTGGTGTAATTCTAAATTTAATTTCTCCATCTTTAAAAAAATTGTAGAAATTAGCATAAGCTAAATTGGCTTAGATAAAACACTTGAATGACTATACTTGTCATATAAAGTGAGATTTACTTAATAATAATTGGTTTAATAAAAGTTGAATAATAATCACTGAGTGAATATAAAAATCATATCCAGGAAATAAAGATGCTAACTACTCCAAAAGTAGAAAATAAGCTTTAAAATAAAATACATTGAGGGCAGAGAGCAGAAGCAAGAAGAACTACAATCCTGCAGCCTGTGGAACAAAAACCACATTCACAGAAAGATAGACAAGATAAAAAGGCAGAGGGCTATGTACCAGATGAAGGAACAAGATAAAACCCCAGAAAAACAACTAAATGAAGTGGAGATAGGCAACCTTCCAGAAGAAGAATTCAGAATAATGATAGTGAAGATAATCGAGGACCTCGGAAAAACAAGGGAGGCAAAGATCAAGAAGATGCAAGAAATGTTTAACAAAGACCTAGAAGAATTAAAGAACAAACAAACAGAGATGAACAATACAATAACTGAAATGAAAACTATACTAGAAGGAATCAATAGCAGAATAACTGAGGCAGAAGATGGATAAGTGACCTGGAAGACAGAATGGTGGAATTCACTGCTGCGGAACAGAATAAAGAAAAAGAATGAAAAGAAATGAAGACAGCCTAAGAGACCTCTGGGACAACATTAAACACAACAACATTCGCATTATAGGGGTCCCAGAAGGAGAAGAGAGAGAGAAAGGACCCGAGAAAATATTTGAAGAGATTATAGTCGAAAACTTCCCTAACATGGGAAAGGAAATAGCCACCCAAGTCCAGGAAGCACAGAGAGTCCCATACAGGATAAACCCAAGGAGAAACACACTGAGACACAAAGTAATCAAATTGGAAAAAATTAAAGACAAAGAAAAATTATTGAAAGCAGCAAGGGAAAAACGACAAATAACATACAAGGGAACTCCCATAAGGTTAACAGCTGAATTCTCAGCAGAAACTCTACAAGCCAGAAGGGAGTGGCATGATATACTTAAAATGATGAAAGGGAAGAACCTACAACCAAGATTACTCTACTCGGCAAGGATCTCATTCAGATTCGATGGAGAAATCAAAAGCTTTACAGACAAGCAAAAGCTAAGAGAATTCAGCACCACCAAACGAGCTTTACAACAAATGCTAGAGGAACTTCTCTAAGTGGGAAACACAAGAGAAGAAAAGGACCTACAAAAACAAACCCAAAACAATTAAGAAAATGGTCATAGGAACATACGTATTGATAATTACCTTAAATGTGAATGGATTAAATGCTCCAACCAAAAGACACAGGCTCACTGAATGGATACAAAAACAAGACCCATCTATATGCTGTCTACAAGAGACCCACTTCAGACCTAGGGACACATACAGACTGAAAGTGAGGGGATGGAAAAAGATATTCCATGCAAATGGAAATCAAAGGAAAGTTGGAGTAGCAATACTCATATCAGATAAAATAGACTTTAAAATAAAGAATGTTACAAGAGACACGGGAGGACACTACATAATGATCAAGGGATCAATCCAAGAAGATATAACAATTATAAATACATATGCACCCAACATAGGAGCACCTCAATACATAAGGCAACTGCTAACAGCTATAAAAGAGGAAATCGACAGTAATACAATATTAGTGGGGGACTTTAACACCTCACTTACACCAATGGACAGATCATCCAAACAGAAAATTAATAAGGAAACACAAACTTTAAATGACACAATAGGCCAGATAGATTTAATTGATATTTATAGGACATTCCATCCAACAACAGCAGATTACACTTTCTTCTCAAGTGCGCATGGAACATTCTCCAGGATAGATCACATCTTGGGTCCCAAATCAAGCCTCAGTAAACTTAAGAAAACTGAAATCATATCAAGTATCTTTTCTGACCACAACGCTATGAGATTAGAAATCAATTACAGGGAACAAAACGTAAAAAACACAAACACATGGAGGCCAAACAATATGTTACTAAATAACCAAGAGATCACTGAAGAAGTCAAAGAGGAAATCAAAAAATACCTAGAGACAAATGACAATGAAAACACGACGATCCAAAACCTATGGGATGCAGCAAAAGCAGTTCTAAGAGGGAAGTTTACAGCAATACAAGCCTACCTCAAGAAACAAGAAAAATCTCAACTAAACAATCTAAGCTTACACCTAAAGGAACTAGAGAAAGAAGAACAAACAAAACCCAAAGTTAGCAGAAGGAAAGAAATCATAAAGAGCGGAGCAGAAATAAATGAAATAGAAACAAAGAAAACAATAGCAAAGATCAATAAAACTAAAAGCTGGTTCTTTGAGAAGATAAACAAAATTGATAAACCATTAGCCAGACTCATCAAGAAAAAGAGGGAGAGGACTCAAATCAATAAAATTAGAAATGAAAAAGGAGAAGTTACCACAGACACCACAGAAATACAAAGCATCCTAAGAGACTACTACAAGCAACCCTATGCCAATAAAATGGACAACCTGGAAGAAATGGCAAATTCTTAGAAAGGTATAATCTTCCAAGAGTGAACCAGGAAGAAATAGAAAATATGAACAGACCAATCACAAATAATGAAATTGAAACTGTGATTTAAAATCTTCCAACAAGCAAAAGTCCAGGACAAGATGGCTTCACAGGTGAATTCTATCAAACATTCAGAGAAGAGCTAACACCCATCCTTCTCAAACTCTTCCAAAAAATTGCAGAGGAAGGAACACTCCCAAACTCATTCTATGAGGCCACGATCACCCTGATACCAAAACCAGACAAAAAGACTACAAAAATAGAAAATTACAGACCAATATCTGTGATGAATATAGATGCAAAAATCCTCAACAAAATAGCAAACAGAATCCAGCAACACATTAAAAGGATCATACACCATGATCAAGTGGGATTTATCCCAGGGATGCAAGAATTCTTCAATATAAGCAAATCAATCAATGTGATACACCATATTACCAAGTTGAAGAATAAAAACCATATGATCATCTCAATAGATGCAGAAAAAGCTTTTGACAAAATTCAATACCCATTTAGGATAAAAACTCTCCAGAAAGTGGGCATAGAGGGAACCTACCTCAACATAATAAAGGCCATATACGACAAACCCACAGCAAACATCATTCTCAATGGTGAAAAACTGAAAGCATTTCCTCTAAGATCAGGAACAAGACAAGGATGTCTACTCTCACCACTATTATTCAACATAGTTTTGGAAGTCCTAGCCATGGCAATCAGAGAAGAAAAAGAAATAAAAGGAATACAAATTGGAAAAGAAGAAGTAAAACTGTCACTGTTTGCAGATGACATGATACCTAAAGATGAACCCTAAAGATGCCAGCAGAAAACTACTAGAGCTAATCAATGAATTTGGTAAAGTTGCAGGATACAAAATTAATGCACAGAAATCTCTTGCATTCCTATACACTAGTGATGAAAAATCTGAAAGAGAAATTAAGGAAACACTCCCATTTACCATTGCAACAAAAAGAATAAAATACTTAGGAATAAACCTACCTAGGGAGACAAAAGACCTGTATGCAGAAAACTCTAAGACACTGATGAAAGAAATTAAAGATGATACAAACAGATGGAGAGATATACCATGTTCTTGGATTGGAAGAATCAATACTGTGAAAATAACTATACTACCCAAAGTAATCTACAGATTCAGTGCAATCCCTATCAAATTACCAAAAGCATTTTTTACGGAACTAGAACAAAAAATCTTAAAATTTGTATGGCGACACAAAAGACCCCAAATAGCCAAAGCAGTCTTGAGGGAAAAAAGCAGAGCTGGAGGAATCAGACTCCCTTACTTCAACCTATACTACAAAGCTACAGTCATCAAGACAGTATGGTACTGGAACAAAAACAGAAATACAGATCAATGGAACAAGATAGAAGCCCAGAGATAAACCCACACAGCTATGGTCAATTAATCTATGACAAAGGAGGCAAGGATATACAATGGAGAAAAGACAGTCTCTTCAATAAGTGGTGCTGGGAAAACTGGACAGCTACATGTAAAAGAATGAAATTACAACACTCCCTAACACCATAAACAAAAATAAACTCAAAATGGATTAGAGGGCTTCCCTGGTGGCGCAGTGGTTGAGAGTCTGCCTGCTGATGCAGAGGACGTAGGTTTGTGCCCCGGTCCGGGAAGATCCCACATGCTGCAGAGCGGCTGGGCCCATGAGCCATGGCTGCTGAGCCTGCAAGTCCGGAGGCCTGTGCTCCGCAGCGGGAGAGGCCACAACAGTGAGAGGCCCGCATACCGCAAAAAAAAAAAAAAAAAAAAAAAAGGATTAATGTAACACCGGACACTATAAAACTGTTATAGGAAAACATAGGAAGAACACTCTTTGACATAAATCACAGCAAGATCTTTTTGATCCACCACCTAGAGTAATGGAAATAAAAACAAAAATAAACAAATGGGACCTAATGAAACTTCAAAGCTTTTGCAAAGCAAAGGAAACTACAAACAAGACGAAAAGACAATCCTCAGAGTGGAAGAAAATATTTGCAATTGAATCAGTGGACAAAGGATTAATGTCCAAAATATATAAACAGTTCATGCAGCTCAATATTAAAAAAACAAACAACCCAATCCAAAAATGGGAAGAAGACCTAAATAGACATTTCTCCAAAGAAGACATACAGGTGGCCAGGAAGCACATGAAAAGCTGCTCAACATCACTAATTATTAGAGAAATGCAAATCAAAACTACAATGAGGTATCATCTCACACCAGTTAGAATGGGCATCATCAGAAAATCTACAAACAACAAATGCTGGAGAGGGTGTGGAGAAAAGGGAACCCTCTTGCACTGTTGGTAGGAATGTAAATTGATACAGCCACTATGGAGAACAGTATGGAGGTTCCTTAGAAAACTAAAAACAGAATTACCATATGACTCAGCAATCCCCCTGCTCGGCATATACCCAGAGAAAACCATAATTCAAAAATACACATGCACCCCAGTGTTCATTGCAGCACTATTTACAATAGCCAGGTCATGGAATCAACCTAAATGCCCATCGACAGACGAATGGATAAAGAAGATGTGGTACATATATACAATGGAATATTACTCAGCCATAAAAAGGAAAGAAATTGGGTCATTTGTAGAGACGTCGATGAATCTAGAGACTGTCAAACAGAGTGAAGTAAATCAGAAAGAGAAAAACAAATATCGTATCTTAACACATATATGTGGAACCTAGAAAAATGGTACAGATGAACCAATTTATAGGGCAGAAATTGAGACACAGATGTAGAGAACAAACGTATGGACACCAAGGGGGGAAAGCGGTGGGGTAGGGGGTGGGGTGGGGTGGTGAAGTGGGAGATTTGGATTGACATGTATACACTGATGTGTATAAAATGGATAACTAATAAGAACCTGCTGTATAAAAAATAAATAAAATTAAATTCAAAAATTCAAAAAAATAAAATACACTGTTATCATTTAAGTATAATATTGATTATGCCAATATTAGTGTGAAACATAAAAAGATTAATCATTTTATTTTAAAACTTAAGATTACATAAAGTCTTTTTTTTAACTTACAGATTTTTTTCTAACAAAGCACAGTCTACTGAGTCTACTATATTCAACTCTTCTTCTTGGGCACACAGCTAGAATATTTTTTCCGGCCTCCCTTAGAGCTAGATGAGATCATGCGCCAGAGTTCTGGTCAATGGATCTGAGTAGAAGAGATGTGTGGCATTCCAGGCCTAGCCCATTGAACACTCCCTTACCCCCGCAATCCTCTCTTTCCCTATCTACCCATGAAAGAGAGAGGGCTCCAAGGACTTCCAGGAGTATGTAGCATCAAGATGGAACAAATGATTCACAGAGCAAAATTCCCCTCTACCTCCTACCTCACAAATAGTCCAACAAATTTTGGAGGATTTGTTACCACAGTTAACCTGACCTGTTTAATAAAATTAGTATTCAGAGAGGAATACTCGCATACTCCTCAAAACTTTTTTTTTTAATGGTAGATTGAAAGAAATCACTTCACTTTCTATGTTTGTATCTTCAGGGCTTATGCAGTATCCTGGTTGGGCTTACTCTTTCCATAATGTTGTTAGTTTCTTTAATAGACTAAGACGTAGAAGACTTGAGTTCTTTACCCAGTCTATTCTATCAAGTAAACTATGAGCCCTTGGACAGGTCACTTCTCTCTGAGGCTCATCAGTACAATTTAGGGGTTGGAATTTAATCTGAAAAGATCTCATTCTAGTATATAGCTTTTCTATGTGCATTTTTTTTAAAAAAGAAGAAGAAAGAAAAGATCTCTTCAAACCCTAACATTTTGATTGTTAGACTCACTTTGCAATCTAGTCAACAGTTCAAACTCCTTGTCTCTCTCTATTTAACTTTTTCTCCAATAAAGTTCATACTTGGAACTTTTTTTTGTCCAATAAAATACATCAATTGATTAAATTTTTTTCAATCAAGGAAACTGCCAATTGCTAAGAACTGAGTATATCTTGAGTACTACCATACACATTCCTAATTCCAATCAAAAGCAAAAAACTTAGAATTTTAATTGGATTATAAACAGACACATATATAAGTTTCCTAAGGTGTTTTAAAAGTTTGACAATAAGTCAGGAATCTGAGGACCCCAGATTGGTAATAGCACCCAACTGCTATATGTCTCCCAATATTTCTCTCTCCTTTAATCATACAGTTGGGTACATACATGGCAGCCCAGCTAAGGGCTATACTTCAGTCTACCTTATAGTTAGATGTGACCATGTGACTAAGTTCTGGCCAATGGAATGAAAATGGGAATGACATGTTCCACTTTCAGGTCTTTCCCTGAAAAGGATTAAGTGTACACTCTCCTGAGTCTTATTCCTCTTCCCATGGGCTGAAGACATCTTGGATCAATAGTGGAAGTCACATTTTGAGGATGGCACAGGTACCCCATACCAACCCTGGACTGCCACTGACCTCTGAGTGTTATGAGAGAAATTATCTTCTCTCTGCTTTAAGCCATTACATTTTATAGCCCTTGGTATAACAGCTTAAACTGTACCCTAATACAGTAAGTGATGTTTGTGTCCCAATGGGAAATAAGGTTGAGCCTTCTTGACGCCCAATATAATACTTCTTCAAAACACTGAATTCCATCCCCTATCATTCCTCCTTCTCCTACCTATCCAAGCATTCTTCTTGCCATTCATACATTAAAGCAGCATTCATCAAAGTCCTTATTTGGCAAATATTTTGAGGGAAATAACTATACATTTTTGCTATTCTGTATTTTTCCTATAACTCTAAGTGAAATGTCACTCAAAAATAAGTATTAGGAAAAAAGTTAACAGATGATAGTGGGCATTTCCTTAAAAAGGGTAATCAATTACATAATGGGGGTGGGGTACCTTCAGTTGATAGTAGTGACCATACTTTAAACAACTTTGTATTCCCCACAGTACATAACCTGTACTTTGTACACAGAAGATGTGTTGACTATGAGTCATTAATGGTGACAAAATAGCCATGTTCTTTCAGGAAACATAAATATTAGGGAAAGAAAATATCAGAACAGGTTTAAGTTATCATGCAATCAAACATAAGAACACCCAATTGAAATGAATTTTCTAATTAAGTGGATATATTTTTTAAGATAAAGGCCTTTGGAAAAATAATTTCATGTTTTTCTTTGAGGCTAAATTAAATCACAAATATATACTTCACGTGATCACTCAAAAATATTACTTTGTTTTAATTATTACCATATTTTCAGTACCGAGAACAGAACCTGGTACCCAGTAGGCACTCAACAAATATTTGTTGAATTAATCAAAAATATCTACTTATTAAGCACACACTATGTGATAGGTACAGGAAACACTATAGGGAAGAAGAAGACACTGTCTTTGCTCTCACAAAGCTCAAGATCTACTGAGGCATAAAGATAAGTAAAAGGGTAATTACCACATTGAATATAAAAAATATTAAAATAGGAGTAATAGGGTTCTATAGGAGCACACAAGATAAGTCTCTAACCCATAATGGGTTGAAAGATAGAGAGCAGAGTCAGGGAAACTTAACTGGAGGAAGTAATATCTGAAGTGAAAAATGAGTAGAAATTGGAGGGTAGAGGGTGAGGAACAAGTTGAGGGTAGAGTGATAGTGAGTTCAGCATTAGACTTATTTATTAAATTTGAAATGATATCTATAGTCAGCATGCCAACTATTAACTTCCCTACCCAATAGCCTCTTCCTTGTAACCAAGGAAATAAAAATTACCATTTTCACTTAGAAACTTTATTAAGAGTTTTCAAAATTATAAGCCCAATGCTGGAAATGGAGGGTATATAAATTACCATGGCAGGGGCAACAAACCACTCCAAACTTAGTGGTTTAAATCAATAATCATTTATCTCTCACAGTTTCTGTGGGTCATGAATTCAGAAAGAGCACAGCCAGGATGGGGCTAGCTGGGGCTTTCAACAGGAATACTTATAGTGGACACTACCTGTGACATGGTTCCAAGGGCAAGTATCTCAAGAGCAAGCAAGCCAGGTGGAAGCCACATTACCTTTTATGACCTAGCCTTGGAAGTCAGGAAGCTTCACTTCCACTATACTACATTTCTGGAGACAGTTACAAAGATCTACCCAGGTGTCAGGGGAGGAGATATAGATCCTACCTTTCAGCTGAGGTGTGCCAAAGTTATAGCATGTGAGATGGGATATGTATATATGATACAAAAAAGATAAATGCATATGATACCAAAAAATGATATATAACGATATAATATATATGCATATATATAATATATATGGGTGCAGCCATCTTTGAAAAATACAATCTATCATAGAGGGAGTATAAACTGATACAATATCTCAGATGACAATTTGCCAATGTTATAAATAACTTAAATATTAATAGCCTTTGATCCAGCAATTCTATTTTTAGAAACTTATCCCGAGGAAATAATCATAGATGCATGTTAAAATTTAGTCATAAGTATATAAAATTTGTTATTGTATTATGTCTGTAATAGTAAAAAATATATATAAGCAAACTACATATCCAATAGAAAACCAGTTAAATAAAAAGTATGATGTAATAGTGCATTAGAATAGTATATTAAAAATAACTTTAGAATTCTATGATATGGGAAAAAATTCTTGATATATTAAGGGGGAAAGTATATACACCATATGTGCAATATGATTTCAAATTTATAAAATGGATACATACAAATGCACAGAAAAATAAAACTAAAAGGAAACACACTGTTCTTTATTAGTGGTCATTAAACTTTTTATTCCTTTATTTCCTTATATGGAAGGATGATATAATCAGGGAGAAAAGTTTAGAAAGTACAAATTAACCCCAAACTCTTTTACCTGTGGATTGATGTCATTCACCAGTTTAGGAAATTTCACAGCTGTTGTCTCTTCAAATGTTGTTTCTAGTTCATTTTCTTTCCTCTCCTTAAGAGATTTCAATTAAATGTATGTTGGAACTTTTTCACTGTATCATCTTATGTCTTATGCCGTCTTCTTTATTTTCTTCTTCATCCTTTTGTCATTCCATCCTTCAATTTTCCATGACCTATCTTCTAGTTTACTAATTCTCTCTTCAACTCTGTTTGAAATGTTATAAATTCATTCACTGAATTCTTGATTTTAGTTATTGCACTTTTTCAGATCCATAATTTCTATTAAAATCTACTATGTCTTTTTTGTATCATTTTCATTTCTCTGCCCAATTTTTAATTGGGAAGTTGACAAGCATAGTTATTTTAAAGTCTGCATTTGGGACTTCCCTGGTGGTCCAGTGGTTAAAACTCCATTCTCCCAGTGCAGGGAACCCGGGTTCGAGTCCTGGTCAGGGAACTAGATCCTGCATGCCACAACTAAGAGCCTGCATGCTGCAACTTAAGATCCTGCATGCTGCAACAAAGGTCTCACATGTGGCAACGAAGATCCCGTGTGCTGCAACTAAGACCTGGCGCAGCCAAATAAATAAATAAATATTTAAAAAAATAATACTAAAGGCTGCATTTGATAACTGCAGTATAAAGAGCCCCTTCAGGAGTTTCTATTATCTGTTGGTTCTTCAGGTTCTTGTTCATGTTGACTTGTTTCCTTGCATGTCTGGTTATCTTTAACTCTGTATTGAATATTATATTTGAAACATTATTAGTAGGAATAATTTGAAACCTGGGATGAAGGTACTTTCCTCTAGGGAAGATTTTTTTTTTTGCTTCTTCCAAGCACCTGAAGACACTAGTAATCTGGGTTTCCCTTAATTCACTTTTCAGGCTCCAAATGACTCAGGGCCGGATGCAGTCTGTGTGCAGGATGTTTAGTTCAAGTTCACCAGTATTCACAGGGAAGTATTTACAGTATTCACGTGGAAGTATTTTCAGGGTTCCCACCTATGGTAGGCCCTCAATTCCAATATTTGTCCCTCTATCCTAGCAAGGCTAACAAAAAGACTGCTAAACCTCTTGGCTGCCCATCCTGGATCAGAAAATGAGTACAGGTCAAAGGTGGCCCTAAATGCTAAACTCAACCTCTCTGAATTTCTGTCTTCTTCCAGATCTTGAACAGGAAATTCCTGACTAACCTGCTGAGTCATTAACACCTATAAATCTATACTTTGTCTATCTTTTCTAGCTGTTAGAGGAAAGTTGTCCAAACTACCTCATCTGTCATTACTAGAACCAGAAGTCCTTCTACTATACAATACTGTTCTATATAGTATAGTTTTATATACATTTAACTTACACATATTCAACTATATGTACTTAGCCCTACTTCCCAAAGCACTGCTAAAGATTACATTTTGTGCATGTGCTCCATTATATATGGTGAATTACTATATACATTATTATACAGTAATGTAACTGTACCAAGATAGATACTTGAAGTCACATATTCTGTAGTTCATAGGCAATTTAAGATTTCCCAAGTGTAATTTTTTACTTTATGAAATTTTTGTTATTTATTGACCTTAAAATCTAACTCCCAAGCAAGACAAGAGTCTACTATATCAGGGATATTCTGACACTGAAGTTATCTATTAGGGATACTTTAGACATTTTAATTCTGAGTAGGAGCTTAAACAAGATGACATCTAGGTCCCTGTCAACTGAGATTCTGTAATTCTATACTTAATTTAATTTGTACCAGAAAAAGATTCATGGCCTGATGTTTAATACGTATTTTGGAGTGGTGAAAATACTAACAATCAGGAGAAACTTTCCCATCAGCATGAAAACTATCAATGAAGGAAACAATAAGACGGGTTTTATTTATTTTTTAATAAGGCCCAATTTTCATATGCTTCCAAACTCATGCTACAATTATGGTCTGACTGCATTTCTCAGAAATTAAATATCTCTATCTCATATATATGTCATCTTTACATATGCTACAGAAATAATCCAAAAGAAAAAAAAGGCTGCATGCAAAATAATGCTCTCAGCATTCTTGAAAATAGCTATTAAAAAATCAGAAACACCTTATTGTATCTATATGAGATGATGGATGTTTACTAAACCTACTGTGGTAATCATTTCACAATATATGTAAATCAAACCATCATGCCATATACCTTAAACTTTTTTTTTTCTGGCTGCAACATGCAGCATATGGGGTCTTAGTTCCCCAACCAAGGATCAAACCTGTGCCCCCTGCAGTGGAAGCATGGAGTCTTAACCACTGGACCCCAGGGAAGTCCTGTATACCTTAAACTTATACAGTGATGTATGTCAATTATTTCTCAATAAAACTGGAAAAAAATCAGAAACACTTTAAGATGTTCAACAAACAGAAAATGTTAAGTATGACATATCTACCAAGTATTATCTGTCAATAAAATTATAATTATGTTCTGCATGATAAAAATTACATAAATAAAGACAAACTGAAAAAAAAAAACATTTGTAATCAAAACAACTAACAACGCAATTAAAAAAATGGACAGAGGACCTAAACAGACATTTCTCCAAAGAAGACCTACAGGTGGCCAACAGGCATATGAAAAGATGCTCAACATCGCTAATATTAGAGAAATGCAAATCAAAACTACTGACACGATGAAGTATCACTTCACACTGGTCAGAATGGCCATCATCCAAAAGCCCCCGAATAATAAACGCTGGAGAGGGTGTGGAGAAAGAGGAACCCTCCTACACTGTTGGTGGGAATGTAAATTGGTGCAGCCACTATGGAGAACAGTATGGAGGTTCCTTAAAACACTAGAAATAGTTACCATACAATCCAGCAATCCCACTCTCAGGCATATAAAATCCCACTTTTCTGGAAAAGACGAAAACTCTAAGTTGAAAATATACACACACTCCAACGTTCACAGAAGCACTATTTACAGTAGCCAAGACATGGAAGCCACCAATGTCCATCAACAGATGAATGGATAAAGATGTGATGTATACATATATACACACAAGGGAATATTACTGAACCATAAATAGAATGAAATAATGCCATTTACAGCAACATGGATGGACCTAGAGATTATCATAAGTGAAGTCAGACAAAGACAAATGTCATAGATGTCACTTTTATATGGAATCTAAAACAAATGATACGAATGAACTTATTTACAAGACAGAAATTGATGCACAGGCATAGAGAACAAACTTATGGTTGCCAAAGGGGAAAGGGGGGAGGGATAAATTAGGGGTTTGGGATTAACAGATACACACTACTATATATAAAATAGATAAACAACAAGGTCCTAACTGTATAGCATAGGGAACTATATTCAATATCTTATAATAACCTATAATGGAAAAGAATCTAAGAAATAATACATATATGTGTATAACTGAATCACCATGCTGTACACCAGAAAGTTAACACAACACTGTAAATCAACACTACTTCAATAAGAATAAAAAATAAAATAAGATAAAACCATCTGTAATATGTAAGTTAACCAAAGGTTTATTTCTTTAAAATAAATAAAGAAGAGAAAAGATCAATGACTCAATAGAAAAATAGACAAAAGATATGAAGACAGTTCATAAAAAAGGAAACACAGAGAGATGTCTTTTAAATATATGAAAATATACTCAGCCTCATTTTTAAGAAAAATTAAAATAAAAATATAGCTTTCATTTTTTACATTGGCAAAGAAAAATATTTGATACTACACTGTGGTGCAAGAATTTGGGAAAGCAGGCACTTTTATATATTTCTGGTAGAAGAATAAATTGGTACACCCTCTCTGGAGGGCAATTTGGTAATATCTATCAAAATTTAAAGGCACATAACCTGACTCAATATTCTGTTTCTAGGAATTGATGTCACAGAGATACTGAGAAACACACGTCTAATTATGTGTGTGCTACAAGCATTACCCTGACTGCAATAGCAAATAACAAAACCAAACCATAAATGCCCATTAGTAAGACACTGGTTAATTAGTTTGGATATCAATTTAATGAAATACTATCTAGCTCTTATAAAGAATGGAGCAGTTCTATATATACACAGACAAAAATATTTAAAGTGGGGGAAAAAAGCAAAGGGCAGGACACTGGGAGGATATTATACTAGTATTTATATTAAGGGACAGGTTAAATATCTGTGAAAATATGTACAAAAAGCTAATAGTAGTGTCTCTGGGTAGGAACACTTAGATGGATATGGGAAAAAAATTGAGAGGGTATTTAGTCAAGTACCTTTTGAATTTGTGTATGTATGGCCTATTTGTTTAACTATATAAAATTACATAGGATAGAATTGCATGCTATGAGCATGGAAATGTTGTGGTAAATAGAAAAAGAAACGAAAATTTAAGCACACTGTGCTAACAGGCAAAGAAAAACTAGATACACTTACAGACAAAGACTAAGTGGGAGGGACATTCCTGGTGGCTCAGTGGTTAAGAACCCACCTGCCAATGCAGGGGACACGGGTTTGAGCCCAGGAAGATCCTACACGCCATGGAGCAACTAAGCCCACGCACCACAATTACTGAGCCTGCGCTCTAGAGCCCGCGAGCCACAACTACTGAGCCTGCATGCCACAACTACTGAAGCCTGTGGGCCTAGAGCCTGTGCTCCACAGTGAGAAGCCACTGCAATGAGAAGCCCGTGCACCGCAACGAAGAGTAGCCCCCGCTCTCTGCAACTAGAGAAAGCCTGCGTACAGCAATGAAGACCCAACACAGCCAAAAATAAATAAATAAATTAATTTTTTAAAAAAAAGACTAAGTGGGAAAGAGAAAAATGTAAAAAAAAAGATGCCATATTATAGCTTAATTTATATTAATATATTAAAATTATTTATATATAAAATACTGATGAAGGAAAAAGACCTAGTTATATGATTTTCCACAAGACTGCCCCCACTTCAGACATTAGTCCCAAGTCCCAGGCCACCCTTACTTCTTACAGATTGGCTATAAATCAGGGGTTCCCATGATCCCCTCCTCAGGTTCAATAATTTGCTAGAATAGCTCGCAGAACTCGGGAAGACACTTTACTTCCCAGTTCATTATAAAGGACACAACTCAGGAAGAGCCAAAGGGAAGAAATGAACAGGGCAAGATACATACCCAAAACCCAAGGTATTTACCCAAGAGTAAAGCATGGAAAGATAAGAGTCTGAGAGACAAAGAAGATACAGGGTGAAGGTTTAACACATTTAAGAAGATTCCCTGAAGGAGGAGAAAGATAGAGAACACAGCAAAATCGTTCTCCTCTTCTACCTACTCTCACAATTTTCTCTTTGTCTATGTTTTCTAGAGATTAACACCTAGAAACATTATAGCTAATCTTTTGAAATCAAGACAAAAAGAAAATTATAAAAGTAGGTAGAAAAAAATTACCTTCAAAGAAATGATAGTCATTCTAGGTTGACTTTTCAACAGTAACAATGTAAACTGGTAGGCAATGGGATTATATCTTTAATGCACTGAAAGAAAAAACTGCCAATGTTAATTTCACCCAGCAAAAATATCTTTGAAGAAACATTGTAAAATAAAGACATTTTCAGATAAAAACTAAGAGCTCAATGTCAGACGGAAGTAAAATGATCCCAAATGGAAGGTTTGAGTTGAGAAATGAAGAAAAAAGGATATATAGATTACTTTACATAAATATTGACTATAAAAAGAACATATGGTAGGGCTTTTAAAATATAGACTAATAAAAATAAATATAGTTAGTGTTCTAAAATCCTTGTGTTATCTGAGAGTTAGATAAAGGTATTGATTAACATCTAAATAACACAATGGTCAAAAAAGAAAACAGCAATTAGGAATATTTTGAATCAAATGGTAATGAAAATACTACATATGAAAAATGTATGGGTACAACTAAGTAGTAGTTTGAGGGAGAAAAGTGTACATAACAGAAAAGGCTTAACATTAATGATATAAACATGCATTTTAAGAATGAAATTAGGACTTCCCTGGTGGCACAGTGGTTAAGAATCCACCTGCCAATGCAGGGGACATGGGTGGTTCGAGCCCTGGTCCAGGAAGATTCCACACGCCACGGAGCAACTAAGCCCATGCACCACAACTATTAAGCCTGTGCTCTAGAGCCCGTGAGCCACAACTACTGAGCCCATGTGCTGCAAATACTGAAGCCCACGTACCTAGAGCCCATGCTCCGCAGAAGCCACCGCAATGAGAAGCTTGTACACCGCAATGAAGAGTAGCCCCCACTGGCCGCAACCAGAGAAAGCCTGCGCACAGTAATGAAGACCCAACGCAGTCAAAAAAATAAATTAATTAAAAAAGAAAAAAAAAAAGGAATGATATGAACAATGGAAGGACCAAGAGGACATTATGCTAAGTGAAATAAGCCAGTCACAGAAGGACAAATACTGCATAGTTCCACTTATATGAGGTATCTAAATTAGTTAAACGCATAGAAACAGAGTAGAATGATGGTTGCCAGGGGCTGGGGGGAGGAGAACATAGGTTGTTGCCGTTCGAAGGGTATAAAGTTTCAGTTATGCAAAATGAATAAATTCTAGAGATCCGCTGTACAACACTGTGTCTATAGTTAACAATACTGTATTGTGTACTTAAAAATATGTAAAGAGGGTAGATCTCATATTAAGTGTTCTTACCACTAATAAAAGAAAAAAGAATGAAATGAATAATAAAATTGACAATGAACAAAACCCCCTAAACTAGAAGAGCATAAATTAATGAACTAGAAAATAAACATCAGGGGCTTCCCTGGTGGCGCAGTGGTAGAAAGTCCTCCTGCCGATGCAGGGGACACGGCTTCGTGCCCTGGTCCGGGAGGATCCCACATGCCGCGGAGCGGCTGGGCCCGTGAGCCATGGCCACTGAGCCTGCGCGTCCGGAGCCTGCGCTCCGCAATGGGAGAGGCCACAACAGTTAGAGGCCCGCGTACTGCAAAAAAAAAAAAAAAAAAAAAAAGAAAAGAAAATAAGCATCGAAAGAGAGTATATACAGGGACTTCCCTGGCAGTCCAGTGGTTAAGACTCTGCACTTCCAATGCAAGGGGTGCGGGTTTGATCCCTGGTCAGGGAACTAAGATCCCACATGCCGTGCAGTGCAGCCAAGAAAATATTTAAAAATTAAAAAAATAATTTAAAATAAATAAACAAAAGAGTATATACAAAGCAAAAAATTTGTTCTGAAAGAAAAAAGAGAAGGCACAAATAAATAACATCATGAAAGAAAAACAGGTCAGTGCTAGAGATACCACAGATATTAAAATGATAAAAGGATATTAAGAACAATTTTGTACCAATAAATTTGAAAATTTAGACAAAATGGACAATTTTACTCAAGGAAAAAAAAAACCTGATTAGAATTATAAACGTGAAAGAGATTAAATAATAAAATGTTCCTGCAAAGACAGTTCCAGCCCCAGCTGACTTTAATGGCAAGTTGAAAAGTATATTTAAGAAATAAATCATTCAAATCTTAAAAGAACTCTTCCAGGGAAGATAAAAAGAGGGGACACCCATCAACTCTTTTCCTCTGTTTAGCTTGATATAACCTTGATATAACAACCAAAGATATCATAAGAAAGAAAAATCATAGTCCGACCTCACTAATGAACACAGGTGCAAAAATCCTAAATAAAATTTATCAAATCAAATCCAGCAATATATAAAAAGGATAATAAATCATGACAAAGGTGAATTTACACCAGAATATAACGTTGGTGTAATATTTAAAAATCAGTCAAGGTTATCTACAACATTGACAGGTTTAAAAAAAAAATCAAATGACAATCTGAACAGATAAAGTAACTGATAAAGTTAAACATTTATTACACATGATAAAACCTTAGCAAACAAGGAATATATACAAACTCAGGATGCGTGTGCTAAGATCCTGTTAAGATCCTCCAGAGATCGTTTTAACTGGATGGTTGTGTCCCTCTCTAGCTGCTATAGGTACTATTGCTATGAGTTCACACATGCAACCTTCTCTGGAGAACTGCCTTGGGATGATCAAAGGTATCTTATGCAGAGGACCTGAGGGTTATACACACCTTTCCCCTACAGCCAATAGCCAATGACTGTCTGCTGCAGGAGTATAACTCTGTTATGCAATTAATACTCCAGAGAGCATAGAATCGAGCTGAGATTAAACTTCACCTGAAACTATATCATTGCTTAGTTCTTTCCTTTCCCTAACTTGATTCCCTCACTCCTTTACAGGTTTCTCCTGAGAGCATTCCTTTTATAAATCATTTGCACAGAAATTCCTATCTTTGCTTCAAGGGAACTCAACCTAAAATACATATAAGTAAAAGTGTTTAAACTTTCAACTTTTAGCACATGAGGAATAGAAAGGAACTTCCTGAATCTGATAATGGCTAGCTATGAGGAGGAGGAAGGCGGGGGGTGGGGGTGCGGGAGAAAATCCTACAGTCCCAGCCAAAAGAAAAAGAGACAAAAAGTACAAGAATTGAAAAAAAAGAAACAAAACTCACATAATTTGCAGATGAAATGACTGAACACATTAAAAAAATCTAAAAGAGTAAATAATTTTTAGAATTAATGTTAGAATATAGTAGAGTTTTTGGATACGAGGTCAATATACAAAAGTCAATTGCATTTCTCTGTACCAGCAAACAGGAAAAGAAATAATTTTAAATGGCGCAAAAAAATATCATGTACCACCTGTTCCCTGTATAGCCAAGTAAACTCCAACCATATCTGACCTTCCCACAGGTAATAACTATAACTTCTAGACCAAATTTGAAAAAAAAGAAAGAAAACCAAAATCCACAAAGACCTTAAGGTCCTGGAGAGTGAACAAATGCAGATTTGATTCTAAAAGGGAGTTAACACTTGGGAGAAGGAACCAGCATGGGATGTTTCCTGTTTTTATGGCTTTTGAGAGCAGACAGTAGTCAGAGCCCTGAACAGTGGCTGAAACACCAACGGAAATCCCACGGTCCTTGTGGCCTGAAGAACCAGAGCACAAAATTCAGGGTAACCACAGCCACTGGAGTATATGTCCAGAAAGGAGAGAGTTAGAGAGGAAGAACCCCACATTCTGTGCATAAACGCTGTCCAAAACTCTAGCTGACTCCTGTACTACATGTGTGGGACAGACATCAGCTAAGGATAAAAGAAGAAACTGAGATTTGAGCAGCCTTCCAGGAAACAGTTTGCAGTTTGAGTTGAACCAAGTTAATTACATGCTAAAATAAACAAAATAAACACTCTCTTGAGGAATAATGGATTCCAGGCTCTCCATAATATAACACTCATAATGTCCACGATGCAATCCATAATTACTAGACAAATGAAGAACTAGAGAAATGTGACCCATTCTCAAGAGCAAAGATAATTAGTGGTGATCAACTCTAAGATACCCAGAGGTTAGAATTAGCAGACAAGGATTTTAACACAGCTATTATCAGTGACTTAAAGAAAAATGTTCTTGCAATGGAGGAAAAGATGAGACATCTCAGAAAAGAAACAGAAACTATACAAAAGAACCAGATGGAAATTTCTGAACTGAAAAATACAATATCTGAGATTAGAAATTCACTAAATGGTCTTAATAGCAGAATGGAGATGAAAGAGAAAAGGGTCCATGAACTAGAAGACAGATCAATAGACATGATCTATTCTGAAATACAGAGAGAAAAAGGTTAAAAATAAATTTAACAGAGCCTCTGAGATCTAAAAGACAATACCAAGAGATCTAACATATGTATAAAGAAAACTAAGAGAATTCATTGCCAGTGAATCTGTATTACAGTAAATGTTAAAGGAAATTCTTCAAGTTGAAGGGAAGTGATACCACTTGGAAACTTGAATTTTTAGGAAAGAAAGAAGAGCACTGGATATGGTAGACAGCTGGATAAATATAAAAAGACTATTTTTCCTTCTTTATGTTTAAAATGCATAGGACTGATTAAAGCAAAAATTAAAACACTTTTATAAAAAGTGATACAAATGATAAAGGATGGAGGTGGTATTGATGATAAAACATGGGCCAACATTGTTGCAAGAATTTACAAGGAGTGGTATAATATTAACTCTCAATACACTAAGAAAAGTTAATTTTCCAAAATTGAAACTAATGAAACAAAATCCCCAAAACTCTTTATCTGTTACAGAGATTGTACTTGTTCTCAGAAAGCTTTCCATGAAGAAAACTTCAGGCCCAGATGGTTTGGGTGGCAAATTCTATCAAATATTTAAAGAAATAAATACCATCATACAAAAACACTTTCAGAAAATAGAGCAGGGAACACTTCAAGTAATTTTACAAGGCCAGAATAATCCTAATATAAAAATCTAACAGATATATAAAACGATTCTTACCAAAATATATAAAAAGAATAACAAGTGGTATTTTTCTGAGGAATGTCAGTTGAATCAACATCTAAAAATCAATGTAATTCATTATACCTCAAAGTAAAAAAATTGTTTAATGCTATGGTACACCCAGACAATGGACTATTATTTAGTGATAAAAAGAAATGAGATCTCAAGCCATGAAAAGACATGGAAGAAACTTAAATGCATATTACTAAGTGAAAGAAGCCAATATGAAAAGGCTACATACTGTATGCGCCCAGCTATATGACATTCTGTAAAAGGCAAAAGTACAGAGATAGTAAAAAGATCAGTGGTTTCCAGGGGTTGAGGGTTGAGGAAGGGATGAATAGGTGGAACATAGAGGAATTTTAAGGCAGTGAAATTATTCTGTATGACAATATAATGGTAGATACATGTCATTACACATTTGTCCAAACCCACAGAATGTACACCACCAAGATTAAAACATATGTATGACCAGGCCACCCAAGATGGCTGTTCTCTTGGTCTCTGAACATCCCCTATTCGACCAGTGCCTGCTTCACCTACACCGTACTCACATGACTAACCTTCCCTCCTAATCATAGAGACATACTTGCCCCCAGCCCCAGCTAGTGATTGTTCTAATCTTCAGATTAGAACATCTCGGCTATGATAGCTTAACAAAGGGGCAGTGAGGGGCATGCTACTCTGCTGGTTTCCCTGGTAACTGATGAGCCAACCTGACATCAGTTCCCTCTATAACTGGTAAATTGCCCCCTCCCTTCCACAATAGCAAAGACTACTGCCATGTCCTGCCTGCCATCTCCCACACATGGCGAGGTGTTGCTCCAGGACCTTGCTTCAGCCACGTAAGATCCCCATGTCCATTAAATCACTGATGTCTCTGTTGCTGACTCTGGGCTCTTTCTTCGGTCTTGAGGCTGGGCAAGTATAAGGCTTGCAGGTCTGCGGGGTGCAGCCCAACAACATAATATAAATGATGGACTTTGGGTGATTAATATGTGTCAATGTAGATTTATCAGTTCTAACAAGTGTACCACACTGGTGGTGGATGCTGATAATGAGGGAGGCTGTGCATGAGTAAGGGCAGGGGGAGTATGAGAAACCTCTGTACTTTCACTTCAATTGTGCTGTGAACCTAAAACTGCTTAAAAAATAAAGTTTTAATTAAAAACAAAACAAAACATGATCTTCTCAGTAGATGCAGAAAAAGCATTTGACGCAAATTCAATACCCAATAATTATTTTAAAATTTCTCAGTAAATTCTGAATAGTAATTCCATTCCTAGGTATCTACCCAAGAGAAATGAAACATGTTCACACTATGACCTGTACATGAATTTTAATGGCAGATTTATTCAGAATAGTTGAAACCTGATGTTTCTCAATTGGTGAATGAATAAATTGTTGTACATCCATACAATGGAATCCTACTCAGCAATAAAAAGAATAAACTACCAATATGGACAACAAAATGAATAAATCTCACAAGCATTGTTAAGTGAAGGAAGCTAAACCCAAAAAGTCTATATACTGTATGATTTCTGTAAGGCAAACTATTGGAACAGTGGAGAAATATGATGACTCAACGATAAAAAGACCACCCCCAAAAAAATTGGACAAAGGATTTAAGCAGACATTTTGCTAAAGAAGATGCACAAATGGCTAATGAGCTATAACTACTGATTTATGCTACAACACAGATGAAAACTGAAAACATGCCAAGTTGAAAGAACAGGGACATAAAAGGCCATATATTGTGTGGTTCCATTTATATAATAGGTGCAGAACAGGCAAATCCATGGAGACAGAAAGCAGATTAGTGGTTGTCAGGAGTTAGGAGGAGAAAGGAGTGACTATTAATTATGGGTATAGAGTTTCTTTTTAAGGTGATTAAAATGTTCTGAAATTAGTGGTGATTGCATAACTATTTTTTTTTTTTTTTTTTTACAGTACGCGGGCCTCTCACTGTTGTGGCCTCTCCCGTTGCGGAGCACAGGCTCCGGACGCGCAGGCTCAGTGGCCATGGCTCACGGGCCCAGCCGCTCCGTGGCATGTGGGATCCTCCTGGCCCGGGGCATGAACCCGTGTCCCCTGCATCGGCAGGCGGACTCTCAACCACTGCGCCACCAGGGAAGCCCATGATTGCATAACTTTTTGAATATACTAGAACCCCTTGAATTAGATACTTTTAAAGTGGTGAATTTTATAATTTTATGTTATGTGAATTACATTCCAATTAAAAACAACTACTGGACTTAAATTAGATCAGTGGTTGCCAGGGGCTGGAGTGATGGGATTCACTACAAAAGGACATGAGGCAACTTTCTGCAGGATAGAAATGCTCTATATCTTGATTGTGGTGTTGGTTATGCAACTATTTACACTTGTCAAAACTCTTTAAATTGAACACTTAAATGGATGAAATTTACTGTCAATTACGTAAATGTAAATTATACTTCAATAAGCCTGATTTTTTAAAAAGTATATAGAAAAGCTCTAAAACTGATGTTGGAGCAGAGGAAAATGGATAAGTACAGATGCATAGTGTTTTACCTTATAAAGCATGAATTAATGACAAACAATATTGGATGGTTTTTTCCTTTCCCTTTATGAAACATATGGAAAATGTAATTTAATGTTAAAAATACAATACTTGGGGGACTTCCCTGGTGGTCCAGTGGTTAGGACTCTGCGCTTCCACTGCAGGGGGCACAGGTTTGATCCCTGGTGGGGGAACTAGGATCCCACATGCCACGCAGCACGCCCCCCCACCCCCCCAAAAAAAGAAAAAGAATACAATACTTGAAAAATGCTTGAATTCTCAGTGGCTTTATAAAACAGAGTTTTAAAAAAGGATATGCAAATTACAAAAAATAAATTCATGTCAGTGTGAGTTGTGATATAATGTCAACTCTTTTACTGTTAAGTTTTCCTTCATAATTATGTAAAAGTTCCTTGATATTTGGAGGAGAGGACGTTTAAGTCATTTATTTTATGTAAGTATGAATCTAATTTTACAGAAACCACAAATACAATTGATTACTATCTTTGTAAAATGTGACATTTCTATTTAGAGAACATCTTAGGCTGTACTTGACATATGTTATTGCTGACTTTTCTTTTTAAAGAACTATAGCTTCTCAAAATCTTACAGTGTACTATTTAGGGATAAGTTAATAGTATCCATATTTTCAAAAGTTATATACTAAGCATATATTATAAGAAATGTAATACTTCAATTTTGATTTGAGTGTTTTCAGGCATTGAAATAGTTTTGACTAAGGATTTTTTTTTTTTAAAGCTGTTTAACCTCCAGGGTTATCTTTATTTAATTGAAAAACAGGGACTTCCCTGGTGGTCCAGTGGGTAAGACTCCAAGCTCCCAGTGCAGGGGGCCCGGGTTTGATCCCTTGTTGGGGAACTAGATCCCACATGCATGCTGCAAATAAGAGTCTGCATGCCGCAACTAAGAGTCTGCATGCCTCAACTAAGAGTCCACATGCCACAACTAAGAAGTCTGCATGCTGCAAACTAAGAGCCTGCATGCTGCAACTAAGACCCTGCACAGCCAAAATAAATAAATAAGTAAGCAAATAAATAATTTTAAAAAAGAGAAAAGAAAAACAAAACTATTTTTTAAAGAAACAGGAAATTTAAACAAAACCCTAGTAGTCCTAAATATGCCTTAGTTACTTTGGGGAAAGGAGGAAGAGAGGAGAATGGGATCAGGGAAGTAGACACAGAAATTTAAACTGATGGTATAATTTATTTCTTTAAAAAGGAGAGCTGATTCAAAGTTAGCAAAATGCTGTGATTTAACAAAATGGGAACTGTTTACCATTCTCTGTGTTTTTAAAAAAGACAGAAATCAATTTATTAATAAGTCTCATTATTTCTTCCTTAAGTTTCTTATAAGATTCTATGAGCATCCTAATATAAAACTTTTATATCTATATTTCTAGAAGAGTCTCCAAGCTACCCTCTGCTACTCTAAACTATCTCATCCTGATTACATACTGCAGCCAGATTAATCAACCAAGAACCAACAATAAAGTCCAATTCTGATTATATCAAATGTAAAGGTTAGGAAGGGTGGGATCAGATCTCAAAGGGCAGAGGAGTTTAAAACCTTTTTAGATTCAAATACTCTCTCCATTTCTCTGAGTTTGTGTGTAGGTTAAAAATAAAAGGTAATTACTACCTCATACAATCTTTGGAAGGATTTAAAAAGACTTTTTATATGAAAGCATCTAGTACCATGTTTGGCATATTGGCATTCAATAAATACTAGTTTTCCTTCACCTATTCTTAATCGCCACAAGGGTCTAACACATGTGCTCTACCTGAGTTTTTAAAAAATCTCTTCATATATGGTCAGTTAACCTATGAAAAAGAAGGCAAGAATATACAATGGGGAAAGGACAGTCTATTCAATCAGTGTGCTGGGAAAACTGGAAAGCTACATGTAAAAGAATGAAATTAGAACATTTTCTTACACCATATACAAAAATAAGCTAAAATGGACTACAGACCTAAATGTAAGACTGGAAACCATAAAACTCCTAGAAGAAAACACAAAACACTCTTTGACATAATCGTAGAAATATTTTTTTGGATCTGTCTCTTATGGCAAAGGAAACAAAAGCAAAAATAAACAAATGGGACCTAATTAAACTTAAAAGCTTTTGCACAGCAAAGGAAGCCATCAACAAAATGAAAAAACAACCTACTGAATGAGAGAAAATATTTGCAAATGATATGATCATTAAGGGGTTACTATCCCAAATATATAATCAGCTCATACAACTCAATATAAAAAAAACAAAACCCATTAAAAAAATGGGCAGAAAACCTGAATAGTTATTTTTCCAAAGAAAACATACAGGGACTTCCCTGGTGGTGCAGTGGTTAAGAATCTGCCTGCCAATGCAGGGAACATGGGTTCGAGCCCTATTCAGGGAAGATCCACATGCTGTGGAGCCACTAAGCCTGGGCGCCGCAACTACTGAACCTGCGCTCTACAGCCTGCAAGCCACAACTACTGAGCCTGCGTGCCACAACTACTGAGCCTGCGTGCCACAACTACTGAAGGCGGCACACCTAGAGCCCGTGCTCCACAATGAGAGAAGCCACGGCAATGAGAAGCCCGCGCACCACAACGAAGAGTAGCCCCTGCTCACCCCAACTAGAGAAAGCCCACGCACAGCAATGAAGACCCAATGCAGACAAAAATTATGAATTAAAAAAAAAAAGAAAACATACAGATGACCAACAGGCACATGAAGAGATACTCAACATTGCTAATTATTAGAGAAATGCAAACCCAAACTACAATCAGGTATCATCTCACATCAGTCAGAATGGCCATCATTTAAAAGTCCACAAACAATAAAAGCTGGATAGGGTATGGAGAAAAGGGAACCTTCCTACACTGCTAGTGGGAATGTAAATTGGTACAGCCACTTAGGGAAAACATTAAGGAGGTTCCTCAAAAGAAAAAAAAAAAGAGCTACTATATGATCCCGCAATTCCACTCCTGGGTACATGTCTGAAAAAAACGAAAACACTAATTCAAAAAGATACATGCATCCCAATGTTCATAGCAGAATTATTTACAATAGCCAAGCTATGGAAACAACCCAAGTGTCCATCAACGGATGGATAAAGAAGATGCAATACACACACACAATGATGAAATTTTAAAAATAAATTTATTTATTTATTTATGGCTGCGTTGGGTCTTTGTTGCTGAGCACGGGCTTTCTCTAGTTACAGAGCACGGGCTCTAGGTGCGCAGGCTTCAGTAGTTGTGGCAGGTGGGCTCAGTAATTGTGGCTCGTGGGCTCTAGAGTACAGGCTCAGTAGTTGTGGTGCATGGGCTTAGCTGCTCCACAGCATGTGGGATCGCCCCAGACCAGGGCTCGAACCCATGTTCCCTGCATTGGCAGGTGGATTCTTAACTCTCCTGCACCAGGAAAGTCCCCAAAATAATGAAATTTTGCCATTTGCAACAACATGGATGGACCTGGAGGGTACTGTGCTTAGTGAAGTAAGTCAGACAGAGAAAGACAAATACTGTATGTAATCACTTATATGTGGAATACAAAAAAATAAAACAAACTAATGAATATAAGAAAACAGAAACAGACTCACAGATATAGAGAAAAAACTATGGGGAGAGGAAAGGGAGGAGAGACAAAACAGAAGCAGGGGATTAAGAGGTACAAACTACTATGTGTAAAATAAATAAGCTTCAAGGATATATTGTACAGCACATGGAATATAGCCAATGTTTTATAATAACTTTTTTTTTTTTTTTTTTGCGGTACGCGGGCCTCTCACTGTTGTGGCCTCTCCCGTTGCGGAGCACAGGCTCTGGACGCACAGGCTCAGCGGCCACGGCTCATGGGCCTAGCCACTCCGCGGCATGTGGGATCTTCCCGGACCGGGGCACAAACCCGTGTCCCCTGCATCGGCAGGTGGACTCTCAACCACTGTGCCACCAGGGAAGCCCTGTTTTATAATAACTTTAAATGGAGTATAATCTATAAAAATTTTGAATCACTGTTTCACACCTGAAACTAATATAATACTATAAATCAACTATACCTCAATTAAAAAAAAAATCTCTTCATTGTTCTTGCATGTCCCCTGTTCAGTTTCATTTCCGTAATCAGTTTCATTCTATTTTATTACTCTATTTCTCCCACTCTAAATTTTCTGCCCCCGTATCCACCATCTATTCCTATCCTACTTAACCTTCAAGGCCCAGCTCAAATTCTACTTCTTACATAAAGTCTTCCTGACTTTGAACTCCTATTGCTCTTAGAAACCAGTACCAGACAGTTGACCACTTAATTGTTCTTTGTTCATGTTTGAATTTTTACTTTTAATTATTAATTATAAGTACATCAATACACTTTCCTGTTTTAAAAAATACTAATAACACAAATAAAGCTACAGAGATCTTTGACTATTATCATTCCCAGACCCCTCTTTTAGGGAAGCCAATACTGTATGTGATGTATCTTTGCAGACCTTTACCTACATCTACATACTTACAGAAATGTAGTTTTGCTTTATCTTTTTATTTTACATATATGGTATCAAATTGTACACGATGCTCTGGAACTTGCTCATTTCATTCAATAAATCTTGGAGGTCCTCTCAATACATGTAGATATGTGTATTCTTTTCAAATGTCGCAGTGTTCTAGCTTATTTATTTATCCTTTCCCCTATTGGTGGGCATTTAGGTTTTTTTTATAGTTTTTACCTACATGAATAATGAAATATTTCAGAGGGAAAATGACATGAGAAAATTCTGAAGCAGAAACCACAAAACAAAACTACCACTTACACTGAAGAGATTTTCTAACAAGGTTAAGTCTGGTGAGCCGAAAGCTAAGATGACTTTGTATCTGAGAAGCATAGTATTTTTCATTTACATTATAATTTTCATATTCTTTTGGGCATTCAGTAAGACCATTTTCATAGTTTTGTTGGTAAGGTATAGTGCTCATTAAATTATTTGGTGTAAAAGATCCCATGCAGGATTGGATACACTACCTGTCTGTTTATTCTTTCCACCAGCATTAATCATTTGCTCCATTAACTCCCAACACCAGAGGGCAGCAGCCTCAGTACTAATTAGCAATAATGTAGAGAGTAAGTGACTTATGAAAAAAATACTCCTTTAGTAAAATCTACACTAAATTACTAACCAACCTTTTATTTGGGGGAAAAGTGTTTCTAAACATATGAAATATGAAATAGGTAAAAACAACCAAATAAGCAAAACATACTGTCTTTCCACAAAGATAGATAAAAGAAATCAAATTTAGATTATCCGGGGAGGGACCATGAAAATCCGAGCTAGTGGAATATAACATTTACATTCTAAGGTTAATTTAATGTATCTTATAAGTACAATTCGGAAGAACCAAATAAAGATAAATTCCTTTTCATTAGCTTTTTCAAAGAGGAGGAAAGGAAGAGATGGGGAAAAAATAATTCCAGATTAAAGATATATCCAAATAGACTTCTAATGGCCTTGTAGAAAACTTAAAGGAACTAAACAAAAAACCTTTATGAAAGAAAAAACAGGGCAAAGAAGACCCCCAAATAAAAAGCAGAAGTAGCCAGTCTACCTATTTTGAAATTTTCAGGTGGGAAAAAAGAAAGTGCTTTCAAATAAGAATCCTTTCCCTTTCAAGTATAAGTACTTTTTAAATTCACGGACTTTAATTTTTAGAACAGTTTTAGGTTTACAGAAAATTGAACAGATAATACAGGTAGTTCCCATAAATCCTCCCACCCAACCTGTTTGTTTCCCCTGTTGTTAACATCTCGTACTGGGGCTGGAAAGAGGGGAGGTAAGGGGACTTCTTTAATGGGTATAGAGTTTCAGATTTGCAAGATAAAAAAGTTCTGGAGATCTGTTTCATAAAAATGTGAATATGAGGGCTTCCCTGGTGGCGCAGTGGTTGAGAGTCCGCCTGCCAATGCAGGGGACACAGGTTTGTGCCCCAGTCCGGGAAGATACCACATGCCGTGGAGCAGCTGGGCCCGTGAGCCATGGCCGCTGAGCCGGCGCGTCTGGAAGCCTGTGCTCTGCAACGGGAGAGGCCACAACATGAGAGGCCCACATACCGCAAAAAAAAAAAAAAAAAAAAAAAAGGGTTAAGATGGTAAATTTTATGTTTTTTACCTCAATGAAAAATTAAAATTTTCTGTTTTGTCTTCAGATTGATCCTCAACATTGAAAATAATAAGTACCAGGTTAAGATTGTCTATATATTGTTCACTACAGACCCTAGTAGTGGGCTTGGATAAAATTTCCTTCTCACCAGGCCCACCTTGTGTCTTCTGAAGGTATTGAGATCAAATGGATTTTTTTTTCCTTAAGCTCCATCAACTGATTGTTCAAAATCATGCCCTGTTTTAGTTTTCTTCAGTTTTGAACCATAACTTGCTTATCCAGGTCTGTTTTCCTTCCTTCCTCCCCTCCCTCCCTCCTCCCCTTCCTCCCTTTCTTCCATCTGTGGATAACTGCTTTTCTTTTTTTGATGTTGCTGTTGCCAGAAATAACATGCCATCTTCAACATTATCATTAACATCTTCCAGCTTTTTATTGCTTATGGCATAGACATTGCATTCTTTTTCACGACACATTTCTTTGAAGCCCAATGTCAAACTAGTACACAGTTGTCACCTGGGATTTCTTTACACTGGACTCCTGGGGTAGTTCCTTCATGTCAGCTTCCCTCATATTTCCTATTTCCTTTTGCTATAGGTTTCTTCAACTTATGCTTTTATATTTTCTACTGCATTTGGCAGGGGGTGGAGGGATACAGTTTTTTTTTTTCCTTAACTCCCAAGAGCTCATTCTTCTTTCCTCTTCCTTTTTCATAGCATCTTTCCTTGTTTGATGGAATAATTATCCTTTTAAACTTAATTTTAAGATTTTAAGTTCTTATGTTCCCTTATTTACCTCAGTTCCTTTCTGGGTCCATTGCTTTGTTTTTATTTTTCATGCTGCTTGTTTTCTTTACATAACTTGATCCTTGGTTAGTCATTGATATCCACAGATTTTTCTGGGAAGCTGGTATGGGTTTTCTCTGGTTTTGTATACATAGGTATGTTTTCTGCCAATCTCTTCTCAAATAAAATGGCCAATTGGGAGCTCTGTATTTGTGAGCTAAGCTTACTGTTCTGGAGACTTTGTTAGCACTGATTACATTATTTAAGCTTTCAAAAGAATAACTAAAACTAATGGCATAATGAAATTTAGGCAGGGTGGGGACTTCCCTGGCAGTCCAGTGGTTAAGACTTCGCCTTCCAGTGCAGGGGGTGCGGGTTTGATCCCTGGTCAGGTAGCTAAGATCCCACATGCCTTGTGGCCAAAAAACCAAAACATAAAACAGAAGCAATATTGTAACAAATTCAATACAGACTTTAAAAATGGTCCACATCAAAGAAAAAAACTCTTAAAAAAAAAAAGTTTAGGTAGGGTGGAGAACAGTGTGAGTGAGCTCTCATTTTTCATAGTATGTATTTGACAGATAATATCCAAAACAAATCAAGGAATAGTGGTACTAGCATATTATTTAGTCTTTTGATGGTAGTCATGAGAATAACTAAAGACAAACAGTTAAAAATGGTTTTTAAGGAGCAAACTGAGGATGAGAAGAGGCAATTAGGAACGCCACTTTCTATTATAATACCTTTGTACTAATTTTTAAAAATCATAAACACGTATTTCTTTGAAATAAAAATAATTTAAAAAATAAAATGGTAGAAACTGAAGAGCAAATGTAAGAAATTTGGAAAGAAAAAAAATGTGTGTGTGTGTGCGTGTGTGTGTGTGTATCTCCAAACCCTTATTTATATGTACTAAATCTCTTGGACAGAGGGAGAATGTTGTTGCCAAGGAAACCTAAGCAACTGTTGAGCAGCAAATTCAGCTCTTTTAAAAAATATTTCATGGCAATTTATTCTGCAGAATATTACAGCCTACCACAGCTTTCGCAAAAGTCAGTAAAATGGTTTTAATGAGGTCCTTGAAACTTGGTTTATTATGTCACTAACATTTACTAAATATTCAGGTTAGAGTCTAGTACAGTGATAAGAAAACTAGAGTAAAGGTCAGATATCCTAGGTTTAGTACCAAGTGTACCACTTAAAAGCCATATGTCCTTGAGCAAGTCGTTTTCCTTGTCTGAAACTAAATTTCTTTACTTATAAAAATAGGGATAACTACTACCTAGCCTGCCTACCATACACGGTTGCTGTGAATATCAAATGATTCAGATCATCAAGGTTTGAAACACTACACAAATAAATTCAAGTAATAAGCACTAATATTTTCCAAAATTAATAAGGTGATAAGTGTTCTTCATTGATTAAATGCCAAATTATGTAAAGTATTAGAAAAATGTGAACAAAAAATGTAATATAGACCAGTATTGTAAAAATTGGATTGAACTAGGTGGCAGATCCAAGTTCTGGTCCAGGCTCTACCCACCACAACTGATAATTTCCACAACTTCTTTGGGTCTCTGCACAATGAAACTGGACTAGACAACCTTTGTAGAGGTGCTTCATGGGTGTGTTTTCCATCACATGATGATGATTTAAAAGGAAATTCATTCACCACTTTTAAAACAATTTGGGCTATATTTTGCTTGAAAAACTTTCACTGCTAGATGTTTGAAAATCACTGACTTTAGAATGAAGTCTTTTATTTCTATTTTCAGGCATTTCATAACCCTAACCTAACTAACTTACCTTTACCTTTACCTTCTACTCTTTCTCAACATAGACCTACATTCTGAGACCATAGTACTCTACTCATTATTTCTCAAAACGCCAAGCCAATTCCTGCCTCCATATTGTTTTCAATATGTATGTAGCTGTTGCTGCTACATCTGGCTGAGCAGCTCTGCCCTGGGTCCCATCCCACTCCCCACCCATACATTCACACACCCAAATTTGGCCAGTGCTTAATATCTTTGATACGACTGTTTTCGAAAAGTTAAAATTTACAGCATATCAAAAACAGGAGAGAGTTGTCATGTTAAAGAGAACCTGGCGTCTAGGCCAGCAAGACTTGTCTGTAATTTGATAGAATGTATGAAAGCTGTGAAAGAAAGAAGTAGGAAGGAACTGGGGGCCTTAGTCAGCTCTAAAAGATAGAAGGGGAGAGCACTGTAGAAGAGTCATCTGCGCATTGCCTGGAGGAAGAACACCTTGATCCACAGACTTGTTGGATTCCAGTGGTAGGACAGTCCCATCACAGAGATTGATGCATTTACTTATTACAGGCTAATGCTGTTAAACATTTATGCCATATATCTGACTCCCTGTGATTTGATTTCACAATCACTAAAAATATTCTGATTCTTTGACTTCCCTTATGGTGCATCTAGAAAATGGCTTGACTGAGACAAATCTATTTATATTACAACTGTACCATAAATTAATAAAACAGCATTCTGAATTCAGACATCAGCTTCTGTAACCTTGAGCCGGGTGAGTCCACCCTGAGACAAGACAGACTAACAAATTAGTCTGAAGGTATAGGAACCAAGGGTCAGATCCTGGACTATACTAAACGGCACAACAGAATGCCACTCAATAGAAACAGGAAGGGGTACATGGGACCTCCCCAATAAACACCCTGTCTTGTTGCACTAATTTCTTTTTAACACTTACATACACCTTTATTTATTCAAGGCCACTAACGACATACTAATGCGTTTCTATGACCTGGCCTACATGCCTTTCCAACAATTTCTCTCTATATACCCTAAACTACAGCAGAAACAAATATTCTAAGTATACACGTTAATGTTTTTATCTCTACTTGGAATATTCCTCCTCTCAATGTTGACAAGTCTAAATTTTAATTAATCCTGAAGGTTCAGCACAGATAACACCTTTTTCATGAAGAGATTTCAAAGAACACCACACACCAAGGCTAAAACTAGCAATACTGGTGACCTAGGCAAGTAGCCAATTGCCTTTAGATCAACTTATGTCTTAGTACTATGTGCCTCACCAGAGTCATCAAGAATCAGGGCATTTGGTAGGTTCTTTTTTTCACTATAAAAAAAATAAATAGGTATTAATCAGGTATTAAACTCAGTTTCTCTGTGCTGGAAGACCACATATGCCATCCACGTGTAATGCAATAAATGCTGTTGGTCTGATCTATTATTTTACATTTCTACACTCTACATTTCAGTGCCCTGGGACATCATAGCCTAGCTTACCTACACTATCTATCTACAGTAGATACACCTTTGCTTACTAATTAAAAGTATTTTTCTCATTAAGGGAGGGATCAATTAAGTAAATATTATTTTTATTAAATAATTATTAAACTTATTTAAATCTATTTATCTGTTAAAGGCACTTGTTACTTGCTCCCTGTATTATATATGTGAGCTTTTGTTTTATTTTCCCTTCTATTTTCTTTGAAGATACAATCCATATCTAGTTCATCTTTGTGTCTCCCACAGATTTTCAGCCAGTGCCTTGTATGTAGAGGGCACTTTAAATATAAATTAATTTCTCTTCCACTTACAGTGAAGGCTCTCCTCATTCTTTTTAGATGCATCCCATCTTCTTATTGTCTTCCTTGACTACCCAGTCCACAGGTCACTTACTTTTAAACTACTATAAAAACTGACTGCCTATACACCATTTAATTGCCACCAATACCACCCTTGCGTTATCTTTTTACATGTATATGTATTTCATAGTCTTTTTACATTTTAGTATACCCCAACAATATCTAGGTACAGCATGGACAATTAACGAATATTAATTCATTCAGGTAATATTTTTTAAAAAATCAAATCAACAGACCCATTAGGAAAAGTGTAGTCAAAACTGGCACCTAGGGCTTCCCTGGTGGCGCAGTGGTTGAGAGTCTGCCTGCCGATGCAGGGGACACGGGTTCGTGACCCGGTCTGGGAAGATCCCACATGCCACGGAGTGGCTGGGCCCGTGAGCCACGGCCACTGAGCCTGCGCGTCTGCAGCTTGTGCTCCATAACGGGAGAGGCCACAACAGTGAGAGGCCCACGTACCGCAAAAAAAACAAAAAAAACTGGCACCTAAAGAGAACAAAAGATTTCACCCATGGCAATGAAAAACAAACTCCTATTGTTGAAGGGCCAAAGGCTATGACATACATAATAGTTACTAGTAAATTAAATTGTGTTGGAATTCTACAAGTGTCTTTGAAGTTCATAAATCACTTTAGGGAGACACAAGTGCAACCACATCCATTTACTGACAGCAGATGGCTTTAAACAACAGCAATTAACTATATTAAACATATAAGGATAACTTTCACTTGTAATTTAGTTAGATATCCCTGCTGAAGATATTTATACAGGCAGTTTGTAGTATATATCATTTCACAGTATGCTAAGCCTTAGCTCTTTTATTTCTATTAGGCTTCCTCCTCCCTAATGAACCAAAAGTAGAAGAGCAATCTCTGAATCTTCACTTCTTTTGTATCCTTTCACAACAAGGAACTATATTCACAGCAGGCAATTAATAAATAAAAAGTTCAGCTTTTCTTACTGAGTTTCCACACTGTTAATAAGTAGATGAAATAAAATAATACATCAATAGCTCAAAAGGAAAAAGAGAGCATGAAAAAGGCAGGGGAAAAATGTGGTTTCACTTCCAAATGCGAATAAAAATAATTATGGATGTAAGGAGGCCAGCTTTAGGTTTTAATCATTGTTTTTCCACTACCTAATAATTTGCTATTCAGCTCCTGCTGTCACATAGCTTTTGGGTTGGGTGGCATAAGCTCACCAGGTAACCTAATGGATTTAAAGTTATTTGCATTTTGCACATCCTTATGATAATTAATGGGATACCACAGATATTTCACACTTGATTGAAAAAAATATATATGTATATACATACGTATTTTTTATATATATGGTCAAATCCTACAAAAAGGGTGTTAGCTCTCTAGTATCTCAGTCAGAACACTCTAGAGCCTTGCTACTCAAAGTGTGGTCCACAGCCCAGCAGCATTGGTATCACTTGGGAGCTCATTATGAGGCAGAAGCTCAGGCCCCACCCCAGGTGTCCTAAATCACAACCTGTATTTTAAGATCTCCAGGTGATCTGTAAGCACTGCAAAGTTTGAGCCGCACTTGTCCAGACTCCAGAGAAGGAATTAGAATGTCCAAGATACATATGATCAAGTAATACTAAATAACTCATAATTGCTTATTTGTTGGTCTTCCTCATCTGCTGACTGAAGGCTTTTCGAGGGCAGGAACCCTTTCTAGCTTCCTCACCACCAGCATACGCTGGACCTAAAAGCCCCTGAAGCACTACCCAGTGCTCAATGGATATTTTTTGCTCAATGCATGAATGACTGAACAAAGTGAAAATAAAACTTTTTAAGAAAGCTAATAATCCTTTAGGAAATTGAATAACATGATTTCACATATTACCACACTAATACTTTAATTCAGTATTATTAATTCCATTTAAAATATGTTGACTTCTCTATTTCAACAAATTCATTTAATGCATTCGACAAAGCAAAAGCCTGGATTATCTTCCTCTGTTGAAGCCAAGGACCTCTTACAAGTGAAATAACTGCATTTTAATTTTAGCTCTCACATATCCATTCTATATGCCTGCACAAGATGAAATCATCGCAACAATTTGGAGGGGGTGGGGGCGGAATAGAGGAGGAATGGGTAAAGCAAAAACAATTCTGTATCAGGAGCATCACATGAAATCTGGAAAACATGATTTTTGGAATAGGATACTTCCATAAAATAACTCCCGGCCAGAAAAAGAAAGAGAACGCTTATCTTTCTCAAGAGCAAAAGGTGATATTAGAGAATACAAGGGAGCGATTAAAGACCAGCGACTACCTAGCGACGCAAGGTGGAAACACACCAGACCAGAACTAAAGAGGATAGCGGTTACATAGCGTCCAAGAACAGAGCAAAAAACCACTTTCAGATTTGCAGAGAAGGAAGTCAAGAGAGAAGAAAGAGGAAAGGAAACATTTGTATTAAGGGTATAGCTTACGATGATAATTATTATTTATTATTATTTTTTGGATTAAGAGGGATGACATACACTTGAAGGGGGGGGAGATGGGAGGAAGGGAGGTTGCACTTTCGCGCACTGCAAAAGGAAGGGACTACAGGCATTCTTACCCAGCTCAGACGGTCCCAGGGAGGCAGCCCAGGCATAGGTGGGTGGCAACGCCCGGCTCCGCTAGCCGCTGCCGCATGGCCTGAGCCATCTCCCCCACAGCCTGCCGAGCGCCGGGTGGGGACGGGAAAGGGCGTACACTGGGTAGGGGGCGGATGCCGGGCTGACCAGGTACCCACCTTACCCCAAGGGAGCCACTCCCAATGGCCGTGTGTAGCTGAGGGTCCCCGGAGTGATAGGGGGCGGATGCCGGGCTGACCAGATACCCACCTTATCCCAACGGAGCCACTGCCCGATGGCCGTGTCTAGCTGAGGGTCCCCGGTGTGATAGGGGGCGTGGAGTAGGTTGGAGTTCAGGTCCCCCTCTGCGTTTTCAGCCATGGCAGCCAGACTTGGGTGTGCGGGCCTGGGGGGCCGGCAAAGACACGTAGCTGGAGGGGCTTGACGTGCGCTCACCAGGATCCCGACGCCCCCTCCTCACTGAAGGGCATCGGAGACCAACCGCAGGATGTTTGTGCCAGCTCCTGCCGCAGCTTTGGGGAAGCAGGAGAGAGGGGGGACGCGGCCGCCCCGCTCCCAACTAGACCAGCTCCTGGTCTCTCTGGGCGACCAGACTGAGGCGGTCCCACCGCGAGAGAACAACAACAGTCCTAGATGTCTGGGTCGTGGCCCCGCCGCGGCCGCCGCACTCGCCACTCTAGGCCCCGCCCCCCGCGCCGCTGGCCCCGCCCCTTCCCAACCCCGCTGACTTAAGCTTCCGAGACCGGAGGCGCGAGCCGGGAATGCGCAAGTTAGGACCCGCGGGGTGGTGAGGAATCGGGGCACAGCCCTTTTTATTTTTTAATTTGCCTTTTTCCACGTGTTTTATCCTTGTTACAACCCCCACACACTCCCACGCGTCTCATTTTCTGGATCAGCCGCTACGGCCACCACAACGCGCTCCGCCTCAGGGCTCGCTTTGTGAATCTCCGTCGCGCGCGTAGGCCCCCTCCCGTTTGGTCTTGGGGCGCCCGCCGGCGGGAGGGTGCGCGGGGCTGTCCCCGCACGGCGTCACGGGAGTTGTAGTTCTTTTCTTTCCTCGAGGTATGTGGAGGCCGCCGCAAAGACTACAACTCCCGGCAGCTCCGCGCCCTGCGTTTTCTCAAAGGAAAAAAGATCTACCTCTAGGCTGTTCCCTACAGACACGCCCTGTCCGTGTTAGGTTCGCTGCGGTTTGTGGCTCTGGGCTTCAATTAAATTAAACAAGGACTGGTACAGTAAGGGGACAGCTGATGCCCATTAAGTGCTTTACAGTTTACGAATCGCGTTTTGTCGTTTCAACCGTCGTGTGACAGAGTAAATGGACGTGATCCATCCCCATTTTACACACAAAGAGGAAACTGCCTCTGAGTGAACCGACTTTTTCAAAGAGGCGGAATTCGTGATGGAACAAGGGTTCCAACCTCATTTCAGATCTCAGATGGCAGTTCTTTTTGCTCTGCTGCTACAGTGGACTGGGAGGCTGGAAGAACAAGCTGACTGGGGAAAAACAAAAATCAAGTTGTGAAAGAGAGAAGATGTGTCAGCATTTAACCATAACATAAGTAAGAATGAATAAGAGAGTGCAAAAATCAATGGCAGTAGGAATACAGAGGAAGAAGAAAGATTATTGAAATAGTCTTAAATTTCTCCTTATTTTGGCCTCCTCTCTTCTACAAGAATGCTCACCTTTCAAGTCACACGACTTTAGGTGTGGGAGATGCTGAGAAGTGCTTACCTGTCAGACACAGCTGCTCCTGAGTTTCTTGGTGTAGCCTTACAATGGCTCCATGATTTTGATCGAGTATCTTGTAACTCTTTCTCTGGTCAGCATTTTTGCAAGGAGAGTGTAATAATATTTACACCTTGGCTACAGAAACTTAATGAATGGCTTTAAAATGCTTTGAGGTTCACAGATAAAAGACATAATAAATTCAAAGTATTACTTTCTTTCCTTTAAAAATGCCACTTACCATAATAAAATCCCAGCTACCAGGGTACAAAGGGATTGTAGCACCAATCCCTGAAAAATAACGTGCTGTGGTTGGGAATTACAGTTTTTGCTAATCAGTTGGGTGTTTGCTTTATGGAGTCAGTGGGTTGTTTTAATCACACAAGTCCTGGGAAATAGCCATGAGTCCTGGAGAGAAATTCATCATTCACTATCATCAGCATTATTGTCTGCGATGAACGTTAATTAAACATGTACTCTATGCTAAGTGTTATGCCAGGGGCTGAGGCTACAAGAAAGTATGCAATTGTTCATTTCAAGAAATAAAATCTGTCTGGGCAGACAGGATGTATGCAAGAAAAGATAGCCCATGATAAACAGCAAGTGCTTGTTGCAGACAACTGTTAAGGATTTAGAGTGTGAGATAGTCGATAAGAGCAACAAGTGACAGAAGGGACCAGCAATGAGCTTTGAGGGATAAAAAATTAATAACTAGAGAAAAAGGTAGAGGGCATTTTAAACCCATAGACCATTGGTCTCCCTAGGAGTTTGTTTAAAATATATATCCCTGGGGGCTTCCCTGGTGGCGCAGTGGTTGAGAGTCCGCCTGCCGATGCAGGGGACACGGGTTCGTGCCCCAGTCTGGGAAGATCCCACATGCCGCGGAGTGGCTAGGCCCGTGAGCCATGGCTGCTGAGCCTGCGCGTCCCGAGCCTGTGCTCCGCAACGGGAGAGGCCACAACAGTGAGAGGCCCACATACCGCAAAAAAAACAAACAAACAAACAAACAAAAATATATATATATATATTCCTGGACACTGCCCCAGAAATTCTGAATCAGTGCATTGGGATGGGGATAGGGCCTAGGTACGTACATATTTAACAGATATCTATTGATTGTGACATAGGTGGCTAATCAAAGTGTGATAGGAGGACCAGTCTATTAATCCTCTGGGAGCTTATTTAGAAATATAAAATTTCAGGCCCCATCCCAATCTACTGAATCAGAATCTGAATTTTAACAAGATCCAGTGATGATTTATATACATATTAAATTTGATTAAGCAGTGGTTTTTATAAGACAATTCTATTTCTATTCTGAGAAACATTACTAAGTCAACAGAACTTTCAAGAGATATAACTGTATAGGGCAAGTATAAAAGATGGGAGAAATACAAGTTCTAATTCAATACCAGAGTCAACCAGCCTTCAGTTTTATCAGCAAGATCATGACAGACATAAACTGGTTACCAGAAACTGCCCAGCATCTCCAGCTTGTTGCTTAGGAATTGAAGGGTAACCAAGAGGACCCAGAACTCATCAAATACAAGAATGGTATCTAAGTATGTCCAGAAGAGGGAGTATAATAGTTTTCCTAGTCAGGGAAGCTCAGAAGCTTTCATTTCTGTTGGAATTTGCCCAGGGTGTCCTGCATTTTTATTTGCTAAATCTGGCAACCCTAACTGCGGTTATGAAAGAGAATAGCTCTCTTGATCCTAATATATACCTTTTATTTATTGTCTTTAAAAATTGAATTAAGGGGCTTCCCTGGTGGTGCAGTGGTTGAGAGTCCGCCTGCCGATGCAGGGGACGTGGGTTCGTACCCTGGTCCGGGAAGATCCCACATGCCGCAAAGCGGCTGGGCCCGTGAGCTATGGCCGCTGAGCCTGCGCGTCCGGAGCCTGTGCTCCGCAACGGGAAAGGCCACAACAGTGAGAGGCACGCGTACCAAAAAAAAAAAAAAAAAAAAAAAAAAAAATTGAATTAAGATACTCAAACTTCTCATTCTGTTAAGGTAGCAAGAAATTAAATTTTCATCAATATCAGGGATTCTCATCTCCAGCCCAGGCTTTAAACGATACTGGGGAAAGAGAGCAGATAGCTCTAGTTCATCAAGGTTTCTGCTAACATCTGTATTGTCCAGGGTCATAGTGGTCTCTGGAACTCTGACAGCTTTCTCCTTGCATACCATTCAGGTATGGCCGGGAAAGTTGGCTGAGGCTATGAACTCCAAAGCCTCTGTCTAGGCACATGGCCATCTCCTCTAAAATCCTGCCAGTTCCTTGAAATGCTGCACCAAGCAGAGCTCAGGTCTCATCACCTTCCTATTTTAAAACTTTAAAATTTGAGGAAATCTGTCATTCTATCATTTTGCTTATGATCACTCTGAAAAGAGACGTATTTTCTCTTCTTGTTGTTCCCAAAGATGCTTGTCATAAACTCTAATGAATGCTGTATTTAAAAAAAAAAAAAAAAGGTCAGGAAAGGAAATGAGTATCTTGCAAGCAACTTTCTACTTTTAGCTCCCTTACTTAAAATATCCACTGAGGGACTTCCCTGGTGGTCCCGTGGTTGAGACTCCACGTTCCCAGTGCAGGGGGCCTGGGTTCGTTCCCTAGTCAGGGAACTAGAGCCCGCATGCCACAACTAAAGATCCTGCACGTGGCAACAAAGATCCCGTGTGCAGCAACTAAGACCTGGTGTGGCCAAATAAGTAAATTAATGAATTTTAAAAAAACAACAACAAAAACCCTCTGCTGAGGCAGGGGATACAACAGCAACAAATAAAAAGTGGTTTTCTTTGTGTAAGAGGGAAAAGATGCAGAGCACACCTGGGATTAGGGTGAAGCAAGGTAAAAACAGCTTTATTGAGATATAATTCACATACCAAACAATTTACCCGTTTAATGTATACAATTTACTGTTTTTTTGTTATGTTCACAGATATGTACAAACATCACCACAGTCAATTTTAGAACATTTTCATCACCTCAAAAAGAAATCTTACGCCCTTTAGCTATCAGACCCCTGTCGCCCTATCTCCCACTCCCAGGCCTAAGCAATCACTAATCTACTTTCTATCTCTATAGATTTCCCTGTTCTGAACATTTCATATAAATAGAATCAAATAATATGGGGTCTTTTGTGACTAACTTCTTTCACTTATCATAGTGTTTTCAAAGTTCATTCATGTTGTAGATGTATCAGTCTTTCATTCCTTTCTATAATTAAATAATATTCCAATATGTAGGTTTACAACATTTTGTTGATCTGTTTGTCCACTGGTGGAAATTTGGGTTGTTTCTGCCTTTGGCTATTATGAATAATGCTGCTACAAACATTCACGTACAGTTTTGTGTAGAATATGTTTTCGTTTCCCTTACTTATATACCTAAGAGTGGATTTCCTGGATCATGTGGTAACTTCTATGTTTAATCATTTGAGAAACAGCCAGACTATTTTCCACAGCAGCTGCACCATTTACATTCACACCAGCAGTGTATCCAGGTTCCAATTTCTCCACAGATTTTCCAACACTTGTTATTATCTCACTGTTTGATTCTAGCCATTTTAGTGAGTGTGAAGTGGTATCTCATTGTGGTTTTGATTTGCATTTCCCTAAAGACTAATAATGTTGAGAATCTTTTCATGTACTTATTGGTCATTTGTACATCTTCTTGGGAGAAATGTCTATTCAGATCCTTTGCCCATTTAAAAAAATGTTTTTAAGTTATTGAATTGTAAGATTTCTTTATATTTCTGGACATAAGCCCTGAAACAATTCAGATATATGATTTACAAATATACCCCTTCATTCTATGGGTTGTCTTTTCATATTCTTTTTTTTTTTTTTTTAAGTATCTCTATTTCTCTGGGGTTTTTTTTTTTGGCCATGTGGATTGTGGGATCTTAGTTCCCTGACAGGGATTGAGCCTGGGCCTTCAGCAGTGAGAGTGCTGAGTCCTAACCACTGAACTGCCAGGGAATTCCCCATATTCTTTTCAGTGTCCTTTGAAGAACAAACGTTTTTTGTTTTGAGGAAGTCTGGTTTATTTTTGTTGTTGTTGCTGATAATTTTGGTGTCATATCTAAGAATCCTCTGCCAAATCTTAGGTTGTAGAGATTTTCCCTTTATTTTCTTCTAAGAGTTTTTATAGTTCTAGCTCTTACATTTAGGTTCTTGATACCTTTTGAGTTAATTTTTATATATGGTGTTAGGAAGGGATCTAACCTCATTCTTCTGCATATGGCTATTCAATTGTCCCAGGACCATTTGTTCTATTCTTTCCTTATTGGATGGTTTTGGCATTCTTGTTGAAAATTAGTTGGCTATAGACATATGGGTTTATTTCTGGACTCTCAATTCTAGTCCATTGATCTATATGTCTATCCTTGTGCTAGTACCACATTGTCTAGATTACTATTACTTTTTTTTTTTGACCACACAATGTGGCATCTGGGATCTTAGTTCCCCGACCAGGGATTGAACCCGCACCCCCTGCATTGGAAGCTCGGAGTCTTAATCACTGGACCACCAGGGAAGTCCCTAGATTACTGTTACTTTGTATCAAGATTTGAAATCAGGAGGGATAAATTAGGAGGTTGGGATTAACACATAGACACTACTATATATAAAATAGATAATCAACAAGGACCTACTGTATAGCACAGGGAACTCTGGTCAATATTCTGTAATAACTTACATGGGAAAAGAATCTGAAAAAGAATAGATACATGTATATGTATAGCTGAATCAATTTGCTGTACACCTGAAACTAACACAACATTGTAAATCAACTATGCTCCAATATTAAAAAAGAAAAAAGATTTGAAATCAGGAAGTATGACTCCCACTTTGTTCTTCTTTCTCAAGACTATTTTGGCTATTCTAGGTCCCTTACAATTCTATATAAATTTTACAAGAATTTTGTCAATTTCTACAAAGAAGCCAGCTGGAATTGGGATTGGGATTGCGTTGAATCTGTAGATCAGACTGGGGAGTATCCTTGTCTTAACAAGGTTAAGTCTTCTGATCCATGAACATGTGGTATTTTTCCAATTATAGATCTTCTCTAATATCTTTCAACAGTGTTTTGTGGCTTTCAGAGTATAATTTTTGCACTTTTTTCATTAAATTTATTCTTAAATACTTTATTCTTTTGGATGCAATTGTAAATGGAATTGTTTTCTTAATTTCATTTTTCAGTAGTTCATGCAAATGTATAGAAATACAATTGGTTTTTGTATACTTATTGTATCTTGAAAACTTGCTGAACTTTTTATTAGTTCTAATCATTTTTTAGTGAATTTCCTAGGATTTTCCATATACACTAGCATGTCATCTGTGAATAGATAATTTTACTTCTTCCTTTCCAATCTGAATGACTTTTATTTCTTTTTCTTGCCTATTTGCCCTGCCTAGAACCTCCAGTACAAGGCTGAATAGAAGTGGCAAGAGCAGACATCCTTGTCTCATTCCTGACCTTAGGGGGAAAACATTCAGCCTCTCATCAGTAAGTATAATGTTAACTCTGGAGTTTTATTGTGTGGATATTCTTTATTATATTGGCGAAGTTCCCTTCTGTTTCTAGTTTGTTGAGTGTTTTTATCATGAAAGAGCGTTGGATTTTGTCACTCTTCTGTATCTATTGAGATGTTCATGTAAGTTTTGGTTTTTTATTATATTGATATGAAGTATTACATTAATTGATTTTGGGAAGTTGGACCAAACTTGCATCTTGCTTGGTCACGGTATATCATTGTTTTTATATGTTGCTGCATTTGGTTTGCTAGTATTTGTTGAGGATTAATTTGACCATATTCATAATAGATATTGGTCTATAGTTTTCTCGTGATGTGTTTTTCTGGTTTTGGTATCAGAGTAATACTGGCGTAGTAAAATGAAATGAGAAGTGTTCTGTCCTCTTCTAATTTTTGGAAGAGTTTGTGAAGAATTGGCATTAATTCTTTAAACTTTTAGTAGAATTCAGTGGTGAAGCCATCTGGGTCTGGAGTTTGTGGGTACTTTAATTATTGACTCAATCTCTCCACTTGTTATAGGTCTATTCATTTCTCTATTTCTTCTTGAGTCTATTTCAGTAGTTTGTGTCATTGTAGGAATTTGTCCATTTTACCAAGGTTATCTAATTTGTAGGCATAAAATTGTTTATAGTACTCCTTTATAATCCTGTTTATTTATTTTCTGTAAAGTCAGTGCTAATGTCCCTTCTTTTATTTCTGATTCTACTACTTAAAGTCTGTTTCCCCGCCACCCCCCCACAACCCCCCCCCCCCGCCGCCCCGGTCCGTCTAACTAAAGGTTTGTCAATTTTGTTGCTGTTTTCAAAGAACTAACTTCTAGTTTCGTTGATTTTCTCTATTGCTCTTCTATTCATTATTTCATTAATTTCCACTCTAATCTTTATTATTTTTCTTTTTCTAATTTCCTAATTTTCTTTTCATCAGAATGCAATCTTCTAAACTGGATGGGCCTTGGGTTTTGTGTATATGCATGTATTCCAATAAAACTTTATTTACAAAAACATGTGGCAGACCAGATTTGGCCTCTGAGCCACCGTTTGTCCATTCCTGATCCAGAGTAATGGATCCAAACCCTGGATGTATAGCATTTTAAGGAACCGACTCCTGTGTCTTACTCCCTAAGATTCTAATTCAACTGATCTGGGTTGGAGCATGGTAATTAGTGGGGTTTTTTTGTTTTGTTTTGTTTTTGTTTTTTTTTTCGGTACGCGGGCCTCTCACTGCTGCGGCCCCTCCCATTGCGCAGCACAGGCTCCAGACGTGCAGGCCCAGCGGCCATGGCTCACAGGCCCAGCCGCTCTGCGGCATGCGGGATCCGCCCGGACCGGGGCACGAACCCGCGTCCCCCCGCATCGGCAGGCGGACCCTCAACCACTGCGCCACCAGGGAAGCCCAATTAGTGGTTTTTTGCTTGCTTGTTTTTTGTTTTAAGCTCTCCCAGGTGTTTCAAATGTGTAGCCAAGGCCAAGAGCGATCTTTTCAGAGCAGGGATTTGACCTTTTGGGGGGTGTGTGTGTGTGTGTGTGTGTGTGTGTGTGTGTGTGTGTGTGTGTGTGTGTGTGTGTGTGTGTGTGTGTGTGTGTGTGTGTGTGTGTGTGTGTGTGTGTGTGTGTGTGTGTGTGTGTGTGTGTGTGTGTGTGTGTGTTTGACTTGAAACAACAGAAATTTATTAGAGTTTGAAAGCCAGAAGTCCAAACTGAAGTGTCAGTAAGGCGATGCTGTCTCTGAAGGCTCTAGGGGAGAATGCTTCCTTGCCACTTTCAGCTTCTGGTGGCGCTAAGTGTTCCTTAGCTTATGGCTGAATTACTCCAACCTCTGCACCTGTCTTCACATGGCCTTCTCTTCCTCCAGCTCAAGAACAGCCAAAGTATGGGGAGAGGGGGTGGCGTGGAGCTTCCATTCCCTCCCAGGGTGTGCCACCATCACCATCCTAGTACCTGGATGTGTTCACCAACACCTTCGGGGTTTTAATTTCAGTTACTGTATTTTTTATTTCTAGAATTCTTTTAGATTCTTTTGCAACTTTATTATAGCACTTTTTATGGTTTCTATTCTCTATAGAGATCTTCAAACTTGTTTTTTCCTTATCTATAATCAGCATAGTTTTTCAATATCTGAAATCTTTGTGGATCTGTTTCTCTTGTCTATTGTTTTTGCTAGTTCTTGCTCATAGACTCTAGTTTCTTTGTGAGCCTTGTGTTTGTGTTGGACATTATATTTGATCAATTATTTGTGAGAATAAATTTAGACTTGCAAGGAAAGTACTTTTATCTAGAAAGGATTTGCACTTGCTTCTGCTAAGTTCCTTGGAGTTCAGCTACTTTAAGGCTTATAATTCTCTGGCGCTCTTATGACCCTACATAAAGTGTAATTCTGTATAAGATATTTCTCTCCTAGTTTATCCTCACTCTGGGTGTAAAGTTCCAACATATTGTGAGAAGTTTCTTCTATGAGACTCAATCTTTTGCAGACCCTGGGCTTTACTTTCTGCCTTTCTTGCCCGAAAGAGTTTTTAATTTAAGGTACAAAATTTTAAGGATTGACAAATGCTTTCAGGGAAAAAACCACATTTCCAGTTACCTCTCTGGGATGACCTTTTCCCTTCACTTTTGGCCTAGTAATTTCTTGTTGGCTTGTCACGTTTCTTCCGTGATTTAAAAGAAGGTGAAAAACTATTAACTGAGCTTTGTTATTTAGTTATAGCAGGAAGATTAATTTAAAAAAAAACCCTAGTCTGCCATTTTAAGAAATATTATATTATTTTGATAATCATCTTTTGGCTGTAAAATATTACATCAAGTTGATCTACCATGTTATTTTTTATTTCTTTATTTATTTCTTTATTTTTTTTGCGGTATGTGGGCCTCTCACTGTTGTGGCCTCTCCCGTTGCGGAGCACAGGCTCCAGACGCGTAGACTCAGCGGCCATGGCTCACGGGCCCAGCTGCTCCGCGGCATGTGGGATCTTCCCGGACCGGGGCACGAACCCGTGTCCCCTGCATCGGCAGGCGGACTCTCAACCACTGAGCCACCAGGGAAGCCCATACCATGTTATTTTTTAAATGAATCTCATTTTGTATGACTCTTAGCTTATCTCCATTTTTCTTTAATAAATAACAATAACAATGAACATTTTTGTGCATAAAGCTGTTTTTGCCTTCTGCATTATTCCATACATCTAACTTCTTGGGAGTACAATTACTGGGCAATATACTATAAATGTTTAGGACATTTGATTTCCAAAGGGTTGATTGAATTTTTTATGAATTGAATTGCATGATCTTAATCTATTTAATTTTGTCATGGTGATATTAATATCTTTTAAAACCAAGTCAGGTAAACAAGTCCTGGCCACCTGTGTAAATAGTTCTCAGGCAAAAGATGACTTTTATGAATTTTCTTTTAAAATATTAACTTTTTTTACAAAAATTATTGAAGTTCAACTTAATGCAGCAAATACTTGCATGTCTGTAGTGTGCGGGCACCCTTCTCGGTGGTGCAGATTCAGTGGTAAACCAGATAGATCTTCGTCCATGCCCTTATGAAATCTAAGGTGGGGAGCACAGACTAACACATCATTGAAATGCACTGTGGTAAGTGCTTTGATGACTGTAGTTCAGAATACTGAGGGAGTGCAGAAGAGAGGCACTTAACCCAGACTGGAAGGGCCATGGAAGGTATCCTAGGGGAAGGAATAGCTATGCATAGTAAGTCTTGAAATCAGGTAGCCTAAATTCTCCAACTTTGTCCTTATTTTTCAATGTTCATTGAATTTTCCCTTGCATTTCCATGTAAATTTTAGAATAAGCTTGTGAATTTCTACCAAGAAAAAAAAAAAAGCCTACTGAGACTCTGATTGGAATTGTGTTAAATCTCTACATCAGTTTGGGGATAACTGACATTTTAACAATATTGAGTTTTCCAATCCATGAAAATGGTGTATCTCTTTATTTTTAAGGGTTTCTTTAATTCCTCTCAGCAATGTTATATAGTTTTCAGTGTAGAGGTCTTATAAGTCTTAAATATATTCCTAAATATTTTATTTTTTAAGCAAGTGTAAATGGTTTCATTTTATAGCATAGCTTGGAACTGAAGAATAAATAGGAGTTAGGGAAAGGGGATATGACATTTTAGGCAAAATTAACAAAGTAAGAAGAATATTTGGATGTTGAAAGCTCAAAATGACAAATATCAAGCCTCTTTTATCATACTGACATGGAATAAATATCTCTGAAGTAAGTAACAAGCACAACAAAGAAGACATATTCTTTTTGAATTCCAGGGTCTGCAGCTATATACCTAATAATAATATCTAATAATGTTTATTAGGTGGAAATTATTATCTAACAATAGAAAAATAATATCTAATAAGTTGAAGAGTTAGTTTAAACTCTTTTGGAGAAGGAATAATTTGGAGAACTTACACTTTCTGCTTTCAAGACTTACTATAAAGCTATAGCAACCAAAAGAGTGTGTGGTACCAGCATTCTGAGAGACAAATACATCAATGTAACTGACTCAAGAGACCAGAAACAGACTCTGAGTCACTTGATTTTCAACAAAAGCACTAAAATAAGCAAATGAGCAAAAAAAGTTTCTTCAAAATATTATGTTGAAACAACTAAATATCCATCTGGAAAAAAAAAAAGTCAACCTCGACCCCTATCTCACACCAAATTAATTTTAGATAGATTATAGACCTAAACAAAAAGCTAAAGCTATAAAGCTTCTAGAAGAAAACAAAGTAGAATATCTTTGCAACTTGGGAATGGGAAAAGGTTTCTTAGGATAGAGAAAGCATTAATCATAAGAAGATAAAATTGATAAATTAGTTGTCATCAAAATGAAAACATCTGCTTATCCAAAGACAGCCTTAAGAAAATAATTAGGTAAGCTACAGACTGGGAGAAAATGTTCTCAAAATATGTATCTGATAAAGAACTGATATCGAGACTATATAGAGAACTCTTAAAATAGAATAATAAAAAGAGGGGGAAAAACCATGTCTTTTGATTACAGAGGACAAAAACAACCTTAATATAGTTTAAGTAGAAAACAATTTTTGCACAACAGTGTGAAAGTACATAATGCCACTGAACTGTATACCTAAATATGGTTAAAATAGTAAATTTTATGTTATTTATATTTTACCACAATGAAAAAAAATGGAACTTATCAGCTTATGTACCTGAGAAAGGCAGAAGTGGAGCTAGTTTCAAGCACCCCTGGATCCTGACACGAAGACTCTGTCTCCATTTTTCAGCTTTACCCTCTGCCCCCTGACCCGTACCCCAGGCTCTCCTACTTAACGCTTCAGAAGAAGACAGTATGGCTACACACAGCTTCTGGCAAATGTCATCCCAGCTAGCAACCGCAAAAGGAAAGAGAGGATTTATTTCTCTGCTTCAGTAGATATAAGTTTCTGGAAAAAATTGGCCCAGATTGTGTTCTGCGCCCACCACCCCTATGGCCATAGGGTAATATGATTGATCACTCCCGAAGAATCACATAAAATGGATAATGAAGGAGGAACAGTTCCTTGAAGGAAGGGCAGGGTTCTGTTACTGGAAGAAGGGGAAAGGAGAACCTAAACAGAACAACAACAAAAAAGCCTTCAAATTGATTCATTTTCTCTTCCTTTTTTTAAACAAGTTCTTTACCATCTGTCATTCACCTTTCTCAGTTCTTTCTGAAATATCCTAATTTTGATTTATTTATTCAGCAGTGTTATATCGTGCACCTCTATTGTGCCATGCACTCTTCCAGGCATTGGAGAGAGAGTGTGGCGAACAAGTCTAAGTCCCTGTACTCCTGTGACATGAATGACTTCCTCTTTTATAAGCAAGTATTTGCCAGCTTCACATTGCGGCATATCCAAAGACCAACAGGAAAGAAATTTTTTTTTCCTCTTGAAAGAAGCATGTTAACATTTTGAAAGGTCAAAAATAACCTTCCACTTTTAGTGATGTTGTAGTATTCTTTACCTAGAGCCACTTAATGTGTCATTCTAAGCTTCAAAAATTATGAAGTATCTTATATTTATTTCAGTTCTAAACCTTTATTTCCCCAGTTTGTGTTCATTTCATTTTCTGCATACCCAATAGCTCATTTTGAAATAATATGTTGTTTTCTATTTTATAAAAAGTGTGCTGTGGATGCTATAAAGTGCATGTAGATGATTATAAAATGTATGGTAACTTGTTTTCCTATAAATATATTTTTTTGGTGTTCTGTTTATTCAGTGAAAGAACTGGTAGCCAGTAGTCAATTTTCTATACTTAACTTTGTTTCATTTCCTGATGAAATCCAAGATCTACCTTATATTGTGATATGCAGACAGTATGGTATATTGTAGACAAAGGGAAATTGAATTAATTGTAGTCAGCTCTGGACTCTGGAAGAGAAGCTATGATTTTATGATGATGTGATGTCCTCAGCCTGAAATATCCTAGAAATTTCTAGGATTAGAAGAAAATGACACATTCTGGACTCAGAGCAACAGAGGGGAAAAAAACCCAATTGTTTGGTAAAGGGAAGACTAAAAGATATTATTTTCTGTGGAGTTCATTGTTTTAAAAAATTCTATATGAGTTACAAGTTGGAACAAGTTATATATCATATATGATATTTAATTTTTCTGCCCACTCTTTAGTTAGGAATATCAGTGAGGAGTGAAATGGCCAAAAAATGTATCAGTTATGATTGTATTCAGCTACCTGTAATGAAAACCACACTACAGTGGCTTAACCAAAGAGAGGTGTACTTTTATTTTCCAAATAACAAGAAGCACCTAGGAAGGAAATCCAAGTGCAGTAAGTCAAAGACATCGTTAATGACCAGCCTCCTTTTATCTCCTTCTCTGTCATGCATAACATGTGGCCCACATTTTCATGGTCAAAAGATGACTATTGACTTCCAGTTTCTGGTCTGGCATGTAAGGAGCTTGGAAATCACCACTGTATCCTAATAACAAGTAAAAAGCTGAACAAATTGAAAAAAGGTCAACAACTCTTCTTGGATCCATCAGAGAAGTGAAGTCACAGTGCAAACTGCTGCCCGAAGACACAGGCCTATGAAAAGAATCACAAACTTACTGGAGCAGAAACCCACAAGCAGAAACCTCAGGAGCCAGTGCAAGGGTCGGAAAACCTAAACTGTAATTGATGAATTGCTGGAGAGAGGCTTACTGTGGACAAGTTTGTGAGTCAAAAACTTCAAGGGGGACCCAGTTATATGTTGGGGGCAGGGTCCTACACTTTTGTCAGTTTCACCTCCAGGCGCTTGACCAGGTTCTCACAGTGAATACTGGAGAAAAACCCTTGTGCTTCTGGCAGGGCAAGGGGGAAAGTAACCATTTTGAATATGCCAGAGCATCTCTTCTTAACAAGGTCTGCCCTCAGGAGAAACTATTTAACCAGAGTCTAATCTGCTGGGCTTTTATCAGAGCCTAACTGACCTGGGGAAAGGGAAATACCCAACTCCAGCCTACTCTAGCCATCCTGTCCCACCTAAGGGTTGGGGGAGGACTAAGAAGTACTTGTCAAGTTCAGACTCCAGAGGCACAGGCACATTAAAAGACTGATACCTAATCTAAGGACTACAGGCACTTCCTCTGCCCCGACACCTTACCACCACAAATGACCTTAGTTTGGTGATAACTTTTTAGATACAACACCAAAGGCACAATCCATGAAGGAAAGAATTGGTAAGCTGGACTTCATTAAAATTAAAAATTTCTACTCTGTGAAAGACACTGTTAAGAGAATAAAAAGACGACACACAGACTGGGAGAAAATATTGCAAAAGACATACTGATAAAGGACTGTTATCCAAAATATACAACACATTCTTAAAACTCAACAATAAGAAAATGAACGACCTGTTTTAAAAAATGGACCAAAGACCTTAAAAGACACCTCACCAAAGAAGATACACAAGCATATGAAAAGGTGCTCCACATAATATGTCATCATGAAAATGCAAATTAAAATACAATGAGATACCACTACATACATAGTAGAGTGGCCAAAATTCAGAACACTGACAATACCAAATTCTGACAAGGATGTGGAGCAACAGGAACTCTCATTCATTGCTGGTAGGAATGCAAAATAGTACAGCTGCTTTGGAAGATAGTTTGGCAGTTTCTATTTTTTAATTAATTAATTTTTGGCTGTGTTGGGTCTTCGTTGCTGTGTACGGGCTTTCTGTAGTTGCGGTGAGCGTGGGCTACTCTTCGTTGCGGTGCGCGGGCTTCTCATTGCAGTGGCTTCTGTTGTGGAGCACAGGCTCTAGGCGTGCAGGCTTCAGTAGTTGTGGCACGTGGGCTCAGTAGTTGTGGCTTGCGGGCTCTAGAGCTCAGGCTCAGTAGTTGTGGCGCAAGGGCTTAGTTGCTCTGTGGCACGTGGGATCTTCCCGGAGCCAGGGCTCGAACCCATGTCCCTTGCATTGGCAGGCAGATTCGTAACCACTGCGCCACCAGGGAAGGCCCTAGTTTGGCAGTTTCTTATGAAACTAAACATATGCTTACTATCAAATCCAGCAATCATGCTCCTTGGTATTTACCCAAAGGAGGTGAAAACTAATGCCCACACAAAAACCTGCACATGGATATTTGTAGCAGCTTTATTCATAATTGCCAGACCTTGGAAGCAACCAAGATGTCCTTCAGTAGGTGAATGGATAAAAACACTGTGGTACATCCAGACCATGTAGTACAGTTGTCCCATGATATCCACAGGGGATTGGTTCCAGGACTTGCCCCAGTTACTAAAATCCACAGATGCTTGAGCCCCATAGTTGGCCCTGTGTATCTGTGGTTCCACATCCCAGATTTAACCATGTATCATATAGTACTGTGTGTATTTTCTGGAAAAAAATCCATGTATAAATGTACCCTCACAATTCAAATCTGTGTTGTCCAAGGGTCAACTCTATTATTCACTGCTAAAAAATGAGCTATCAAGCCATGAAAAGACATGGAGGAAACTTAAGTGCATATTACTAAGTAAGAGAAGCCAGTCTGAAAAGAAGCCAGTCTGAAAAGCCAGTATGATTCCAACTGTATGACATTCTGGAAAAGGCAAAACTATGGAGACAGTAAAGAGACTGTGGTTTGCTAGGAGTTAGTGGGGAGAGAAGGATGAGAGCACAAGGGTTTATAGTGCAGTGAAACTCTTGCATAAAATACTGTAACCATGGATACATGTCATTATACGTTTGTCCAAACTCATAGAACGTACAACACCAAGAGTGAAAGGTAATGTAAACTATGGACTTTGGGCAATTAAGTTCATCAATTGTAACAAATTACTACTCTGGTGGGGGATGTTGATAGTAAGAGAGGCCGGCTATGCATGTGTGGAGGCAGGGGTATTTGGGGAATCTCCGTACCTTCCACTGAATTTTACTGTGAACCTAAAATTGCTCTTAAAAAAAAAAGACTATTTTTAAAAGATCACTAAACCACCTTATCATTGTATCTGAATTCTAGATAAGAAGAAGAGTGAAAAGTGAAGGACTAAAGATATTTGTTAGAGAAGTTTGCCCACCCATCTTTTTTTAATACAGGAAAAGCAATTGCTTTCCCATGAGCTCCTTTCAGTAGACTTTCCCTTACATCTCATTGGCTAGAAGTATGTTATACAGCCACTCCTAGGAATCAAATTTCTAATGGTAAGGAAAAAGAAAAATGAGATTCAGTAGGTATTTAGCAGTGCTGCCACAAGTGACAAATAGAGGAAAGAAGGTATGGCTCAAGATCTGGGTACATCTTAACCTCTTTAGAAACTATAACATGTTTCCTGGAAAGTTAATGAGCATATCAGCATCATTTATACAACATCTAGATCAATGCTTAGCATGGTTCTGTGGCAAACACAGCAGCAGATTTCAGAGTCCAGTAATGGGAGCCCCGGTCAGTTACCTTCCCTATAGTTTGAAGTATGGAGGTGCATTCTCTAGGCTGCCACAGCATTCGAAACACCATAATTTATGGCATTCTTTGCTATCTTCATTGCTGGCTTTTAATAGCCCATTATTTAAATGCATATTCTTTGGGGTTCTTTTTGAAGCCCTTTTCTTAATTTTCACATTTTTCCTGGATGATTTTTTTGTGTGTTCCTGTGGCTTCAGTCATGAATTAATTTATCATGTTTCTCAAATCAATGACAGCAGCCTTTGTCTCTCTTCTGGCCTCCCAACCGCATCAAATATTTCCACTTGGATATCTCATAGACAAGTATTAAGTATTCTGATTCCATTATTTTAATACTATTTTAACACCACTATTTCAACCATGAGGACATTTTGAGAGTAAAGAATCTCATCAGAATTAAGTCAATATTGATGAATTTTCATTAAGAAACTATTTTATGGGGTAAATTATACCACACTGGTTTAATGCCATGATAAATTTTATATTTTATACTATTTCTTCCCAGTTTTCCTCTCATTTTTATTTTTCCTAAAATCGTTTTTAAATAAATTCTTCTTCCTTTACATTTTACAGCAAAGATTTGATTCATTGATCAGTTTTCATCCATATCAAATGTTTCCATAACCTCTGCCTTTTTGAATTTTCTTTTGTGGCCATTATTTCCACAAAATCTAATTTTTCTGGAGTAGCTATTTTAAATGTATTTTTTGAGAAACAAATAAATTATAAGGAAAAATAGAGAGAGGGAAAACTGTAGATTAAAACAGACTTAAGAAACATGTGAATCACATTTAATCTGCACACCTTGTTTGATCTGATTTGAACAAATTGACCATCAAAATTATGAAGCAGCTTGGGAGATTTGAATATTGACAGGTATTTAATGTTAATAATGAGTTATTCATTTTAGGTATGATAATGCTATTTTAGTTATATATTTACAAGTCCTTATATCTTGGAGATACTTGCTAATCCTAGAGGTATTTCCTGATGAAATAATATGAGGTCTCCAGATTTGCTTCAAAATATTCTAGAAATGGAGAGAGTAGGTGGGAGTATAGATGAAACAGAATTGACCTTGAGTTGACAGTTGTTGAAGCTAAGTGATAGGTACATGGGACTTCATTATACTAGTTTCTATTCTTTTGAATTATCTGAATTTTTCCACAATTAAAAATGGGAATAGATAAATCCTTTGAAGATTTGATTCTCTGAAAACAACAAATTTTACTGTATGTAATTTTAGCCATTGTCAGTTTTATTCTGGTGTTAATTATTTTTTTAACATCTTTATTGGAGTATAATTGCTTTACAATGGTGTGTTAGTTTCTGCTTTATAACAAAGTGAATCAGCTATACATGTACATATATCCCCATATCTACTCCCTCTTATGTCTCCCTCCCAATTATTTCTAATACTAATGGTTATTACAAATTGGATAGAATTTGATAGTGTGTGTTCATTTCTTAGCTATCCATGAGAAACTTGTGAGAAATTTTGTTAGAATGTTTCAGCTGCAAGTAATAAGAAACCTTAACTCAACTGGTTATGACCTTAGGGGAATGTACTGTTCCCCATAACTAGAAGTTCTACATTGGGACCACAGCAGGGTTTATTCATTCAGTGGCTCAGAACTGTGCCATCCTCAGTATGTCACTCCTGTCCTCATAGTTGTAAGGGACTGCTTCATTTCCAGTCATCACATCTGGATCCAATAATGTCTGAGAGCAGTTAAGGACTGTGTATCTCTTTTTATTAGCCTGAGAAACCTTTTCCAGAGGTCCTTGGCAGCTTTCTACTCATATCTAATTGCCCAAATTAGATACATGCCTAATCAATCCCTGGCAAGGAGAATGAGACCACATGAGTGTTTTAGATCAGCCATCATTCCCTCCTGGAGTGTGCAGGAGCTGAAGAGTCTTGGGCAGAAAGGTGGAATCTACTCAAAAGTGGAGGTCTGCCAGCATGAGAAAAGGAAGAAGTGGCTCCAACAATATCTGCTAAAGACAGGAAAAGTAACAACAAGGAGAGAGAGACAGAAACAGAGACACCAAAAGAGAGAGCAAGAGACAGAGGCCACACTATCCTAAGCTCTTGAATGCACAGTAGCATCAAAATTTCCCAGGGAGGGCTTCCCTGGTGGCGCAGTGGTTGAGAGTCGTCCTGCCGATGCAGGGGACGCGGGTTCGTGCCCCGGTCCGGGAGGATCCCACATGCCGCGGAGCGGCTAGGCCCGTGAGCCATGGCCGCTGAGCCTGCGCGTCTGGAGCCCGTGCTCCGCAACGGGAGAGGCCACAACAGTGAGAGGCCCGTGTACCGCAAAAAAAAAAAAAAAAAAAAAAAAAAAAAAAAAAAATTTCCCGGGGAGGGCATCAAAACATCATACATCTTCCACAGGGACCTCAAGAGAGAGAGACAAGTTAATGCAGAGATTAGCATGTGCTCAATTCTTATTTTTTAGTGTATGGACTTTTACATTAGAGGAAATAATAATTGACCTCATGAAATACTTTTTCAAATATTTGGCATAAGTTCTGTCCCAAGAGCAGTCCTTTCTCCCTATGATATGTAGTTATGGAATACTTGGAGAAATTGTTTCTATGTTTGATCTTAATCAAAGCAAAGTAAGCAAGAATGGAGTGCTGTGGACTACCTGCTTTTACTTAAATCAGTCTTTATCATCAAGAGATGGAATATTATTTGTCTGGACTGGAATTTCATTAATTTCATTGGTGAGTCCCATTTGAAGTTTTTTTTCATGAGGTCCTTAAAAACCTGAAGCAATTAAAGCAAGTTGCCTTAAAGGTTGGCAACATGCCTCTTTAAAACAAGTTGAACCAGTCCCCCCCACCTCCTTTCTTTAACTAATCAAGTTAAACAGTTAAAACTAACCACACAGACTGTAGTTTCTTTATTACATGCATTCAAGATGAAAAGAAATGAAGTGGTCTTAGCAAGTCACCTCAGAATAGCTCAAATTTTGCATCTAGCCTTGCTACATGATTCTTTCTTTGCACTTGTCTTTTGGTTACCATGACAACTGGAGAGCTCAGGGGGAAGAAAGATTGTTTTGACTGTTGGACTGAGTGGGAGGAAGAGTTGGGATAGGTGTAGAAACGTGGATTTAGATCAGGGAACAATAAGAGCTGGGGGCTATGTGGATGTGACTCTGCTGAGCATTTTATATTATAGGGCAGACAGGCATGACGCTGAGTAATATTACAATGCAGAGTACTTGAGTAAGACATGGAAAACCTAGAGGCCAGTGGGGCAGAAAAGTTTTGTGTAGCCACAGTGTCCCCTGCTGTCTCCTGCCACAGATTTTGTGCCTTAATCCACCCGAGAGTATGAATGCCTGATCCACCCAGTCCATCAGCCAGGCAACTAACACAAAGAAAATATATCCATTTAATAGCTAAGTAAAAATCCTTTCCCCCAACTCCACTCCCTGTTATCAAGATATCTTGAGTAGAAGAATACAACCAGCTTGATGCTATCTTGCTGAGGTGCCCTCAGGGGAAGGGACTTGATGACAGAGCAGCAACAGCAGGCCTTGACAGATCCTCTCCAAAGTGTGGAAACTAGCAAGTCCCCAACTCATGGAGCAGCCAAGGTGTGTTGGGGAACATTGTCCCCTTCTGCGACCCTGGGAATAGGTACCGGCAACAGACAAGATGAGACTAACTTAGAAGAGGGCTGTTGTTCCCAAGTTGGATCTGGCCTAATTTGGTACACATTGGTAAAGGCTGGTCCTCACACAGGATGCCATTCTTGGCAGTGCATTCTGTCCATTTCGGCCGTGGGCACAGCCACCTCTTGGGCTTCAGCGGCGATGGGGACAGTTTCAGAATTGATTCTGGTTTCTACCCATCACAGATGCAGAATCCCTCCCTCATGTTTTATTTTAAAACTTTTTATATTTTAAAAATATTTTTTTACTTACTACTTTTTGTTACAGTACTGATTCCAAGTAGGGGTAGAGCAAGCACTTGTTGCCCAAAATAAGAATTGGAATATTTTACTGCTTAAAACCGATGATGAGTCATTTGACCCTCAGGAATTCTTCCATAATGAATCACTGACTTGAATTATATCACGTCTTTATTCTAAAGTCTGCCTTTTATGTTACTTCCTCTATTTCCCTGACCTCCTGTTGATGAAGAGGGAGTTTGGTGGTGTCTAACCTTTGAAAAGTGCATTCATTAAGGCTCCCAGTACCATGTCATTTGAGCATTACAATCCTGGCTTTTTATTATGTTTTTTTTCCACTTGTTCTCAGTTTTTACTCCTGAATGTTCTGCAATCTCTCTTTACTGCATGTTGAATTATAAGTATACACACAAAAAAGGCTTTTATGACATGCTAAGACAAGGATGTTGTGTTTTATGACATGCTAAAGACTGAATAGGCTCTACTTCAAAAAACTTTTAGTTAATTAAAGTTAGGGTGGTGAAGAGCCTAAAAAGTAACTCTTTGACCCAATACTAGTTTAATTTAGCTATTAATTAAATATATTTTCATTGTGTTTATAGCCTTACCTATTAGTACTTTTGTTTGCAAATAGACAAACAAAAATGCATGTGCTGAAAAGATGTTAGCATCACTAATTATTGGAGAAATGCATATTGAAACTTCAGTGAGGTATCACCTCACACTGGTCAGAATGGTCATTATAAAGAAGTATACAAATAAATGCTGGAGAGGGTGTGGAGAAAAGGGAACCCTCCTACACTGTTGATGGGAATGTAAATTGGTAAAGCCACTATGGAGAACAGTATGGATGTTCCTTAAAAAACTGTATGGTCCAGCAATCCCACTCTTGGGCATATATCTGGAAAAGATGAAAACTCTGATTTGAAAAGATACATGCACCTCAGTGTTCATAGCAGACTATTTACAATAGCCAAGACATGGAAGCAACCTAAATGTTCATTGACAGATGAATGGATAAAGAAGATGTATATATATATATATATATATATATATATATATATATATATATATGAAATGGAATATTACTCAGCCATAAAAAAGAATGAAATAATGCCATTTGCAGCAACATGGGTGGACCTAGAGATTATCACACTAAGTGAACTAAGTCAGATAGAAAAAGACACATATCATATGATAACACTTATATGTGGAATCTGAAAAAATGATACAAACTATACTTCAACTTAAAAAAGGAAAAAATAAGAAATAAAAAATGATACAAATGAACTGATTTACAAAACAGAAATAGACTCACAGACATAGAAGACAAATTTATGGTTACCAAAGGGGAAGGGGCAGAGGGATAAATTAGGAGTTTGGGATTAACAGATACAAACTACTGTATATAAAATAGATAAAACACAAGGGCCTACTGTATAGCACAGGGAACTATATTCAATATCTTGTAATAACATATAATGGAAAAGAATCTGAAAAAGAATAGGTAGATAGATATACGCATAACTGAATCCCTTTGCCGTACACCTGAAACTAACACAACATTGTAAATCAACTATACTTCAATTAAAAAAAAAAAGAAAAAAGAAATATAGTGAAAAAAGAAAAATAAATGCATGTGCATGTTAGACTGCCTTTACTGTATTTAATTACTTCTTTTATCTACACTATGACCTACTAAAAATGATGTCATATTTGCTGACACAGTACTGATGATTCACATTTATTACACAGTTAATATGAGGTGTATTTTGCATCTAGGAGCAGCAACCTGGTCATCTGTTCTCCTGCCCCCTCTCTGCAAGCCATCTGCTTTCTCTCATAACAGCTCTACTGCTTACCTATTCCACATGCTGGCTCTGACAAAAATTCATTTATTCATTTACCCAACATCTGATATGTCCATGGCACAATTGTACACATTGCAGGAAATGTAAAAAATAACAGTATATTATATACTGTTTTATAATTTAAAAAAATATTTTTTTACAATGTGGGGTGGGTGGGAAGTAGTCAGGAAGGCAGTAAGATTCATTAGAGATGAACCCTGAAGTTGATACGTGGGATATTGCCAGACAATTGAGAGAGAAGAGAGTCATATATAGAGATGTAAAAATAGGTAAAGTTTACCCATGTCTCTCCCATCTTGCCTCCTCTCTTTCCACAAAACTTGCTCCCAGCATGCCTGTTCATTCCTTCCCAAAATGAATGTGAGCTTCATCAGGGCAGCGGGTTTTATCTATTTTATTCACTGCTGCATATTCAGTACAAGAAATGTCTGGCACATGTAGATGCTAAGTATTGTGAGTTGTTGAATGAATAAACATATGAATGAAATGATAATTACCTGTAAGGTTTAGGGTTTCTGGCCTTCAAGATGTCAGTTCACTTTTCTCTCCTTAAACCTTGGCCAATACAATTTATTATCAAACTTTTTAAAAGTCTTTTATTTTATATCTTTAAAATTATGAATGAGATTACACATCATATTATGTATATACTGCAGACATTTTTTAGCTTATTGTCGTTAACTTCTGTTTGTCTTTTCCCGTTTTTATATTGGTTGTCTCTTATTGCAAGAGCTCTTTTTATATATCAAGAAAATCAATTTTCTGTTTGTCATATGTCTTACAAACATTTTTTCCAGCTTGTCATTTATCTTTTGACTTTGTTTATTGTATTATTTACTGTGTGTTATTTTTAATTTTTATGTAGTCATCTATGTAAGTATTTTACTTCATATTTTTGGAGTTTCTCCTTGATTATTTAAGAAAAATTATCTCATACTGGGACTTCCCTGGTGGTGCAGAGGTTAAGAATCCGCCTGCCAATGCAGGGGACACAGGTTCGAGCCCTGGTCCAGGAAGATCCCACATGCCACGGAGCAACTAAGCCCATGAGCCACAACTACTGAGCTTGTGCTCTAGAGCCCACAAGCCACAACTACTGAGCCCGTGTGCCACAACTACTGAAGCCCACGTGCCTAAAGCTGGTGCTCCGCAACCAGAGAAGCTACTGCAATGAGAAGCCCGCACACCACAATGAAGACCCAACATAGCCAAAAATAAATAAATTTATTAATTAAAAAAAAAAAGAAAAGAAAAATTATCTCATACTTCCTCCTTGCAATTCAATTATTTTGCTTTTTTTTTCCTACTTATATATATCTTTGATCTGTTTAGGACAATTTTTATTAAATAATCCATCTTTTTTGTTACTGATTTGAAATATCTATAGAAAACATATATTTCTATATTTTGGATCCATAACTGATCTCTCTTTTCCATTCCATTGATCTTTTTTTCCATTCATGTGTCTGTACCAACATGCTTGGAATACTTTATCTTTATAATATGCCATTTGTGTGTGTGTGTAGTTCTGTGCAATTTTATCCCATATGTATATTTGTGTAACCATCATCACATTCAAGATACAGAACTGTTCATGACTACAAAGAAACTCCCTAATGCTACCCATTAATATTCCTATCCCCACCTTGTCATGCTTCTGGCAACCACTTTGTTCTCCATGTCTATAATTTTGTCATTTCGAGAATGTTATTAAATGGAGTCATGCAGTAAGTAGCCTTTTGAAATTAACTTTTATCACTAAGCACAATGCCCTTGATATCCATCCAGGTTATTGTGTTTACCACTAGTTTTTGCCCCTTTTTTTGCTGAGTAGTATTCCAGTGTGTGGATGTACCAGATTTTATTTAACCATTCACCACTTTTTGTTCTTTTTTTTTTTTTTGGCTGCGTTTGGTCTTTGTTGCTGCGCACAGGCTTTCTCTAGTTGCAGTGAGTGGGGGCTACTCTTCATTGTGGCAAGTGGGCTTCTCATCATGGTGGCTTCTTCTCTTTTTGAGGACCATGGGCTCTAGGCACTTGGGCTTCAGTAGTTGTGGCACACGGTCTCAGTAGTTGTGGCTCGCGGGCCCTAGAGCACAGGCTCAGTAGTTGTGGCGCACGGGCTTAGTTGCTCCATGGCATGTGGGATCCTCCCGGACCAGGGCTCGAACCTGTGTCCCCTGCATTGGCAGGCAGACTCCCAAACACTGCACCACCAGGGAAGTCCCCGTCACTCACCACTTTACTTGGTGTTATTTGGGTTGGAAGTTTGGTTTATTTTCAGGTTTTCTTTATTACAAATAAAGCTGTTATGAACATTATTCTTGGTGAAGAGAGTATTGGATTAAACATGATCCCCAGTATGTCATCACTGGTCCAGTGCAGAGCCCTATTATTCATTTATTTATTTTCATTTATTTATCTGTACTAATAAAATAATAATAAAATAATAAAATAAATCCGTGAATCTACCACCTAAGCTAACAACAAATAACTTACATCTTCCTGTGTTCTCCATTCCTATCCCATCCCCTTTCTTCCCCCTTAGACACCCACCCTCTTGAATTTTGTTTCTATCATTACTTTAGGGGAAGGAGTGTTTCATCACATACATTGTTTGTTTTACTTATTTTTTATTCTTATAAAAAGATTTTAATAATCTATGTTATCTTCTAGGATTTTCTGTGTTACTAAAGTTTTGTTGTCACTTTATTTTCATTCCTGATTAATACTCCACTGTGAGAACATAACAAGAAAATTTAGGTTCTTTTTGTAAGGCCAACTGGCCCGAGGCAGGGGAACACAATCAGATTCACAGGTTGCATCAGAACGAAATTCTCCGGACCACCCAGTTCCAGAAACTGCCCTGGCGACATTCCAGACCACCCAGTTCCAGAAACTGCCCTGGAGACATTTCAGACCACCCAGTTCCAGGAACCGACCTGGGGACTTTGAAACTAGCCCAGCCTTTCTGCCTTTCGAGGGGCGGGACTAACGGTCCCCCAGGATACCCGAAAAGACCACCAAATAAGGAATACCCTGAGCCCTCCCAGATTCACCACACCCCTTTCCCTTCTTCCCCTATAAAATGTTGCCCAACCCTCGCCGGGGCGCGACTTCTCTGGCCCCCTTTCTCTCGGACCAGTGAACCTCTCCCGGGAGCGCTCCCTAATAAAGCTCACTTGAAGCTTTCCACTGTTTCGTGGTGCCGTTTGTTAAGATCCGACCTTACAGTTTTCAGTTTTGCTGTTATGAGCAAAGGTCCTACTTCTAACCATTAAGCTATAATTTAGTAATAGTAATACATGGTTTTAACAGTAATAAAAATAATGCTCTAATCTAGTAGTACTACTACTAAGTAATGTGATTGCCATCATAACACTGTTACATTGATCTGAGTTGCTTTATGATAGCCCTAGCCTTGTATTTAATGTCATAAATTAAACAGGTCAGTGGAAAACCAAGTAGGATCTAAATACTCTGCCCACTCACGGTGATACTTATGTTTTATAATAAACCTCTCCCCAGTATACTCTTTATAGAGTATTTCTTGGGAGTAAGGGATTACTTATATGTTGACGTTCAGATGACGTGAAAAAGAAATGCTCTCATTCTGCAGAGGCTGCTGTCGTTAGTGTACTGGATGTCTTCCATATGCCCCTCTAAATCTATCCTCCACCCTTCTACAGCCCACTCTGCCTCAGGGGGTTGACCTGTATGGAGTTCATCCACAGGCTTCCCTCTTGTCTGTTTCCAGTCTGTTCGGCCAATGGAGAACACCAGCAGATAACTAGAGGAAGGAGGAGATTTAGGTTGGGACGCAATCTGACTTATCCTTTGGCACAACTGCTGTCAGATGACCCTCTTCACACAGCTTTTTGGTCTCTGATTCCAGTAACTGCTACCTCCCCTCATCCCTTCAGGCTTTGGAGAGGTAAGAGATCTCCACCAGGCTGTTTCTAGCCCTGGGGCATTACATTATCCTTTGTGGTATTTCTACCCATATCTTTGTACGTAATCTCTTTGTACTCCTCAGATTACTCAGTCTGAAAGGCCTCTCTTTCCTGTCAGCATTCTCTCTGATACCCTGAGGTGGCAGGTGATCATTTACTTGCCACATAGTGGAACAGGCATGTCTTCAGCAGAAAAGAATGAGACAATTAAAGTACAAGATGCAGAGGGAAAGTCCTGATGCCGCAGAGATCTGAATTCCAGTCCCTGAAGTCCTTGTTTCTACAGCTCTTCCTTCCATTCCTTCAGTTACCTTAGTAGACTCCATGGCAAACAGGCAAGTAACAGGAAGCCTTTTAATGTCTATGCTAATTTGAGTTGTTTTCTATTACTTGCCATGAAGTATACCAAGATAGCTCATGGCTTATGAAACTGCAAAGTCTAGAGGTGTGTTGGGCTTCAGAAATAGTTGATCTAGTACTTTAGTAATGTTACCAAAGACCGTGTTTGCCATCCACTTTGTCATCTTTGTTCTAAGGCTGGTTTGCTACATAGTTGTAAAAAGGAAGTTGTATCCATTCCCCTCACATCTGGTGGGAGACATTTCTTTCCAGATACTTTCTTATTAAATTCAGGAAATTCTTTCCCTGAAACTCTTAGCAAACCTCTCCTTGCCTCTCATTGGTCCATATATTGTCACATGCCTGTCCTTGAACCAATAACTGTGGCCAGGAGGTGGGATTATGCTGATTAGTTTAAGCTTGAGCCTAAGCCCTTCTTCTTGAAACAGGGGTGGGTCAGTTTTCCCCAAAATACATGGGCTTCACAGTAGGGATGGAAGGGGAGAGAAGAGAATGAACAACAAATAGGGGAGATTCCAAGAGAAAAGAGAACAGATATTGAGGAGATAACCACAATATCTTTTATACCTTGCCAGCTACCTAAGCCAGAAGTTTGTTTCCTGCTTAAACTATTGTATGTTAAGTTTCTTTCTTATCTTGAAAAAGCCCTAATTAATTCCACAAGGAATACCTTGGTATTAGTCTTAGCTCTGCCATTTCCTAGTTGTGTGACTTGGGGCATGTTGTATAAGCCATCGAAGCCTTAGTTTCTGCTTCTAAAAACTTAAGATAAATTACATCTGCCTGACAAGGTTGCTGGGGGCTCAAGTGAGATGAGAGATATGAAAGCACTCTGTAACCTATAAAGGGCTAAACAAACGTGAGGGCTTTTTATTAGCAGTAGCTTTGTTCTTCCATACCCTGGAGATCATGTTGCTCTCTTTAGTGAGCAAATTAAAAGTTCCCACCTGACTCAGTAATGCTAAATTGTTAACAACCTCACTAAGGTTTTATCTTCTTCCCTTTTCATTAGAGACTTTTCTCTGAGCTACTAAGAGCCAGAGTTGGATTAAATTAGAAGGTTTTCTCCCCTGTTCTGGAAAAGAACCAAGATGTACAAGTCATTCTAGTCAATCCAAAAACATTTATTAAGCACCTTCTGGTATCTCCTACTGTGCTAGATATAAATAGAACCATAACAAATTGTTAGCGTGAGTTATCACAGAGAGAGCAGTCCCCTACACAACTGGAGAAGCAGAAAACGTTTACTGTGCTATCTTCTAGGCATTATGCAAACTCCTGTCAATGTAAGGACTTTTAGGATTTGACTGTAATAAGGAGGAAAGCATTGACGGTAATGACTATATGGTTAGAATTTGGCCAGGTGGGTTTTGTAAGTAGACTGTAGAGAGCTTGGGACACTTATGAATCTCTTCAGTCCCCTGGAGTTGATAACTCTACTTTGAGAAAACAGTTACTGGGTTCTATTGAATAAAAATAGCTCTCAGTAATCAGAATAATCATGAGATATGGAGAAAGATGCTTTCTCCCTGCAACTGCACAAAGCTGTTAGAAGTAACTACACTGAATAATCTCAGAGTCTAATACTGTAGTGGTTCTCAGTAGGAGAACATTTCTCAAATACATCTCTCTCTGTTGCCTTCCCATCCTAGAGTACATCAATGAGCAAGAGAAGGGAAGGATCAAGTCTGTGTATTGTGATAAAAAGTGACCACCCCACCCCAATCTTTGAGACCCATTGGCCTAAGATAATGAGCTTTGAGTACCCAAGGGCTCCTGCTGTCTTCATCCAATATTTTCTCCCATTGTACCATAGATTTAAGGGATAAATAAGTACTTCTTGGTCCAGAATCCCAGAGCCAGCACATAAGCTTGGAGCCTGTGCTTCTAAATCCAATTTTCTTTCCCACTGTTCCAAGCTGCTTCATGCTCATTGTCAACACAATCCTCAACAGGGAGGTTTTGGGAGATATGTATTGCCCTTCTAGTATGTTTAGTGCACTTTGATAGAACTACAAGGTAAATATATATATGCACATATTTTTATATGCATATGTATATATATCAAGGTTTTTGCTTTTATTAGTGTTTTTAACCTAGTTAGGAACATAGGACATATCCTTTAAAGGATTTTTAAAAGAGGGGTGTGTGCTTAGTGCCAAATGAGTGATTTTTAAAAAAATTTTTAAAAATTTTATTTTCGGCTGCGTCGGGTCTCAGGTGTGGCGTGCGTGATCTTCTTTCAGGCATGCAGGATCTTTCGTTGTGGCACGGGCTCTTCGTTGGGGCACGTGGGCTTCTCTCTAGTTGTGGCATGTGGGTTTTCTCTCTCCAGTTGTGGCACGTGGGCTCTCTCGTTGAGGTGCGTGAGCTCAGTAGCTGTGGCGCGCAGGCTTAGTTGCCCCGTGGCACGTGGGATCTTAGTTCCCTGACCAGGGATCCAACCCACATCCCCTGCAATGGGAAGCGGATTCTTTACCACTGGACCACCAGGGAAGTCCTGCCAAATGAGTGATTGAGACCAGTGAAACATCACAAATAATTTATTGCTGATAATGAAGCAAATTTTGCAAATGATTTACCTTTATAAAATAAATTAGGAAAATAAAGACATTTTTATTTACATTTCAGTATACTTTCTTAAACTGGGGAGAAAGGGGTTGAATTATATCCAACTAGCCAGAAGTTACAAATTGTTCATAACAATAAATCATTTCACATGTAACTTAATCTATTAAGTTTTTCTGTAGGGATGGGGAAAAGGCTGAAAACAGTTAATTTATACATAGAACTTTGGAATTCCCTAATATAGCCAATTATTGAAGGCTAGTGATTTTGGAAATTTTTGTAAAGAAGATGAGACTAGAACTGCATTTTTTTTTTTTTTTTTTTTTTTTGCGGTACGCGGGCCTCTCACTGTTGTGGCCTCTCCCGTTGCAGAGCACAGGCTCCGGACGCGCAGGCTCAGGGGCCATGGCTCACGGGCCCAGCCGCTCCGCGGCATGTGGGATCCTCCCGGACTGGGGCACGAACCCACGTCTGCTGCATCGGCAGGCGGACTCTCAAACTGCGCCACCAGGGAAGCCCTAGAACTGCATTTTGATTGAAGTATAGGATTTAAGCAGATTGCAGAGAGACGATGGGGAGTGGGAGGAAGGATTCACTCCAGACCCTAAAAGTGTCGAGTAACTGTAAGACTTACAGCAAGTGAAAATAACATGGCATAAATGGTCGTTATATGGTAGGGAGTTTGTTAGGTACTTATATATTATCTTATTTAATATTTACAAGAACCCAAGACAATTGGGATTACTTTCACAATTTCCCAGATAAGGAAACTGATCTCAGGAGAAATAAATTTCCCAAGGTCAACCAGCTAGGAATTGAGGTAGATTACATATGGCCACAAATTCTTTTCAGCTCTTCTCACCAGCACCACCATGTAAGGAACCTGGTTTAGCCTTCTGGAGGATGAATAGCCACATGGAAGGCACCCCAGCAAAGCCAGACATGTAAGTGAGGCCACGATGAACCTTCCAGCCTGCAGACCATCCCAGTAATTGCCACCCCATGAGTGAGCTCAAGTGAAACCAGCAGAGGAATGGCCCAGCTGATTCACATAATTGTGAGAAATAATAAATTGCTGTTGTTCTAACTGCTAAGTTATGGAGTGGTTTGTTCCACAGCCATAGGTAACAAAAACAGCCAAGTTTTGACTTTAGGTCTTCCTTGTTGCAAAGCTGGTATTCTTTCCATGACACATACTACTCTTTGTCAGTGATAACATAGGATTATTCAGGAAGATTATCAGGCTCCTTCGAATTATTAAGAGAATTATATTCTAGATGCACAGAGTTGGAAAAGTCCAAGATGTGTTTGGATAACAGGAGGAGGCCATTCTAAGTAAGGTGGAAAGTTGTTGTCCATGAAGTAGTAGAAAGAAGGGTCTTATAGCATAGTGATTAAGAGCAAGAGCTGGGTTTGAATCCTAGCTCCATCAGCTGATAGCTCTGTGACTTCGCCCAAGTCTTATAACCTCCCTGTGTCTTGGTATTCCCATCGTTAAAAGGAAATAAAAATAGAACCTTCTTCCTAGAGCTGTTGTTGTAAGTATTAAATGAGATAAATCATGTGAAAACTTAGAACAGGAACTGACTCGCAGTGGGCACTCAATGCAGGGACACCAAGTACAATAGATTGAGGAAGATACCAGAGGCAGGGAGTCCAGCCTGCCCTTGAGGTGAGGATAATGTCATAAAGGCAGTGCTTGACTCTGGTGATGATGTTTGCTGATGGCAGTAGCAGGGCCCTTCTAAACATTTAAGAGTCTTGGAAACTTTTGTGGATGGAATGCTGAATTTTTTTTTTTTTTGGTATCTCCGTATCAGAAGCAGAGGTTTTTTTTTTTATAGTAATAGCCGATTTAATGAGTTGACATAATAAGTCCTTCACATAATGTGTTCAGCTATAAAGTATTCACATCCTTTTGTTATTTGATCACTACTATGCAAATAATTAGGAACCATGGAGTCAGAGTTCTGGTCATTCATTCAATAGATATTTATGCAGCATTTGCCATGTGCTGGGCTTTTTGCTGGGTCCTGGGGGAAACAATGGTACAGGGAAACAAAAATGAATAGTCTCTGTGCTCACAGAAGTTATAGTAGAGAATAGAGATAAAGTAAGCAGGCAATTACTGTCCAGGGTGATAAATATTTTGTTGGAGGAAGTATGGGGTACTAATTGTGCTTATAGGAGGTATTCCTGACCCAGCCAGGGGAAACAGACCAAATAAAATATATTTCACTTCCCAAAATGAAGTGATCTAAATGGAGAGATAAGTTGGAGCTAGCAAGTTGATGCCTGAAATTCTGCCGCAAGTCAAGACTAGTTTGCTTAAATAGTGGGTTCATGTTGAAGAGTAATGAAGAGAATATTGCATAATTGGTGGGGGAATCTCTCATTCCTGACAGCAGAGAATAAGACAACAGCTAGTTGACTGGGACCTGGAGGTGACTAAACAGTAATATAGTAAAACTGACCTAGAGAAGGTATCTCAATAGGTGACCCAGAGATACAAAAGAATGGGAAGAAGGTGAGATGAAGGGGTAGCTCATCTTTTAGGTCATAAGTGTGCAGAAAAACAAAGGGTGCCACAATGGGAAAACAAGTGTCAGATGACATGGAGTCTGCTGTTGGTATGGCCATTAACTCCCTTTTAATATGATGTTGGATAAGAAGTATTCCGTCTCGGAGACTGATTTCTTCATCTGTGACCATCTCAAGAGAGTGGCCTTGTCTCTGGTCTGTTACAAAAAAGAAAGTGAAAGTGGTCAGACTAGCTGAGTAGTATTTTGTTTCGGTAACATTGTCACTTGAGCCACAACCAGGCCAAAGCCCAGAGGATTTTAGGATTGAATGTTGAGCAGGTTAAGTCGGTAGCTACCAGTTCTAGAAAGGAAGCTACCAGTTCTAGAAAGAGAGCTAACCTTTCTAGGTTTGTGGTTGGCCCCTCTGATTATTTACTGAAGGTTTGCAGAGGAAAGTGGACTGTGATTTTACTTTGTTGCCCATCCTACTCCCTGCTCGTGTCACCCTTCTGCTCTCCTTCTGTTACAGGGAACTCAGAGAAGGTATATGATAAAATGAGCCTAGGGGAGCAGAACCCAAACCAAAGCTAATTAATTGCAAATGGTGGCACTTCAGGTCTCAGTGTGGGAATTGTCTTTAGAAAACGGTGATGGACCACATTTACAGTATTGTTTTGTCTGCCTGGCACCCACCCTTTCTTCTTGGAACAGTAACCTCCCTTCTGTTTGAACACTGATTGCCCCACTGTAGTCATGTGGTTCCAGGGAGGGCTAGAAATCACAGTGTCCCCCACCCTTGGCACGGAGTTGGATATGTCACTCAAGCCAGGACAAAGGGATATTTTGCAAATTGGAATTAAGAGAAGGGGCTCAGTGCCTCTCAGCTGGCAAAACTGTGAGGTGGAACCTGAAACTAGTGGTAGCCACGTCCCTTGCTGTGTTGAGGGAGCCCATCTGTAGTAGGTAGGCCGAAAAGAGAGGGAGGCAGGTGTGGGGGCAGGGTTGGGGGTAGGGGGAGATGAGAAGGGGGAGGAGAATTAGAAGGCTGTCTACCTTGTGGCATTATTGTGCCTATTTCCATTGTCTTGGAGGCCCAGCTACAACTTTCCCCTTGTTATGCGAAGAAATATATTTGCCTTTTAGCATTTTTGGGTTTCTGTACCGAGCAACCAAAAAAGTACTACCCGACCCAGAAATCTTTAGTTTTCTGTTGGAAGTCACTACTCACTGTTCAGATACAAGGCTACTGCTGGTCCTGGGGCTCTCATAGGTCCAGCTTCCCTGGAACAGCCACTTACTTCTCATGTTGTTGCATATTTTTACAGTTTACCAAGCGGTAGTTTTAAATCGTTCTTCACGATGACCCTTTGAGATGGACAGGGCAAGGCAGGGTTATTCCTATTTTGCATCAAAATCAAGTCACACAGTTTGTGAGAGGAAGAGCAAGGTCTTGAATCCAAGATGTGGCTAGGACTCTTCCTACTATGGCAGGCTCTCTGTCCACTTGGGCAAGAGCATCGGGCTGGCTCCAAATATGTTGCTCATTCGTTCAGCAAATATCACTGAGCCTGCGCTAGGGCCAAGCACCTTTCTTGGCCCAGGGTACGGTGTCGAACAAGACACAGACTCTACCTTCACAAAGCTGATAACCCAGAGTGGATATAGACCAGTAAACAGGCATTTAGAATAGAGTGTGGTAGATATGATGGTAGGGGGAGTACAGGGTCCTTCTGAAGCAGATAAGAGGGGCACAAACCTGATCTGATTTAGGAGAGGCTTCTCAGTAGGATCACTGCCAGCGCAAAACTGATACCTTTTCCTCAAAACACTTGACAACCAACTGCCAAAAAATTGTTATAAAAATATATAAATCTGTAATATCTATACTGTGACACACCCTAGGTGTGTGCAGTGTGCAGCCTGCACTAACTGTGTGAGGCACCCTACTTCCCAGAGGAAATACTATTTAAGCTGAGATCCAAAGGGTGAGGGTGAGTTAGCTGACTCTCTACCTGTAGGCCCCAGGCATGAATTGGGTTTGCTGCCAAACACGCCATTATTTATTTAGGCAGCACAGTCCTCCTGTGGCTACTCTTATGTCCTCATGGACACCACACCCTTTCCCCTTCACTTCAGCCTGGTCTCCCAGGGAGCCCAGAGCACTCTGTCCCTGCGGGTCATACAATCTCCCCAGACCTGTTTGTCTACCAGAGACTAGGTTTAGGGTTTGTGTTTCTGGACCATAGCCCTCAGTGGTGCTTAATTCAAAAGGGAAGAAATCCCAAGAGAAAACCTGATCCTCTCTGGGACGCACTAGCCTGCAAGGTACAATATCTGAAGGCCTGGAGCCTTCTCCCGATTGGCTGCTAATTATGCCATTCCCTTGACTGCAGTTTTTTGTTTTTTGTTTTTCACTGTGGTGTTTTCTTAGCTTAATAAGAGAAATAAATGAGAAGGGAGCATGGAATCCTGTTCTTTTTTTTTTAATTTATTTTTATTTTTGGCTGCATTGTGTCTTGGTTGCTGCCCGCGGGCTTTCTCTAATTGCGGCAAGCGGGGGCTACTCTTGGTTGTGGTGCGTGGGCTTCTCATTGCAGTGCCTTCTCTTGTTGCGGAGCACCAGCTCTAGGAGCACGGGCTTCAGTAGTTATGGCATGCGGGCTCAGTAGCTGTGGCTCATGAGTGCAGGCTCAGTAGTTGTGGTGCACGGGCTTAGTTGCTCCGTGGCATGTGAGATCTTCCCGGACCAGGGCTCGAACCCTTGTCCCCTGTGTTGGCAGGCGGATTCTTAATCACTGTGCCACCAGGGAAGCCCCAGAATCCTGTTCTTAGTATCCTAAAATATTAGGCCTGGGGAAAATCCCACAGTATGCTTTCCCCTCCAAGCGTTCTTATCTAGGTGAAAATAAGCAGCAAATGCAGACTTAAAGGGGAGTAGAAATTGTTTGTATAAGAGAAAACTGGAGGAGGGTTCATAAAGGACAAGGACAGTGCTGTGTTGATAATATTGGGGGTTCATGTGTTGGTGGAATGTTTATGAATCTCAGATCTTTTAGAACCAGCTGACAGGTGGAACTATTTTCCTCCCCCGATCATCTGTACCTCTATATAAAGATAGAAGAGTCACGTTTTGATGTCCTGAATGTCTTGATCATGAAATAAGCTCCACTTTAGAGATTTTACTGGTCCCCATTCCTACACTCTACTACTTATTATAATGATTGTTATGTTTTGTTATGTTATGTTACATTATGTTATATTATTTCTGAGTTCACTGGAAATTCTTTTCATCTTACACCCCCTCTTTTTCATGCCTCTCTGCAGGCTCTTCCAGGGTTGTTTCATGGAAGCTGTTAGAATGTTAGACTGTTCAAATGGGAAGAACTTTAAAGAGTGTCTGGCCTAGCTCTGCAGATTATAGCCAAGGAGCACAGGCCCACAAGGGCACTGAGTGACAAAGGTCAGCCAGGGAGTTACAGGCAGAGCTTGGGTGTCATGCCCAGCGTTCTTTCTGCCACGGACACTATCTCTTTTGCCAGGTGATGAGGCTGAGATGAATTTTGGCATGGTTCTGAAAAGCCCGCTGTCTTCTTTCTTCCCACTATAAATCCCTCTTTCCCAGGTCCTTCCTCTTCTCTCCTTTCTCCCTCCCAAATTTTGACTCTGATCCAGGAGCTACAACAGGTGCTGGGCCTGCCTTTCAGCAAATCCTGAATCTTGGCTGGCACGGTCCTGGGGGTGGAGCATGCCCTTGTGCCACCCGGTTGGCTGCCAGATCTTGTTTCAAGGTCTCTCTGGTAACCTGCAAGGCCGATTCTACTAAAAGTCTCCTTCCTCCTTGGCACATCTGGTGAGTGGCATGAGAGAAGTCTTCAAAAGTCTCCTCTGAGCTCCCCAAAGGGGAGGGATATTTTACTGCAACCTTATCTTGAGCTCCCTAAGGATTTTTCTTTTTTGTATCAAGCTTGACACAGTACTAGTATACAATGGAGGCTAGTAAAACATGCCTAGTGTTGGCAATAATGGTAATAAAAAACTTACCTGATTATCTGAAACCTTCCCAGACTCACTCATTCCACAGGAGAGGGCGGGGCTGCTGTAGTGCTGAGTGTAATACCTTTTAGAGGCTCGATAAATGTTTGTAATAAATATGTCAAATATGTGTTAGCTTGAGCTTAAATTATATCCACTTTTTGAATTCACACAGGTGTGTGCATGTCTGGCGTGACAGCTGGCGTGACAGGCATGGGGAGTACACTGCTCAGATCCCCCACATGGAGAGCTTGCTGCGAGGAGTGTTGCTGTCTGACGGCCTCTGGCTGTAGCACCTCTGAAATCTACTGCTGTGTTTACACCACAGTCATGCTCTCCCTCTCCTTCTCCCTGTCAGTGGCTGAGCACTGCAGACATGCTAGAGCCAAGCCACTCCTGCCTAACACAGCGTTCCTCCAATGGGCAGTCTTGTTCTGTGGCTTCTGATTAGCCTGGCTGAGACTTTCTCAGAGCTGCATCGAAGTCTGAGGCTTCTCCTGCCCAAGGCTCCTTCCTTCTCCCTTTCGTTTCACAGGTGTCAGACCTGCATTGCAGCCTGCGGCTCTCCAACCTGCTCCTCTTCCCTCTCCCTTTTTTTTTTCTTTTCTTTTTGCGGTACGCGGGCCTCTCACTGTTGTGGCCTCTCCCGTTGTGGAGCACAGGCTCCGGACGCTCAGGCTCAGCAGCCATGGCTCACGGGCCCAGCCGCTCCACGGCATGTGGGATCCTCCCGGACCAGGACACGAACCCGTGTCGCCTGCACTGGCAGGCGGACTCTCAACCACTGCGCCACCAGGGAAGCCCTTCCCTCTCCCTTTTATCCTTCCCAGGTGTTTCCCCTAGTAAGTCTCTTGTATTTCTTACGCCATCTTGGCATCTGCTTCCCAGAGGACCCAAACAGGTGCTTCCACCTTAGTGGGCCCAACTCACAAAGTCTGTTTTTCATGAAGGTCTTGGGTCTCTCCGGGGAGGAACTCATCCTAAGGAAAGCAAGGAGATAGGCAATCGGGTCCAGCAACCGAATCTTCAAAATCAACGAGAAGTGAGTCAAAGCTCAATCAATATTAGGTTTATCATGCAGATTTGTTTCCTGGCCTCACTGCAGCCCTACCCCTACCCCTACCCCACCATTGGTTCATGCTTAGTAATTTGTGGAGGGGAATGGGGGTGAGGAGGAATCAGCAAAATATAGAAGACCTTCTTTACTAAAAACTCCATGAGTCGAAAGGGCATAAATAACACCTATTGGAAGCTCATGTGACAAAATATAGCACAATGGCAGGAGAAAAGTATTCTTCTCTCCTCTGCACAACCCATATAATGGATTCTGTGGACTGGGGACTCCGGAAGGGTCAGCGTCACCTGGTATCTCAACAACCCAGTGAGTGAGAATCACTCGTTGGGCCTCCCAGAAATTAAGAGATGCGTTTCTCAAGGAGCTAGGGTCCTTTATTAACAGGTGGAGGCAATAGCTTGCAAAACTACGTACAAATATGAATTACAGATTATCAGAACTGAAAGGAACTGTAGAGATCATTTAATCTACTGGTTCTCAAACTATGTTCCAAAGAGATTTCCACAGGCCTGGGGGGAAGAGTGCTACAGACAAAATATAAGTGTACGGTAGCCAAAGAAGGGAGAGATTAATTTGATGCAAGAGGGTTTTCAATGAAAGTAAGAGGATGAGTAGATGAATGAACTAGTCTAGGTCCAGTGGCTAATAGAGGAAGAGCTAACATGAGAATCATGATTTCCTGGCCTCCTGTGTGCTTTCGTAAGGGACTTTAGCTGTTACTTTTATGATGTGGTGGCTGTGAGCAAATTGCTCAGAATGGAAAGAATTTCGGGGTCATGGTGTATGTTTTTTCCTCTATATTCCTACTCCTGGGAGAGGGGCAGAGCAGATCTGCCTTTTGGATGCAATTAGGTGACTCTAAACAAGTATGCTCTTTCTGGAGTCTGGTTTTCATTATTTTTATATCCTCAGGCTCACAAGTCAGCCAGGGCAGAGATGTGGACGGAAAGGCCTAATGGAAGGGATATGTTTGCTTCTAATTTAGAATAAGAACAACCACACCCTGCAGATCAAAATCCATGGAAACTTCCACTGCCCTGCAGCAGTGTATAAGAAAGCATTCTTAGGGCTATTTAATAGGCTCCTGAGAAAGGATTCCATATCAATACTTGGGGGAATGTTCCATTTAATATCCTTGTCTTGGAGATTCATGTTGCTCATAGAAAAGTCTCTTGAAGAGCTCTGCAAAAGATGTCTATTTAACCTTAATCCAGTGTTTTGCAAACTTGCTTGTTGATGGAAACTTTTATTCATGGAATATCTATTGCCATTATACAGAAAACATTTGAGAAGGGCTGAGGTGAAGACTACTGACTGAACAGAGGAGGTCTGGGTTGTGGTCCTGGCTCTGCCATTAACTCACATTTTTCATCTTCTTTGGACTTTAGTTTCCTCAGCTGCAAAAGGAGAGGGTTGGAATCAATGATCTAGAGAGAAAAAAGAACTACCATTTATTGCACACTTACTCTGTGCCAGGCACTGACATGCCATCAGGACCCTTAGAGGGGCCCCATGCTTGGTTTAATCTGCTGTCATCATCTTGAAATTCTTAATAATTTTTAAACAAGAGGCTTTGCATTTTCACTTTGCACTGAGCCCCATAAATTATGTGGCAAATCATGTAGCTGGTCCTATGTGTGTGTATGTATGTGTATGAGAGAGAGAAAGAGAGAGAGAGATTATCTCTAATATTATCTCTAATCTTTACATCAGCCTCAAGTATGTGTATTATTATTTATGATATACAGATATGGAAACTGAAAATGAATTAGGTGATATAAATTGCTCAAGGTCACATAGGGAGTGAATAGCAGAGCCAGGATTCCAAGTGAATCCACTGGGCTCTAAAGTTTTGCTCTTTCCACTAGACCAGCTGCCAGTGCAAACATTCTATAATTCTAAGATACTTTCGTTCTTCAAGTTATTACTAGATCTATCTCACTGTTCAAGTAACAGAATAACTGTATTGCTACCACTCACTGTCTAAGTGAATATCTGGCTAAATGAATTAGTGAGCAATGGACTAGATGTCAGTGAATGCAAGGCTAGATGACAATAGAAAGTTAGACAGACGTGGAGTCCAGAAAACCTGGTTCTGCCATTTACTAACCATGTGACCTGCGGTGATCCACTTGACTTTTCTAGGTCTCAGTATACCTCCTAGGTACATTGTGAGGGTTAAATGAAATAGTGTATTGCCTAACGCCTGATAATCCCTCAAAATATTATTATTATTCTTTTATTTACCTAGCCAGGCTAGATTTACTATTGTGATATCAGAGCTCCAACTATTGGAACCCATTTGACTTGTTCAATAACAAGCGCAAAAACATTAGATGTCTTTACTTTTTTTCTGAATCAAATTAAATTTTAATTTTTCTAATTCAAATTAAATTTAGCTTCAGCCTCATCTACCATGTTGGTGGGACATTCGATATCAGAACTTCTCTGGGGATAAAACAACCTCAGGGCTTACCCAATCTAGAAAACCTGGGGAAGTGTCTTCAGTCCATTGAAGTTGTAGCTCATTGTCCAAGCAGGAGTATTGCAGTCAGATGTATCTGACCCAGTTGCTCAAGGCATCTGCTCCTTCTATTCTAAACCAGGCCACCAAGAACTCCCCTATGGCTCCCAAAGCCATGGCTTGGTGTTCATTCCCCAGGTGTGCTTATAGTCACCACTGCCAGAGATACTGGGAGAGAGCCAAGTTCAGGTCCCCTCCTGGCTGTGTAGACTCCAACTCTGCTCCCTATTAATCTTCAGAGTTTTCCCCCCTCCCAAACAATCCAGCTCTGTCCCTTTGAGAATGTATATGTTGGAGGGCTTCCCTGGTGGCACAGTGGTTAAGAATCCGCCTGCTGATGCAGGGGACATGGGTTCGAGCCCTGGTCCGGGAAGATCCCACATGCCGCAGAGCAACTAAACCCGTGTGCTGCAACTACTGAGGCTGCGCTCTAGAACCCACGATCCGCAACTACTGAAGCCTGTGTACCTAGAGCCCATACTCCGCAACAAGAGAAGCCACCACCATGAGAAGCCCTTGCATCGCAACGAAGAGTAAACCCCGCTCACCGCAACTAGAGAAAGCCCGCATGCAGCAACGAAGACCCAACGCAGCCAAAAGTAAAATAAATAAAATAAATAAATTTATTTTAAAAAAAAGAATGTATATGTTGGAAACTAGTGAATAAAACAAAAAAGAAGCAGACTCACAGATTTAGAGAACAAACTAGTGGTTACCAGTGGGGAGAAGGGGAAAGGGCAATATAGGAGTAGGGGGAAAAAAGGGTTATTATGGGATTACATGAAATCATGTGTGTGAAACCTTTGAAAATTGTAAAGCACTATAGAATTTAAAGAATTTTTCATTCAATTAAAAAAAAAGAATACAACATTAAAAAAAAATAAAAGAATGTCTATGTTGGAAACAGAGACCTCTAAATGGTCCAAACCTACCCTCCCTATCCCTCAAAGAAAGCCTCCCAACCTACAAAGGACTAACTGTGTTTCTGAAAAGGATGCAGAGGAAAATTTTCTTTAAGTCTTTTTACTGAGTCCACAGCAGAAAAAAAATAAATTGATTTAATTAATCAATCATTAATTCATACACAATGTTCTCAAACTTTTTCATCTTCTGTGAAGATTCCCATGACCCCTTTCTTCCTTGGCCACTACAGTTCATATGTAATCCTGTATGTCTTATCTTTACTGCCAACTGGGGAAGTGGGCGGGGAAGGGGAAGTGACAGGACTAAACAGATTATGTTGCTGATTCTCTCCATTTTGGGGTGAAAATTGTCACAACCAACTGTTTGGAATTCCACATTTCTGATCTTTGGAACTCCTTGGGAACAATGAGAGCAGTGGGTGGAAAAACACAGACTTTGGAAGCTTTGATTTATGGGAATACGTTTATATGTAATGGCACAGAGTGCTTGGTGACAGGGTATTGGAACAGGCTAGGACACTGATGTTCATGGCATAGATAAAAGAGAAGGAAGCATTAGACCAGCAGTTTTCCCCCTCGTGTAGACAATTATACTGGTGTCTGCCAAGTCAAGGGCAAAATTAGAATTTTGCTCTAAGGCAGCTGCAGAACTATAGATGAGTAGTGCTGGGCCCTCTAGTGGCCAGTTTTTATTCAGTGACCATAACTCGCTGTTTTTCTACACTGCCAGTCTCTATTCCTGCCTTGTCTTCATTTTGGTTTTGCTAGAACCACTAACTGTCTCCATCTATGTTGTATCATCCCATTCCTCTGTCATTACTGACAACTACTTAGGAACAGGCTCAATGCTAGGGAACAGTTCTTGAGGGAGAGATTGATTCCCTTGGAAACAGACTGAGGTGGAGAGTGGCATGCAGGTCTTTTGGAGAGCGCTCTTGGGAGCTACATCAGTAAGGAAGTGAGGAAGCAGGAGTGGGCAGAGGGAGAAGCTAACTCACGATTTGGTTGCAACCGAAACCTCAGCTGATCCTACCAGGAGTTCTGGAGCTGAGATGGCTCCTCAGTTGTCCCAAATAGATGCGAGGGAACCAGCCCTTTGTATCCCTGTATCAGTCTGTCATTGGTCATGAGCTGCCCCCCAGTAGGGGTTATAGCCTTGGCTGAAATAGTTCCCTCTGGCCCAGGAAAATGCACAGTGAGGGGTGCAGCTGTGAGCTGCCAGCAGCCCATGTTTGCAGCAGTTGGGTGATGGGTGCGTTGACCCCAAGGATCCGGGCAGAGTGTCACTGTATCCACTCCTGGGAGTTAGCAGTCATATTTAGGGGCTCCCCGAGCACTTTGTCTGTACCTTTCTTTTGTCAGTTACCCCTGATGCAGGGAGGAAAAGTCCAGAAACAGAAGTCAGGAGACATAGATTCTAGTACAGACTACTGCTGCGTGATCTTAAGTATGTTACCTAAATTATCCTGGCCTCAAGACTAGCAATAGTCAATATGGTTCAGTAACAGTCCTTACCATTCATATTTTACGAAGTGTTCTCACATCCACTTTTTTTTTTTTTTGTGGTACGCGGGCCTCTCATCGCTGTGGCCTCTCCCCCTGCGGAGCACAGGCTCCGGACGCGCAGGCCCAGCGGCCATGCCCCACAGGCCCAGCCGCTCCGCGGCATATGGGATCCTCCCAGACCGGGGCGCGAACCCGCGTCCCCTGCATCGGCAGGCGGACCCTCAACCACTGCGCCACCAGGGAAGCCCTCACATCCACTTTTAACTGAATCCACCAGACCAAACTCTCTAAACCAAATGAGAGAATGGAGATGGAAATGTCTTGAAAGGTTGAAAGCACCATACACAAACACATGTGAGAGATTATGTACCACAATACTCATAATAATGTTGATTCATTTCACCAGTACTTATGGAGCATACACTTTGTGCCAAGCCTTATTCTAGTTGATGAGGGCATAGAAATGCATTAGACATGGTCCCTGCTTGCACCTTTGCAGTGTTTCTAGGAGGGGAAAAGACATGCCTGGAGAGTACATTGTGGTAAAAATTATCAGAGAATTATAAGCAGGACAATAACATGAGTGAAAGAAGCCTTCACCTGTGAAGAGGAGGGTAGTTCAAAGTAGAGCTTCATAGAAATGGAACAGTTTTCTAGGTAGAAAAACAAGTGGGTGAGCTAATCCTTGCCCCCATGAAGACAGGGACTGTGCCTTTCTTGTTTGCTGCTATATTCTTTTGTCAAACACATTGCCAAATATCTTGATTGTACTTAATAATTATTTCTTGAATGAATGAATGGTAATCCAAGAGCAGAACTGTAAGCCTGTAGCTGTCCCACAGAGATCTTTTGAAATGTATTTAAATAATCTCATCCTCTCTCCAACTGAGGGAGGTGCATCAATGATTCACATTAGATCTTTTCTTGAGATTTAACCCCTCTAATCTCCCAGCAGATTCTGTGGCTGGTCTCTATATGTTTCTCTTATTCCCAGTGTTGAGTTAGTGCTGTAGGGACTCAGGGACTCTTACCCAAGAGCTGTCCCAATTGACTTATTATTCCCATAAGCACTGTGACAATGACCTCTCTTCTCTTTGAGGCATCTTGCTTGGGGGTAAAAGGAGCTGGGCGAGGACAAGATTGTGACTGCTCTACCATGAAGGGGAGCAGAGAGGCCAGCCACAGAGTGTGCTAGGAGATTAAGAGTGTTTAGTTTCAAGAAAGGAACTAATGTGACTCTCAAAGGGACCAGCTATAGTGGGGAGAATATGGGCTTTGAATTTAGGTGAGTCTGTGTTAAAATCTAGACAGTGCTACATATTAAGTGAATGTTAAACAAGCTATTTCACCTCTGAGCTTCTGTTACTTCATCTATGAAATGAGGTTTAAAAAATAATTACCTCTAGAGCTTCCCAGCACAGTGCCTGGCAGAGATTGGTTGGTCATCAAATAGTAATTTTTCTTCCCTTTCTTTCCTGTTCACTAATTTCCTTCTCTCCTGCTCCTAGACCTCATTCTGTCACAGTTTAACCATAGATGGGTTCTCTGATTTCATCCAGGCAGATCATGTTCTTGGTTTCCTAGTGGCACGTGAAAGAGGATTCTTTTTCCTACACAAAGCTGGCTGAAAGACTTGCTTTGTCTATTTCCCCTTTGCCTAAACAAATATCTTGGATATTACCACTCCAATGAGAGGAGAGACCAGACTCACCAGAGCCAGAAAAAAAATAAATAAAAGAGCAAAAGTCACATTCCCAGGACAGGCTTAGTTAGACCTGCAAGGCTCCTGCCTGCACCCCTCAGAAAACATGACTGAATCAGAATAATAGCACTTCTTCCTCTTGGCAGGACTGTACTTTTTTTTTTTTTTTTTTTTTTGGCCACACTACACGGCTTGTGGGATCTTAGTTCCCTGACCAGGGATTGAACCCGCGCCCTCAGCAGTGAAAGCACGGAGTCCTAACCTCTGGACCACCAGGGAATTCCCAGGACTCTACATTTTTTTTATCATGACCCGTCCTGGGGAAAGTGAGGAGGGTAGAGTGAAGACCACTAGCTGTCCACAAAATCCATTCTTTCTTCCTTAGTAATTGAGGTTTGGCTGCTTGCAGCCAGCTGTGGCCATGTTACTGAACCCTTGTCAATAGATGTGAGAAGATGGGATGTATGCAGCTTTTGCCTTGCTTGCTTAAGAGCAAATCTCAGTCTCTGGAATTCTGTTCTTTCTCTCTCCTCACTAACTAGAAATGCTTCAACCAGAGTAAACTTGGAAGCTACACGTTGAGGATGGCTGTCATAATCCCAGGTCCCTGAATGACTGAGTAGAGCAGAGCCACCCACCTACTTGGAATGCTGCCTTGGACCATACTACACTGGACCACCTAATCAAATCCTACCTCACATCTCCAGGAAACATCCATGAATACATCCCTCTCCCTCTTCTTGACCATCACATTTAATATTGGTTCCCCACATTTTCTGTACTTAAGTGTATTGTTTCCTATTGGGTTCTTTTTGGTGTAATCTTGTTTTGTTCTTTATTTAGTGTGTGCTTCTTGGCTCTTAAGCTAGAAGGAGATCACAAGATGTGACACTCTGCTTCTGCTCCCATTTCCCCAATAGCACAGCTGTTGTGGATGCTGACAGAGCCCCCGTGTGGCCCCTTCCCCAGCTGCTGTGAGTGTTGGCTGCTGTCACCTCAGAGCTGCTGCCTTCTCCAGCTCAGCCAAACATGAGCACCCGTGGGAGGTTACATGCCCCCCTCTAGCAGCCAGCAGTCAATGGTGACTGACACAGGGTAGAAAAGGATAGTCACTAAAGATGGGGCTGATCCTGTGATGAAAATTGAGCTTCAGAACCTTCCTGAGGAACTAGGCTGTTGCAGATCTCCAACCAAGACAACTGGTCTAGGCTGCAATTGCTCACAGGTGCCACCCTTCTCCAGAGACCTGCCCTCAGCTGATGAGCACCTCCTCACAACCCTCCTCTCTTCCCCCTCCCCACCAGGGTGGCCCACAAGCAATGACTGACTGATATGGGGCATAAAAGCCCGGCCCCTTTGCCCCAAGGGGGTGTAAGTCTGCCTTGTGGTTTATGCCCCAGTTCCCTGTGGATCAGGCCAGGGCTAGATGTGACCTGACATGTACCTTGTTTGTCTTGTTCCCTTTCCTATCTACTTCACTCTTTCCCTTGCATGTTTTCCCCAAAAAGTGCTCCCTCAATAAATGCCTGTCTCAGACTTTGCTTCTAGGGAACCCAACTTCAGTCTACTGATGTCAATACTCTGCCGTCATCTTCCCAAATCATCTCCGGGGACCGTTCAGACCCATGGTCTGGGCTGGGTATGCCATGGTGCTGAAATTGGGCTGAGAGTGAGGAAGGAGCTATGTGAAGAACAAGTGGGCTCTACTGAAGTAGTTGTAAGGAATACCTGCTACATAGGGATGTTATGAAGGTTTTAAAATCTAAATGAGTTAATGTCTGTAAAATGCTTAGGCCATAGCCTGACATGTAGTATCTTAAGTACTAAGTGCTTTTAAGTATTAAGGCAGGGATTTCTTTGATCTTTTTCATTTGTTTCTGTATTCCAAGTGTGCCTAGATGAGTGCATGGCACATAGTAGGCACTCGGCGTCTGAATGAGTGATTATTGAAGTTTTGCTTTGAGGGCCCAAGGTGATGTGCTGGGATCTGGCCAGCAGAGGGCAGAACCAGTGCAGCCAAAAGAGCCTATGGGCTGAAGGAGGCAGTGGGATAGAGCTGGGGGGAGAGCCAAGGGGAGTACCTACCTCATAAAATATTAGAATGTTTAAATTATACCTTAAAATCTTATATTTTTATTTAGCCCAACGTTGAGTGTACATAATGAGGTATATTGAGCCCCTTGCGGAGCACAGGCTCCGGACGCGCAGGCATGGCTCACGGGCCCAGCCGCTCCGCGGCATGTGGGCTCTTCCAACCACTGCGCCACCAGGGAAGCCCCGGTAGCTCCTCTTTTGAACTACCCCATACTCCTCTCAATAAATCCCCTTTTGTGCTTATGCTAATACACACTGGATTTCTGTAACTTACAAGCAAAAGAATTTGTATTACTCTATTTTTAAGCCCTGTGAGTACAAGGACTGTGTGAAGGGGAGTCTCCCCCATAGATGGGGACACTGAACTCCCAGCGCAGCCACTCTGGGCTGCTTCCTGCTCCATCCAGCCGCCGACCTGCTCTCTTCAGGAGGGTGGTCTTGCCACATTTCTGCCTCCAAGCTTCCCTTGTCTTGTTCCGTTCATTCTCTCTGCCCACGTAGATCTGTCCTATCTCTCAAAGCCCAGTTCAAATTCTACCTTTCTCTGGCTCCTCTGCATCCACTCAATCTCATTTCTCAAAATCCTGATAGCATCCATTACCTGACATTCATTCTTATTCTTGTTGGGATTCCATATTTTATTTGGGTGTTTGGGCTGGGCGGTCTCCAAAGTCCCATCCAGCTGTAGACTTCCGAGTCCGTTGTCCACCTATATGTCACGTCTTCTTAAGCAGGTCTCCACCTTCTCTCTCAAGAAGATATGAAGAAAGGCTTGAGAGCACATGTGGGGCTCAGCACTGATTTGCATGGAATCAACATTCCTAACTGGAATCAACATGACTAACTGCTCATGGGAGCAAATGTGTTCTGTGATCCTCCATTCAAGTAACACACAGGTGTTTATTTTCATTTTTTCAAAGTAAAAGTAGCTTCCCCCCCCCGTTATTATATAAGAAACATACTTATGGTCAAATAAATCAAATATTACATAAATTTTTAAAGTAGAAAGGGAAAATCACCCATAATCCTTCTCTTCAGAGATAAGTGCTCTCAAAATATGCTTTCAAAGTTTTTGATATACACAAATATGTATGTTTTGATAGGGCTTTCTGGAGACCCCATGGAGATTCCTTAATAACAGAAATTAAACAGAACAGTGGGAGGTTCCAGCCTGGGATTTGTAGCTGGCCACATTTCATGTATTCAGCTGAAGCATGTGAAACTACTGATATTCAGCTGTTTTTGACCTACAAGCACAGCAGTTTGTGTGTGTGTGTGTGTGTGTGTGTGTGTGTGTGTCTCTTGGATTCATTGGAACTTCCTGACTTTTTTTAAAAATAAATTTGTTTTTACTTTTGGCTGTGTTGGGTCGTTGTTTCAGTGTGCAGGCTTCTCATTGCAGTGGCTTCCCTTGTTGCAGAGCATGTGGGTTCTAGGCGCACGGGCTTAATTGCTCTGCGGCATGTGGGATCTTCCCAGACCAGGGATTGAACCCGTGTCCCCTGCATTAGCAGGCAGATTCTCAACCACTGCGCCACCAGGGAAGTCCAGCACAGCAGTTTTATGTGGTTCAAATCAATGTACGTGAAGCCTAGAATATCAGATCTGGTAGAGCCCTTAGAGACTTTCAACTATTTCAACTTTCTATTTCATGGTGCTGAAGAAGGACAAGAGTCAGAGAGGGAAGTGTCTAGCCAGTTTATATACCACACTGGTAGTAGAATCAGGGCTGGTTCTCTTTCCACTGAATCAGGTACCTGCCTCTTTTAATATGGTAATCTTCTAGGTGTGATAATAATCTTCTAGAAGCAGATTTCAACTTGATATCAGAAAATTACTCACAGAATTCATTCAAAATGTTAGAGGCTGCCTTAGAGGTAGTGAAGTCCCCAGGACTGGAGATGGGGCTGGGAAAGGCACTGGGACATTGGTGGAAGGGCACAGGGACCATGGAGCTAATGAGGCTTAACAGTCAGGGCTCTGTACTTGCATGGCTCCTTCTTAAGATCTTAGGAGGGCCCCAACAATGTATTAACATGGTGATACGTTTTTGTAATTCTTGCAACAATAAGATATTTTAAAATTCTTTTTCTTAAGGAGGGCCCCCCAGAATTATATAAGTTTCAGGCCTAGATCCACTCCTAGGTAGCACAGAGTTTTGCAAAGCACTAGGCAAGGTGACCAGAGAACCTGGGTTCCAGTCATGGCACTGCTTTGGCCCAAATGGGCAGAATGGCACTTGCTCTGCTTCCCTCACAGGGGGTAAAATCACAAATGTTAAATGGGCTGAAAAACATAAAATGTGAAAAAATATAAATAAGTAACATAACTTAGATTTCCTGTCTGTGATATGAGATAATCATTGCTGCTTCTCATGGTCATTGAAGATAACACATCAAAAAATGTGTCCTCAGGGCATTTTCCTGTCTCACTTCCCTCTGCTACAACTTCCTCTTTTCCTTCCTCTAGCCCCTAGCCCCCAACACTCCGGCCACTAGAACACTCATTTGTCATTATATGTTGCCACTTTTATATATATATACATATATATATGTGTGTGTGTGTTTGTGTATATATATATATATATATATATATATATATTTTTTTTTTTTTTTTTTTGGCCACACTGAACGGCTTGTGGGATTTCAGTTCCCCGACCAGGGATTGAACCCAGGCCCTTGGCAGTGAGAGCACGGAGTACTAACCACTGGACCACCAGGGAATTCCTGCCACTTTTTTATATTTGTTCAAAGGGCTCCTACTGTCTATAACGTCTATCTTTGCTGGAAAAAATCCTTATCCACAAGGCCTAGGTCTGCTAGATCCTCTCCTCCTTCCCCAATGATGACCTCCCTTAGTACTGTTTCTTGTTGATCTTACAGATTAGAACACTGAGGCCTGATGTAACACATAGCTGAGCTCTGGAGGCCCCACAAGATAATCCTCAGGAATCTTGATCTTCTGCCATCCCCGGCCTCTTAGCATTAGAGCATAGACACACGGTTCTTGATGTATACATGATAGGGGTCACTGCGCTTATCCACTTTGCGGGAGCGGGTGTATCCCAGGATGAGGCTGCCCACAGTGGCAGCAAATAGGAACATGACGAAGAGAATGTACATGTAGGAGTTGTCATCACGGCCAGGTAGGCTGGCCCGCCTCTCCTCAGTCAGGTTGTCTGACCCTGGCTGGCAGAGCAAGTTGCTGTGAAGAGTAGCATTTAGAGCCTTCAACACAGTGTGCAGGCTCTCATACCAGGTCTCAGTCCCATTGGTGGTCTCCATAGCAACAGGGATTCAGGTGGGGGAAGAATCGGAGGATGCTCTGGTAGTGACAGAAAAGAGAGAGGATGGCTTCTGTTACTTGTAGATTGAATGACCTTCCCACTCCTTCAGACCCCAGCTAAAATCCCAACATCACAATTTATTCTAACTACTTGTTTGCTTGTCTGTCTTCTCCACTAGACTGCCAGCCCAAGGAAGGCAGGGAATGTGTCTGTTTTATTCACTGCTGTGTATGAGCACTTATGACAGCACTCAGTAGGTGCTCAATAAATACTTGTGGAAGGAAGTCTTCCTTGACCATTGTAAGCATGCTGATCTGTCCTTTCTTTGGGTTCTAAAAGTCACTGAGCTTTAGGCTAGAAGGGCCTTGGGGATTATTTAATGTAATTTCTTCCATTTTACACACAGGCCCAGAGAGAATAGTTGGCTTGTCCATGATCACAGAGAATACTGGAGGTAGAGCCGAGGTACAGTCCTGCTCTTCGATGGCCAGCTCAGAGCTCCTCTGGCCTCCACACCAGCTCTGGGGAGGACTGTGTGGCACAGTTAGAAGACATTCCTCAGAACTCTCCCTCAGCACAGTTCTTTCTTATGCTCCACAGACACCATGTAGAAGATGTTTGGGGATGGCTTAGATTTCCCCCTACCTGGAGGCCAGAGGCTGGGTCATTTGACCTCTAAAGCATCCTAGGTCCCACTCTAGGTATTCCTAGCTATTGAGGAGAAATTCTGTTGGAAAGGAGGTGGCTGGGGGAGCAGGCAAAGGCTGATAACCACTGCAGGCACTGGGCCTGAGGCCTTTGGAGTGAAAGGAATACTCAGTCCAGTTTGGGGTTATACCCACCCCAGAGAGAAAAGACACTAGCAGCTCAACTATCCTGCCTTCCAAAACAATGTCACTGTGTACATGGCATATAACTGGTGATAGCAGATGTTCCTTTTCCTTCCTCTCAGAGATCCTTAGTCTACAATGTAGAAAAATAGCCAAAGGCAGCCTTGTATCCTAGTCTCTGGAAAAACATATGTCATTCCTTTAAACAAGGCTCCATGCTCACTTCCTTCAGGAAGCCTTTGTGTGCTCCCAACATACTCCACAAGCTTTATCATCGCAGCCTTCCCTTTGCCCCAGCACTTACATATAAGGCAATTTGTGGCTGTCCTCTTGCTATTGATAAGGGTTATCAGCAGACCACATACTCCTGGTCAGAAAGGCTGTGTCTCTCCTCCAAGTCTAGGGGACTACCCTAGTTCTCCTTCCCTCAGTGGTCTCCAGTAAAGATGGCCACTTTGGATTTCTCTATAGGCCAGGCACTCAGTGTTCACTGACTGGTTCCAAAGCCCTCCTTTATCTAGGTAGATCTGTTTAACTTGACTATTAACCATCACGTCTCTTCCCCGGAAAAGATGACAGTTAGTTATGACCATGATAAATATTCATGAAGAACTCTATGAATGCAGAATTTTGGGGGAAGAATCAAAATAATACAGCAATAATCCAGGACTGGCCCACAGTTTATGCAAGGCCTTGGGGCCCCCTGCCATCTAGTACTCGGGCAACCTTGTCTGGATGGAAAAGGGGAAGAGTTAAGATCGAGGAGGCATAGGTTCTCATCTACTATCCCACTTGTCAGGCAACAAGTGGGAAAACAACATCATTGTGTACATGGCATATAACTGTGCCTTCCTCTTTCCTCATATGGGCTAATGGAAAGCAGGAGCAGCACAATGAAATTAATGGCTCAGTGAATCACCTGGCCAGTCATCGTTTATGGAGGCCCACTCCTGGGCAGCCTTATTCTGGGAGCTCTAGGAGGCCAGTCCCTATACTCAGGGGCACAAAGCCAGCTCTTAATGTGGGAGACAATGTAGGAGCTACTGGGGCTTAAAGGAAGAAGGGATGAATTCTGACCAGTGCTCAGAGAGTGTTCACAGTGATGGAAGAATTTGAGTTGGACCTTGAAGGATTTTTTGGAAGTAGAGAAGGCAAGGGAAGCAAACAGATGGACTAGAAAGCACACTTTGAAGAATGGAAAGTAGCATAAAGAGTGTAAGATGCGTGAAAGGATAAGATAGGATGTGGGATGGAGACACTGGCCCAAACCAAATCATAGAGGGCCTTGAGTGCCAGGCTGCAGTTGGAACTTTATCCTGTAGGTGGAGAAAAACCATGGAATGATATTTTAAAAGGGGGTAAAATAATCAGATCTGTGCTTGTAAAGGACACTCTGGCTTCTGTGTGGAGTGTGGAGTAAAGAGGGCAGGGATGGAGGCAGGGAGCCCAGTGATAAGTGAAATAGTATGGGTTCAAGGTGCTGAGTCCTGAGCTGGGGCAGAGGGGATGACAAGGTGGGGGCGGGGACAGATAGAGGATGTGAGAGGCATTTGGGGGTGGGAATGGCTAAGGCAGTGGTTGCAGGAGGAAGGGGCCTCAGACAGTTTTATAAGCAGACAACAGACAGATGGCATAAGTGCGGGAAGAGCTCACTTTGAGGGAAATAAGTTTCTTGCCCTGTTTGCACTTCAGTTTCCTCATCTATCAAAAAAGATTATCACCAGGAGTTGTTGTTCAATGGGTACAGAGTTTCAGTTTTGCAAGATGAAAAACTTCTAGAGATCTACTGCATAACAATGTAAAGATAGTTAACACTACTGAGATGTACCATTAAAAATGTTAAGACAATAAATTTTATGTTGCTTTTTACCACATTAAAATTTAAAAAAAATTTTTTTAATTAAAAAGGAAAAAAAAAAAGATTATTATCTCTGCTCTGCCCCCTGCCCCAGGCTTGCTTGAGCATATACTTTTATTACAGTGAAGAGGATTTTTTAAATACATTTTAATAAAAAACACGGTTTTCATTAAAATGAAAATCTGTTTTTCATTTTTGAGAAGTAAATACATATACACAGCAAAAAAAAAGAAATTGAAGCAGTACATACAATGAAAATGCAGTCTCTCTGTTCCCAATGGCCCAGGTTTCTTTCCCAGGGCAGTCACTGTCACCAGTTTTCTTCGATAGCCTTGCATGGGGGTTTGAACTGACAAGGCAGACGGAGGGCCACCTCCATCTGGAAGACTCACCAAACAACAGCAAATTCACTGGCTCCTAGTCAGCTCCAGGAATCTCCCTGTGGGCGCCCTAAGGCTCCTCAGCCCCTCCGGATGTCCTGACATGTCTTCAGGATGTCCCTGGACACATCTGGGGTCTCAATATTGACTTTGGGAGCTGGGAAGGCCCAGAGCTGGGTGGGGAGGGGACAGAAAAAGAAGGACCTAGACACACAGAAAAAACTTCAGAACGAGGGTGGATCATCCGAGGCCAAGCCCCAAGGGTTGTGCAATAGCTGTGCTTTGGGTGCTGACACCCTGCCGCTTCCCCTCCCCTTCCTGCAGCAGCTGGATCAGGCCAACCTAGGGTTGCAGTTATAGGAGCTGTGCCATGGCCAAGGGATATCTGACTGCTGTCCCCCGACTCCAGATTCACAATGTCTCATCTGGGTGACTTCATGAGAAACCTCAGTTCAACACATGAGCTGCTGCTCAGGGACCAGCTAACAGTGCAGTCTAAAACATCCCCTTTCCCCAGGGTACTGGCATCTTAGCAGGAGCCTCTAAAAGGCTGAAAGGGCCTGAGACCCAAGGAAATGATGTGAGTGGCAGAATGGCAGCCAGCAATTGGGTTGCTATTTTATGTAGGAACAAATGATGTTACCAATCAACCTATTTGGATAGACTGGGTATAAACATAGGCATGGCATCAACACTATCTGTACCATAGCTTTGTTGTGAAAATTAAAGAAGAAAAGTATGTAGTGCCTGGCACTAGACGCTCCACAGATGTGGTGGTGGTTTTATTTGTGCAGAGCAGAGGCTGGCAAGGCCTTCAGAGTCCATCTAATCTAACCTTCCTCATTTTACAGTGAAAGAAATGAAAACCAAAGAGCTGTCTTGGTTCAGCTGCTACTTGTGTGACTTTGGGCATGTGACTTCCCTTTTCTGGGCCCCAGCTTCTGTCTGCATCTGTAAAATGAAAGGGTTTTTCTATGTAATCTTACAAGGTCCTGATCAGCTCTAACATGAAGATACCACAAAACCATACGTGAGATTTGGGAGATTGGGTAGGCTGGGGGGAGAGGATTTGGGGGGCTCTCTAGAGTCCCTCAAATCACGAGATAGAGAAGACTTCAGATTCTTTCCTCACAGGTTAAGATGCTTCAGAGTCCCAGGACTGAGTTACACTTAGTATTCCAGCCTAGATAAACTGAAGGCCAAATTTGCTGACTTGTTCATTTTTCCTCTTTATAGCTCACCTGCCAGGGTGATCTAGCCTGGGGGAGACAGACTCTGTGTTAGAAAGTGGGGGTAGCGGGAAAGCGTCGGGGACAGGGTGGGCTCTGAGGTGGAGTTCAGTGAGGGGAGTAAAGGTTCACAAAACCATTTATTCCTCACACCCTCCTTCCAGTGCCTCTCTGGATAGACCTGGATGGATATTTGTAGTTCTGATGGAACATGCAAAGGAGCCACAGTTGCATATCTTTAGAAGCTGGGTTGAGGTGGGATGGAGGACCTGTGTGCAAGGAGAGGCAGAGAGCTCATAAAGGGACAGGTTGGTTCTCTATGACCTGCCTCTGGGACCCAAGTTGGGAATTGGCAGCTGGCAATGTGGGGAATTTTGTTCCTCTTTCTGAGCTCCTTGTCTTCCCTCTTCAAGACAGTTGCTGATTGTGAAGGTCTATGGATGGGGAAGACAGAGCTCCTGCCGTGGAGAGTCCCTGACTTGAAACAAGAGATAATCATTTAGGAAGGGAGATGAACAGTGACTGAAAAGAGATTTTGAAGATTGTTTAGAATCTAGATTCTAGGCCAACCCCTCCATTTTGTAGTTGAGAAAGCTGAAGGTCAGAGAGGGGAAGTGACTAGTCCAAAATGACATGGCTAGTAAATGGTAGAGCTCTGATGAGAACCCAGGTCTTTGGGGTGCTGTTCAGGTGCTCTTTCCGCTACAAATGGCAATGTCTTCTGGCATCTGAGCTGCATATCACACAAAACACAGGCTCCTCATGTCCTGGAGCATCATCTCCTCTAAGTCCACCACTACTCCTTTTTCCTGCACTACAGATTCTTGCTCATCTTTTTTTTTTGGCCGCACCACTGGCATGTGGGATCTTAGTTCCCTGACCAGCGATCGAACCCGCACCCCCTGGATTGGAAGTGCGGAGTCTTAACCACTGGACGGCCAGGGAAGTCGCTCTTGCCAATCTTAACTGAGGATCCAGTAAGGGGAGAAGTTGGTAACTTTTGGAAGAGTTAACCTTCCTTTCTAGCCTTGCTCCCCATGGCCCTTTCTGCTCCAGACCTACTCCTGCTCTTCTATACAAGCCAGGTGCACTCTCTTCCTCCACACCCTGATGTCACTCTTTCCAACACATTAACAGCTTTGCCCAAACTGTTCTTGACTTGAGCACGCCTGGCCTCTAACTTGGGGATGGAGGCGTAAAGCTGGGACCTGGAGGATGAACTGGATATCTTAGTAAGGTTTTCTTTCAGGTTTCTCTGGGGAAAAGTGAAACGCCACCATCGGTTCTTTTGGTTTCCCTATGCTCTGTTTCAGCTTCTCTTGCAGAATGAGTGTCTGAAGTGCTTGGAAATGTGGTAGAGAGGCAGGGGAAAAAGGCCACATAAAGCAAGTGGATCCAGAGATAACTCCTGGGAATGCACAGTTTTGCCTCTGGCCCCTCTGGTGGTCTTATCACCACCATGGGCTGGTGGGAGAGGAACCTTAACGTATAGTTAGAAGGAGACACAGAAATAGAATCTGAGCTGGAAGGGATCTTAATAATCACATCATTGGTGTAACCACCTCATTCAACCAGTGGGAAAAACCACCCCACCCCAAGAGGAAATCACTTGCTCAAGGTCTCACAGCCTAGGAATTGGGACCAGAAACAGGTATCTCATCCACATATCTTTCCACTATAAGTCCTCTGTTGCCTATAGGACAGTCTAACCTCCTGCGATTATCATTCAAGCTCCTTTGGATATGACCCTGACTCCAGCCCCATCTCACCACAGCTCTCCCCACTGCCTGTGTCCCATGATACTGAGCTATAGGCCATTCCCCAAACATTCCTTGCACTTGCACACCTCTTGCCTTTGCTCATGCTGTTTTCTTAGGCAAAAATACCCTTCCTCTTTTTTATCTGCCTAGTGAACTCCTACTCATCCTTCAAGACCCAGCTCCAATATAACCTCTGTAGATCCTCTCCTGAGACACCACCTTCCCCACTCCCTAGCCAGTTAAGTCTCTTCTTCTCATCTGTTCCTAAAGTGCTTTGCATAAAACCCTATTAGAGCACTATGCTGTATTGAAATTGGGTGTGTATATCTGTATAAATATAAATAGATATAGATATACTAAACTGTGCGCTGGGAGGTGTGAAAGTAGGGACCTGTGCCTCATACATTTCTTTATAGCAGGCACTCAAGAATAGGTGGATAAATGTCTCTTCTTATTAGACTATTCCCCCCTGCGCACACACATACGCATTCATGAAAACAGCTTACAGCACTTAAAAAGCAACTTCAAGGGCAGGCCAAAACAGATTCCATTTGGTCTGGGGAAGGGGAGGCTCAAAGAAAAGACACCATCTCAGTCAGATGGGCAAGTGAGTCAGGGGAGGAGGAATTCTAAGCCACCTTTGGAAGCCCAGATGTTCCCTGCACCGGAACCCCATTCAATCCAAAGGGCAAACATTCTTGGCCCCAAAACACCAGCAGCAGCTTAGCAACCCTCTTCCCTGTGTACCCACCCAGGGGGCAGCCACACACACACACCTGCTGCACACACACAGTCCAACTCCCAGTCTCCCAGCCTCTAATCTTGCCTTTCAGGTATGCCTTTCATGGTTCCAATCTTGGCTGTATGCTTGGCTATGTGACCTTGAGCACTGCATTTATGTTCTCTGAATCTCATCTATGAGATGGGGATAATTACCCCTGTCCTGCTTGCCTCACACGCAACTCGGGGAGACCAAAGGGGAAAGGTGTTTTAGAAATTGCAAAGTATTATGTAAACATAAGAGAGAATTATTGGGCAGCCTGGTCACCTATTTCCTTTTCTGTTTCCCTATCTCCTCCGCCGCCCCCCAGTATTACCAAGAACAGCTATCCCTATGTCCCCTCTCCCCATCTTAGGTTCTCCTACCCTCAGAGGAAGCCAGGAGGTTCTTTATTACTTTTCTTCATTCTCAGACACACTTACCTCCTTCAGAAGCCTTCCTTGTTTCTCGTCCTCTCTGATCAGCCCTGTAATCTCTCTCCATTTAGGGGTACCATTCTGTAGTCCTGCTGGTGATAGAGAACACACCAGAGTTGGAGTCAAGAGACCTGCCCCTATTTTGTAGACATGTCTAGCCGTGTGTCTTGGTTAAGTCATTTCTCCACTCTGGGGCCTCATTCTCCCCATCAGTAAGATGGGATATCTTGTCCTGCCTCCCTCTTAGTAGGCATTTTGAGCATCCACCCATTCAGTTTATAGATAGAAGTGTGTTTTGCAAAGTGTGGAGTGAGTGAGGGATGAAGGTTGTTTGTTCTCATCTTAAGGAGTCAAGAAAATCTGAAAGCAGTTTCCTTGCCTCCAGCTTGGCTCTCCTCCATTCAGAGCGGTTAACTGGCTGGATGCCAGGAGATAAAGAGCAGCTAACATATTTACAACGCACTTTTGTAGCTGAAGTGGAATCAGCCCTGGGCTAGGAGTGGGGAGAATTGGGTTCTACTTCTGTCTGGTCCCTGGTGTGACCCTGGACAAACCATCTCCCCCCTGGGCCTCAGATTCCCCATACGCAAACTGCTGAGGAGTGGGGAGGGGGATAGGAGGAGACACTCTCCAAGGGGCCCTCACACAGGGGTCTGAACTCCTGTACTTTCTACACAAGAAACTCCCGGGCCCAGTCCCCTTCCCCCACATGCCATACGGAGTACATGGGCAACAGGACCAGGAGGCTCATTTTACATTTGGTGACCCAGGAAAAGAACGCACAAAGCACAGAGCAGGTGGGCGATTGGCACAGGTTTACACAACCTGTAAACTAGAACTCAAGTCTCCTGACTCCCAGCCTAGATCTATGTTACTAGTACTAGAAGACATCTAAGGGAGCTTCTAGGCTTTTCCCAGGACTGGGGCGCATAGGGCGAGGGGCACAATAAAGTAGCGAATGGGCAAGGCAACTCGCACGCTGAGCAAGCGGCTCCCGCCAAGCAAGAAGACACGCCGGGTCCCGGAGCGCCATTTCCGCGTGCGCTCTCGCTGCGGAGGCGCAGGTTGGTTGTTATATCGTGCGCTCGCATATCTGTGGATGTGGAAGGAGCTTGGGTGCCGCCGTCCCGGGGCCCGTGAGTGCCGACCTAAGCCCCCACGGTTTCCGGGCAAGGCGTGCCAGGAGCCCAGCTTCGCGCTCCCACGTGCGCCCCGGGATCCCTGTGGCTCTGTCCAGGGGAGGATCAGTATGTATCTGCGTCGGGTGGCGGCTTCCAGGGAGGCGGATACACCCCTCATTTCTACCCCTGGCGCCGGCTCAGCCTTCCCGAGCCGGCGGGTGCGCCTTACCTGCCGGTCGGCAAGGCTCCCAGGGGCGCCGTCTGTTCGTTGGACACCTCGCCCTGGGCTCGCGGGTGCCCCGCACTGCGCCCCAAGGCGCTCCGCCAGCCCCCCTGCTCGCAGCCCGCGGCCAGCACCGTCTGCGCCCCCTCCGCTCTGTGCTCCAACCCGCGCTCAGCTGCCTTTTCCCTTCCTCAGGGCGTCCCCTCACCCGGCCCCGCCCGGCCCCTAACACACCCACTTCTCCCGGAGCTGGCTTCGGGCGCCTCCGCCCAGCTGCTTGGCCTCACCCAGCTGTGGGCTGCGACCCTTCCGTACCCTGCAGCGCCTGCTTCCTGGACCTGAGACCGAATGTTCCTTGCTTCGCTTCAGCTTGCCCGGTCTGAGGAGGATCTCAGAAGAGCGTCTGGTGCTGGTGGAATCAGACCTTGCTCCTACGTGGTTGTATGGTGGCGGGCAGGACACTGCTCCTCACTGGGCCATGGCTTCCTCGCTGTAAAACGGGTACAGTTCCTAAATGCATTCTTCACAGGGTGATGGTTAGGGTCAGATGAGATCTTAGAATCCAAAATATTAAAGCCGGATGGTCACTGGAGAAATCATCTGATTCTAACACAAACCCTCTTTTCCAGACAGGATGCAGTTTGGGGAAGGGGCCCAGTTTGGGGAAGGAGACTTGCTCAGGCTCACTAAGGAAGTCACTGGCAGAGCTCAGACTCAGAATCCACTAGGCCACTCTCTCCCTTTAACCTCGGCCAATGTTTCATCCAAGTCTCAACACTCCCTCACATGCCCAGACAACTGATGTCCAGCCACACCACGCTGCTCCCTGTCCCTGAATACCCTTCACTTTCTGGCCACCAGGCCCTCACTCAAGCTGTTTCTTCCTTGCTGGGGACACTGCAGGTTCCAGAGAAGAGAAGCATCCAGGGATAGCTGGGAAATGAGGACCAGGAGGCCATGGGCAAGGGAGTGGACGGTGGCAGGGAATAGCTCTCAGGGACTCTGTGGGGAGTCATTATCAGAGCCCTCTTTGCCAGCCTCCGGCCTTGGGATAGTTAATAACAAACTGAGGTGACTTCCCTGGTGGCGCAGTGGTTAAGAATCCGCCTGCCAATGCAGGGGACACGGGTTCAATCCCTGGTCTGGGAAGGTCCCACATGCCGTGGAGCAACTAAGCCTGTGTGCCACAACAACTGAGCCTGTGCTCTAGAGCCCGTGAGCCACAACTACTGAACCCACATGCCACAACTACTGAAGCCCGCATGCCTAGAGCCCGTGCTCTGCAACAAGAGAAGCCACTGCAATGAGAAGCCCACGCACCACAGTGAACAGTAGCCCCCAGTCGCCACAACTAGAGAAAACCTGCGTGCAGCAATGAAGACCCAACGCTGCCAAAAATAAATAAATAAAATAAGTAAATTAAAAAAAAAAAAAAAACTGAGGCCAGCTCTGGCTCCCTTGCAAACAAAAATCCGTTCTAGGGCTTCTCTGGTGGCACAGTGGTTAAGAATCCGCCTGCCAATGCCGGGGACACGGGTTCGAGCCCTGTTCTGGGATGATCCCACATGCCGTGGAGCAGCTAAGCCCATGTGCCACAACTACTGAGCCTGTGCTCTAGAGCCAACGAGCCGCAACTGCTGAAGCCCGTGCGCCTAGAGCCTGTGCTCCGCAACGAGAGGAGCCCCTGCAATGAGATGCCCGTGCACCACAGTGAAGAGTAGCCCCCGCTCACCACAACTAGAGAAAACCCGCCCGCAACAATGAAGACCCAACGCAGCCAAAAATTAATTAATTAATTTTAAAAAAGAAAAGAATCAAAATAAATTTAAATTAAAAAAAAAATCTGTTCTAGTAGGACATCTGAGGCATATACCCTCAATCACAGAATCTCAGATTATATCTAAGAAGTGCTGTCATTTAAAAAAGACCTGGGGGGCTTCCCTGGTGGCGCAGTGGTTGGGAGTCTGCCTGCCAATGCAGGGGACACGGGTTCGAGCCCTGGTCTGGGAGGATCCCACATGCCGCGGAGCAGCCTGCCCCGTGAGCCACAATTACTGAGCCTGCGTGTCTGGAGCCTGTGCTCTGCAACGGGAGAGGCCGCAATAGTGGGAGGCCTGCGCACCACAACTAGAGAGAGCCCTCACACAGAAACGAAGAGCCAACACAGCCATAAATAAATAAATAAATAATTTTAAAAAAAAAAAGCAAAAAAAAAAAAAAAGACCTGGGCTTCCCTGGTGGCACAGTGGTTGGGAGTCTGCCTGCCGATGCAGGGGACACAGGTTCGTGCCCCGGTCCGGGAAGATCCCACATGCCGCGGAGCGGCTGGGCCTGTGAGCCATGGCCGCTGAGCCTGTGCGTCCGGAGCCTGTGCTCCGCAACGGGAGAGGCCACAACAGTGAGAGGCCCGTGTACCGCAAAAAACAAAAATAAAAACAAAATAAAAAAAGACCTATCACATGGAGGGAATGTTGTACAAAATTGCTAACCTTCATCAAAACATGTTACTTCTGTCCCATTACTGGGCATATACCCTAAGAAAACCATAATTCAAAAAGAGTCATGTACCAGAATGTTCACTGCAGCTCTATTTACAATAGCCAGGACATGGAAGCAACCTAAGTGTCCATCGACAGATGAATGGATAAAGAAGATGTGGCACATATACACAATGGAATATTACTCAGCCATTAAAAGAAACAAAACTGAGTTATTTGTAGTGAGGTGGATGGACCTAGAGTCTGTCATACAGAGTGAAGTAAGTCAGAAAGAGAAAGACAAATACCGTATGCTAACACATATATATGGAATTTAAGAAAAAAAAATGTCATGAAGAACCTGGGGTAAGATGGGAATAAAGACACAGACCTACTAGAGAATGGACTTGAGGATATGGGGAGGGGGGAAGGGTAAGCTGTGACAAAGTGAGAGAGTGGCATGGTCATATATACACTACCAAACGTAATACAGATAGCTAGTGGGAAGCAGCCGCATAGCACAGGGAGATCAGCTCGGTGCTTTGTGACCACCTGCAGGGGTGGGATAGGGTGAGGGGGGAGGGAGACACAAGAGGGAAGAGATATGGGAACATATGTATACGTATAACTGATTCACTTTTTTGTAAAGCAGAAACTAACACACCATTGTAAAGCAATTACTCCAATAAAGATGTTAAAACAAGACAAAAACAAAGAAACAGAAAAAACATGTTACTTCTGTGTGACTTTTGTAGTTTCATATTTTGACCCAGCTACTTTTTTTTTTTTTTTTTTTTCTGTCTGGATATCATCTCTCAGGGGAGTCATCCTGACTCTGAGCAGGCAGTCTCAAATTTCAGTCTACCTAAGAATCACCTTGGCCTTTATTTTAAGTGAAGTAGACTTTTGGGTTCTACTCCAGAGGTTCTGATTCAGGAGATCTGGACTAGAGCCCAGAAATTAGCATTTAAAAAAAAAAAAAAAGCTTCTGGAGAGATTGTGATTCAAGTGGTTCTTGAGATCAGCCTTGAGGAAACAGCCATGGCTCAGTAAGCATTCCTTCCCACATCCTGCCAAGCCTTGCATCTAATCTATAGGAGCGTTTATTACAGTTATGAAAAGTCACTATTTGTCCACCTCATTTACTAGATTGTGAATTCTCTGAAGTTAGGGATTGTCTCTTGTCCTAATAAAATTTTGGAATCACAGTCTTAGAATCATATCATGTTAGAGTTCTAGAATCATTTATTGATAGAACCTAAGTTGGAAGGACTCAGAGTTATCTAGTCAAATCCCTTACCCAAGAATTCCCTATATTTCTTTGTGTGTGTGTAATAGAGGTTTTATTGCTTATTAATTGTGTCATTCCATACAATTTTAAGTAAACAAACTTAGAAAATGATGATGGCAGTACTGATGAGATATTGATGATGATGGCAATATTGATGAGAATGTTCAACTGTTTTACACAAGGTAGTAAGAGGCACCACTGCCACAATCACCCCACCTCCGAAATTTATACATTTCATATAAAAAGAGTAAAAATAGTTCATTGGCATTTAACTAGCATTATTCTTTGTAATCTATGAACCATAAGCCTGAACAATTTCAGAATCTTCAGAGCAAAACCATTTTCTTCCACTAGCAAATGTAGCAGTTTCAATTTCTTTAAAAAAACAAGCAAACAAATCAACGTATTCCAATGGTCCTGAATTTTAATGTTTATATCATATTAATTCAAGAAATAAAATGTGATTCAGCATTTGAAAATGAGGCTGAACTTCTTCACCATAATTATACTTACTTCATAATTCAAACGATTTCACTGAAGCCAGCGTTAGCCCAGTAAAAACCATGGTCACAACTCAACTGCTCTTTTGCTAAAGAAACTTCTTTAAAAGTTAGCTATTCTTTAAAAACTCAGACCCAAGCTGCATAACTGTGACTTGAGGAACCAACAATCAACCCTTCCAGATACCACCGCAGTAGTCCTATGTGGTTTTTGTGTTTTTTTAAATTAATTTATTTATTTTTGGCTGCGCTGGGTCTTCGTTGCGGTGTGCGGGCCTCTCATTGCGGTGGCTTCTCTTGTTGCGGAGCATGGGCTCTAGGCATGCAGGCTTTAGTAGTTGTGGTGCACAGGCTTCAGTAGTTGTGGCTCGCGGGCTCTAGAGTTCAGGCTCAGTAGTTGTGGCACACGGGCTTAGTTGCTCTGCAGCATGTGGGGTCTTCCCGACCAGGGCTCGAACCCATGTCCCCTGCATTGGCAGGCGGATTCTTAACCACTGCGCCACCAGGTAAGTCCATCCTATGTGTTCTTATAGCTGGGGAGCACATACAGAATCACTGTGAATCACACATACATATCAATAACTTGCTGGTAAAACTACACCAATAGTTTCCTCTGTTAATGATTTTTTAAAAAAATAAGCATGTACTACAGTTCAGCAGTTGAAAGACTTCTAAGTCTATTATTTTAAAGATGCTGAGAAATACATTTGGATACTTGAAAAGAAGCAAGACTAGAATTGTGGTTTTATATTAAACCATTTAGAAGACCTCAGTTACAAACAACTAAAAATACATAAATAGGAATTTCTTAAAACCATTTTCTCTTACAATACAAAATTAAATATTAAATAAATGGGAATTTCTTTAAACCATTGTCTCTAAACAATACAAAAATTAAATATTAAGGCATCTTTTACTCCCATCTATTTTGGTATATACAGCAAAGAGAAATGTTTTAAATAGGAACCAGCACTTCTATTCAAATGCTCTCTAATGTATTTGGCAGATTTGTTTTTATATTCTCCTGTTCAACATTCCATTGAAAGCTCTTATAATTGAACATTGTGACCGAAACCAGGGGAAAAGTATAAACAGATATTCGTTTATTAGAAATAAGCAGTTCACCCTTGAAAAGTAAAAAGTAACTACAAACAATATTATGAATAAAGTTCAAATACTAGTATTTAAATCTCTGAAGCAATTTATGCTTCAGTAATTAAGAGAAAGAAGAGATGAAGACTTCACTAAGATGAGAAGCCTATTAATATGGATCATGCTGTGGACTAATTGTTCACTCAGTATTCTGTCCCACTGGGATGAGAGTTTGAAAAGGGCTTCATATTCCTTTAAAAAAATTACACCGACTAGAATAAGATCATATGAGTTAACATTGATTATTATTCCCCATATTTGTCCATTTACAAAGCTCAACTGGCTTCATAAAGTATACTAATCAGTAACATTTTCACCTTTTATTAAGGTAAGTTTATGAAAATAATTTAATACAACCAGATCTCCTCATGAACTTTCAGCTTAAAACATTTTTTATGTAAGAAATATATCAAAAAAATCTGTTTTTATAAAAAGTCACTTCAATACCAGAAAAAAATAATAAAAGATTTTGAACCCAGTTTATTTTTTAAAAGGTACTCTTCCCATGTCTCAAATTCCAAGTGCTATTCATCATCTTTAAAGCCAATTTTGCTTAACTTCACCACATCAACCCAGTTCCATCCTCGAGGAAGTTCTCCTTTGTGATCTGCTTTATCTACCAACTTATGCTTCTGGGCTTTTTTTTTTTTTTAATTCTCTATTTTAAAAAAAATATTTATTTATTTGGTTGCACTGGGTCTTCGTTGTGGCACACAGGATCTTCATCGTGGCTTGCAAACTCTTAGTTGCAGCATGCATGTGGGATCTAGTTCCCCGACCAGGGATCAAACCCGGGCCCCCTGCATTGGGAGCCCAGAGCCCTAGCCACTGGACCACCAGGGAAGTCCCCTAATTCTCTATTCTTTTAATTGAAGTATAGTTGATTTACAATGTTGTGCTAATTTCTGCTGTACAGCAAAGTGACTCAGTTATACACATATATACATTCTTTTTTTAAATATTCTTTTCCATACGGTTTATCCCAGGAGATTGGATATAGTTCCTTCTGGGCTTTTGAAAGCTGTCTTTTTTTCTCACTTGACGGGGCTGCATTAGGAATTTCAAACAAGATGATATTTCTTGTGGCTGTCGTAGAATTAAGAGGGATGGTGATTCTCCATGAACTGTTGTTTATTGTCCTTCGCATATTCAAACAACATGTGGGTCATGGCGGTCCTTCCACTGCTTCCTGTAACTTGGCTGATATGCTCTGCTTTACAGCTGATGATATGATGCTAAAAGATGCGTTCATAGATATGACTGGAGGTGTTTGAGGATATGTTTCTGTCCAGGAAATCTCTATGAAGAAGGCTTTGGGATCACCATTTTCTCCTATCTTATACTGAAATGAAACTGGACTTAATTCCTGGAAACTTTTCATCTCCTTCATAAGTAGAATGTGGTGGCTCCAGTTCCATCTCCTGGTCCTTCTTGGCGCTCAACGCGCTGGTTGCAAGGCACCTCCCTTGGACGGCATTCAAGACAGCAAGAGAAAATGAGGGCAGTGGCTCCAAGGCCCATAGCGGTGGGAGGCACACCCTTCACAGGGCAGAGGAAAGTCACGCACACGCCCCTGGCCCTTGGGTAGCATGAAGCAGCTGGCTAGGGGCTGGCCTATATTTCATTTTTGATAACAGATGGATCAGCTTCTCTTGCACACTTCTAGTGAAAAGGAGCTCATTGCCTCCAAGGCATCTGAGGCTCTGATTGTTAGGATGTTCTCACATTTTGATAAATACTGCCTTCTATTGACTTCTACCCTTTGGTCCTTGTGCACAATGGAGACATCAAGTACACTCCTAATCTTTGTTCCCTTTTTCAGTCCTTCAAAAACTTAAGGTCTATCTTCCATTTCCCCTTCTCTGGAGTGAGGATGGGGCAGGAGCCCTGTTAGGGAAGGCAGCTGGCCAAGGGGCCAATGGAAAGTGGGCCGAACTGCCTCATTTTCCCCAGCTGTGCCTTGCAGTCTTGCTATGAGGCTTAGATGGCCCAATGTGTGTAACATGCCAAGAGCGTGATGCACATGCTTAATAAATGGCAGCTTCTAGTGTTATTAGATGAGAAAAGGAAGGATGAAACAGAACTCCTCTCCTGGGGAAACCGTAGTCTGAGAAGGACCTTCAGGGAACTCTCTAATCCAGAGAGGCTGGGGACAAGTCCCTGGACCTTGAGATGGGGGATGGGGGAGTGAAGTGGGCCAATTGAAGGGGTCTGGGGAAAACTCATCTAGAGATACACCTCCTTCAAGTTTTGCTTAGATGCCACCTTCTTTGTGAGGCCTTTCCTGACCATCCTATTTACAAATCCTAATCCCTCCCTCTGTCTGCCCTCCCTTAAAGCCCTTCCCTGCCTTGTTTTTCAATCTGATCTACTTAACTTTAAAATATATGTATATATTGCTACTGTTGTTCTTGCTGCATCCCTCAACTGAAGCTCACAGCTCCTGTCTGTCAGCCCTATCTCAGACCTCTCTTCTTCTCTGGATTCCTGTAACCACCCCCTTTCCTCTCCCCTTCAGGCCTGGAGAGGTAATGGTGTCCAAATGTTTCAAGATCCAGGGTACTTCACAACGCCCCTGTGGTTTCCCTACTCTCTGCCCACCTCTTTGAATACAGCCTCCTCACATTACTGATGGGACGTGGCCATCTGCTTCCTGCTGGACCTGGCTGATGCAGAAGGCCATTCTCCTACAGCCCCTTACACTTCCCTTGAACACAGCACTTACCATTCTGTGTTATAATTGTCTACTTTATTTATTGATTCCACACCTAGAACATAAGCTCCTTAAGGGCACTAAGCCAGCACTAAGTCTGCACAGAGTAGACCTTACTGAGAATTTGTTGAATAAATGAATGAATGAATAAAGGTAATGAAAGGAAAGATCACTAGAAATTACGTTATCAGGGAAAGCTTCCAAGAAGAGATAGAACCTGAGAGAGCCTGATGTTCTTTCAACCTCTCGGCCACACCTCTCTCCTCTGAGCGCTAGACTCCTATATCTAACTACCTACTTGACATCTCTGTTTGGATAACATGCTGTGGCTGGAACTCATGACTTCCTTCTCTGCTCCCTTCGGTCTTCTGTCTCTTGGTAAATGCAACCGTCATCCACCCAATTCCCTGTTTGTTTCCTTCATAGGACTCAACCCCAACCCAGTCTTCTATTTATCTGTGTACTGATTTGGGGTCTGCCTTTCCCATTAGACTGTAAGCGCTGCAAGAAGACAGGCCAGGTGTATCTTTTTCACCATAGAATACCCAGGATGTAACTCAATGTCTGTCTAGTAGGTGGGGGAGAAGCGTTGGGAGGTAGGACGAGCATGGATGATGTCTGTCGTCAACAGTCTCAGAAGCCTGGGTTACCAAGGAAAATACAGCATGAATCACAGAGGAAGTTTAATGATCACATCAAGTAATTTTATTCCATTACTCATCAGGAGCCTGTGTCTGTGCTTCTGCAATCTTGTCTCCTCTTGGCCTGTCAGTTTAGCCCACAGAACATTTGTCTTCTTGTTCTGAGCTTAACCATTCTCCTGCCCCTGCAGGCAGCAAAGAGTGGTGAAAAGAGCACTGGGAGACGTGCAGCAAGGTGTGGTGTCAGGAGACTGAAGAGCTCAGTGGCCTCTTCTTCCTCACCCTCACACATGCTGTGTCCTGGGCAGCAAGGTGGAAGAGTACTTGAGAACACAGCTTCTGGCGTCCAATGGAGCTGGGTTTGAATCCTAGCCCTGCAATTATCAGCTGTGAGAACTTAATCTCACTGAGTCTTAGTTTCCTTATGTAGAATGGGGATTAAAAACAACTACATCTTATGGTTGTATGGATTACAGTAAGATATTGTATTTAAAGTGCTTCACCTCGTACCTGGCACATAGCAAGTGTTCCATAAAGAATAGCTATTGGGAACTCCCTGGTGGTCCAGTGGTTAGGACTCCGTGCTTTCACTGCCAAGGGCATAGGTTCAATCCCTAGTCAGGGAACTAAGATCACACAAGCAGCGCAACATGGGGAAAAAAAATTAATAAGGGCATATGTGTTCATGGTTGTATATACATGGACTTTTGAATCTTATGGTTTAAACAATAAGGGCTATGGGAATGCAGAAGAATGTGGGGTCAGTGTGGACTAGGGTTTGCAGAGATGATGGATGTATCAATCAGGAATCTTAGTTGCAACAGACAGAAAACCCAGCTCAAACTGACCTAAGTAGAAAAGGGAATTTCTCAGCTCATAAAAGTATAAAATCCTGACATATCTAGCTTCAGGCATGGCTGGATCCAGGAGCTCAGATGATGTCTTCAGGAAGCTGTCTCTGCTTTTCTCACTGATGCTCCATGCTCAGGCAGAATCCCATATTGCAGTAACAAAATGACTGCCTGAATTCCATGCATACACTGTATTCTATGAATGAAACCGGTAGAAAGAGCTTCTTTCCCCCACAACCCTCCTGACAGAAGTCCTGGGTCAGACTCTTATTGTCCTGAAACGGACTCAGTGCCTATCCCGGTCACAGAAGCTGGTAGGGGGTGTGTCATCTCTATTCAAACCACATACACTTGGGTGGGGGAAAGTGGTGGAGGGGGCAAAAGGTACAAACTTCCAGTTATAAAATAAATAAGCCGGGAATTCCCGGACTCTGCGCTTTCCCTGCTGTCGGCCCGGGTTTGATCCTTGGTTGGGGAATTAAGATGCCAGGAGCTGTGGGGCACGGCCATAAATGAATGAATGAATGAATGAAATAAGCCATGAGGATGTAATGTACAGCATGGTGACTATAGTTAATAATACTGGATTGCATGTTTGAAGTTGCTAAAAGAATAAATCTTAGGCTGTGGAGTGGCCTCCCACGCCTGTACCAACGGTGGTGGCCTGCGAGGGTCATTTTTAGCGGGGGGTGGGGGGGAGGCGTTCTAGCTTTGCTAATGTAACTGCACGTTTACAGAGCTCTAAAACAGAGATGGATAAAACTGCCCTGCCCCGGGGAACATAGGCATCACCTGTCTGGGAAGACCCTGTGGCGGGCAATGCAACAAGCTCCCGATGGGGACCATTCACTGTGCTCAGGGAACTATGGGGCCTGCGGAGGGGCGGAGACCGCGTTCTTCCGGGCGCTTAGAGAAAGTTCCTGCAGGAGGTGACCTGGGAGCCAAGTTTTTAGACTGACTGGGAGTTAGCTGGGAAAAAAGGAACAAGATAGAACATTAAAAGCATTGGGATAGTCACGCGTGTAAGAAAAATTTTGTTCAGGAAAGTGGTAATGGCTTATTCTGGAGAGTGTGGCAAAGTGCTTGGGATGGTGGAGGTGTCCTGGTCACTGCCCGCCTTATGCTTTCCACTCTGCCAACCCCTGAAGAGTGAAGGCACCTTACCGCCTAACTCTGGAAATGCGATATTGACCCCGATGAGCTGACGTCCAACTCTGAGTTTGGAAGGAAAAGTAGGTGTTAGTGATGGGGCAAAGAGACCTTTAAGTGCAAAGGTTGGAAAGTATGACAGGGTTAGAGGTGTCCGGAAGAGGGACAGATGGGAAAAGATTGAGGCCAGATTGGGGAAAGATATGCTGAGTCATTGATACAAAATTTACACACAGCAATTGGAAACAATAATACCTGAGCAATCAGTCACAAAGCCGACCTAACTTGTTTAGTGGATCATAAGGACGAGAAGGAACCGATCAAGGGCAGAATGTGTGCTGAAGCTGGAGTGATCTGAGAAAACTTTACAAAAAGGTGGCATCTGTGTGTGACCGGGAAAATCAGCTGGGAGGGACTATGATCTTATAAATAAACAGATGAGATGAGTCTTTCCCAGGGTAATATCATGCCAAAAGACACATCCAGGCTAATAAGCCTGGAGAATCCTACTGCTGGATTACATCATCTCCTCAGTCTTCATGTTTAGGAAATAACCTTTTTGGCTTGCAGATCTGGCAAGATTAAAGCTGCAGGAGAATGGACAGTGAGGTACAGAGAGATGGAAGCATCTTGGATTTGATTGATGATGCTTGGTGAGAAGACAAGCTGCCTTATGAGGATGTTGTAATACCACCGAATGAGCTTCCTGAACCTGAACAGGAAAATGGCGGCACCACAGAATGTTAAAGAACAAGAAATGAAGTGGACTGACTTACCCTTACAGTACCTCCATGAGAACATTCCCCCTGTAGGAAACTGACACCTGGCTCCTTGTTCATTGACAGATTTTTTCAAATACACAGATACAAAATGTTTTCTTTCAGTCCCTTAATTTGAATCTTTGAATGATAGATCAACGCTCAAAAATGTACCACTAATTTTGTGGCCGCAAAATGCAAGGTGAAAATATTTAACCAGAATGAGAAGCTGATTGCGATTTCTTGGGAATGCAGAATATCTGGCCCTTGGAACCTAAAGTTCTTCATTGACTAGCGTGTGTTTGAACATGATTCATTAAACATTTGCCTTTAACTCTGATTTTGCTTTACTGTCAGAGTTTAACACTTCCCAACTACTTATATTTGTCCTGTGACACCAGTGATTGAAGATATGAGAGGGAAAGGCGAAGAATGACAAAGCCAGACATGAGAATTAACTTCTCATATACCCCCATTCTGAGAATCATCTGAGTGGGTGTGTGTGTAGTCTGTAAATGTAGTGGACATATAGGTAGGCCATTCACTGACTAGTGGGATTCCTAAGAATCCCCATGATATTTTCAAACTTTGGATAAATTTACAAATTAAAAGCTATCTTGACAGTTAACCTCTGCTCTCCCTACAACTTCCTTTAGTGCTGCTGGAAAGGCGAGATGGACCACTAGTTTTATCCAGTAACAGGACTTCTTATTTTCTCAAAGCCCTTTCAGATATAACTGAAGCACCATGGAGTCAGCATTTAGTTACACGTTTGTGCAAGAACTTGTATTTTGAAAAACACATTGAGGGACATTTATCTCCTAGAATTATTTGCCTCTGTTATGTGATATCTCTTTTGTTCTCTCCCCATATTGTAAACTCTGTGGGAAGAGGCCCTGGCTTTTCCATCTGTGTCCCTTATTGAAAAACTGGAAACACTGAATAACTGAAACCTCCCTTCAAAAAACAAAAAAGAATAAATCTTAAAAATTCTCATCACAGGGCTTCCCTGGTGGCGCAGTGGTTGAGCGTCCGCATGCCGATGCAGGGGACGTGGGTTCGTGCCCTGGTCTGGGAGGATCCCACATGCCGCGGAGCGGCTGGGCCTGTGAGCCATGGCCGCTGGGCCTGCGCATCTGGAGCCTGTGCTCCGCAGCAGGAGGGGCCGCAACAGTGAGAGGCCCTCGTACGGCAAAAAAAAAAAAAAAGAAAAAAAATTTTATAACTGTGTAAGGGGATGGATGTTAACTAGACTTATTGTGGTGATCATTCCACAATGTATACAAATATCAAATCATTATGTTGTATACCTGAAACGAATATAATGTTACATGCCAATTATACTTCAATTAAAAGAAACAAACAAATACACACACATAAAACTGGTGGGGGGTGATTCCCTAAGGAAAATCTGGATGCTACTATCAGAGGTAGTCTGAATGGCTGTACAGGCTGAAGCAACAAGTATCCTCTATAGTAGGCCTTGGAAAACAGATATGATTTGGGCAGACAGGAGATTGACAGTTGAGCAGAAATGAGAAACGAGAAGAGGGGAGTAAGTGTGCCGTGAGCACGGCTCACATACCTGGGCAGAGGGAGCAGGCATGTTCTGTGGAGTCCTAGAGAGAAGACCTGGGACCAAGCGGGCTTGGGGATGGGAGAGTCACAGGATCCAGATCTCTGCTCACTGGGAGTGTGGGACAGGCTGCCTCTCATGGGAATGGGCTTCTTATCTTGGAGGTGAGCAAGTAGAGCTTCCTTGTCAGAGTGGCTATCAGAGGAGCCTTCTAGATGGGCTCTGAAGTCCCTGGCATCCCTCAGGTCTGAAACTCTGTAGTCCAGAAATCATCAGCTTCCCCAATCCTGATCCCCACCCGCTTCTCTCTCTTCTAAACTTCTCTCTAAGGGGAGTGCTACATCCTTCTCCCTAATAGATTTATGGGGTGTCTGAAGACATTCTAAATTCTAATTCTGGCTCCTACTGCAAGTGTAGGACCTTGGGGGGACCACTTGTCTTCTCTGGGGCTGTTTCTCCCTCAGCACAGGAAGGCGTGAGGCTGTCTGATCTCTGGGGCCTCTGCCAGCTCTGACCTCCTTGAGTGCCTGTCAAAGACTCAGCCTGGCCCTGGGGAGCAACAGGACACACCGCAGCTCTCAGGCCAACCAGGTGTGTTGGCTCTTCAGGGTCTCAAAGGCACTTTCACACTCACCGTCTCCTTTGGTCCTTTCACCTTCCTGTGTGGAGGGCAGAGTGGGAGTCAACAGGAGTGCTGTTTAAGGTACAGCCTTTGGAGTCCAGACTTGAGTTCAAATCATGGATCTGCCTCTAACTAACTATATGAACTTGGGCAAATCTTCATTTGAGCCAGTTTCCTCTTCTCAGAACACAGTCAGCAATACAACCTTGTGGGTTTGTTATTTGCTGTGATGATTAAATAATGCCTGTAAAGTGCTTAGAACAGCCCTGGGCCCACGTGGGTTGGGCTGGAGAGAGGTGAGTGTGGTGGAATTGAGCTGAGCTGAATAACAAAAACTCCTTGAAGGCACCCAGCATCTCACAAGGCATAGCATGTCCCCGGTCCAGCCTCTGACTGCAAATCAGGGCCATGTCAGTCAGGGTTCTGGCAGGAAACAGATAGCACCCTGAAACTAGATACTTTGAAGAGAGCATGAAGGAGGGTTTAGGAAACTGACAAGGAATGGTGCAGCATGTCTGGCTAGCAACAGTGAGAAGGGAAAGCATTGCCAGGCTTGGAGGGCAAGGGTGGGATGGGTTTATTGGAGCCCAGGGAGGGCAGCCAGGCTGGGACTGTGACTTCATGTAGAGACTGCAACCAACCCATGCTGACTTAGCAGAGACAGAGCTGGGAAATGAATCCCTTCCTTTCCCTCCACTCCCTCCCCTCCCACCCTATGGTCTTCTACTGCTGACTTTGTACCAACCCAGATGGAAGCTCAAGAGCAAGGAGTCCCATGGTGGGTGGAGAAGAGTGGTGAGCATACGGAGGGGCAAATGGGAGGATCAAGCAGAGGCAGTGGCAAGTCAGTCAAATGGGTGAGGTCCTCCGCATTCATTTTCAGGCTGCTCAGGGCAAGGGCTAGTAGAGAGGAGTAGAAGTAAGGAATGTGGGAGGAGGCTGTGAGGCCAGGCTGTTCACCCTAGAAAGGGGTAGGAGGAAAATCTGCTGTTCTTCCAATACCCACCTGATCTCTCTCACCTCCAGGCCTTTGCCTATGCTGCTCTCTTTGCCTGGAACACCCTTCCTCCTGGGGGTGGCTAACTCGCCCTTAGATGCTGCCCGCTCCTGGATCAATCTGTGCCTAAAGTCTATCCCCAGACTTCTTAGTTACGAGATCTAAGATACTGCTTTTCATTGCGTTTGAGCCAGGTTTTCTCTTTCTTACAACTTAGAAGTCACTTGAGCCTTTTCTGCCCCTCTTCCCTTTTAAGATTTGTCACTTCTGTGTTCCCATAGTACCTGTACAGACTTCTCTCATGGTACTTGTAACAGCTTACTGCGAACAGTTTTTACTGGTGTGTCTCCTCCACCAAGCTGTGAGCTCCCTGAAGACAGGGACCAAGTCTGACCCATCTCTGTGTCCCCAGGGCCCAGCACAGGCTGACACACCTTGCACGGGCTGTTTTGCCAAAAGTCTGCTTTTGGTTTTAAGGTTTGTTGGATTCGCTGGCAAAATAACCACTCGTCTCACACAAATAAACAGCTTCAATCAAATCTTTAATAGAAGGTGATTTAACTTAATTTCAATATACAACCATTAAAAGGAAAGGAATAAGAATATTAACAGAGTATATAAATTTCAATATACAATCATTAGAGGAAAAGGAGTAAGAATATTAACAGAGTATATAACAGAGCATACATCACCGAATGGGGCCGACACCTACTTCCAGATCCAAGCAGCAGCTGGGAAGTCCCTTGCACAGCAACCTGGAGTCCCAATTGGGAAGGTCCCAGGCGGTGTGTTCGCCCCACGGGTGAGACTGCAGAGTGCGCCTAAAGGAGTCCTGCTTTTAACGCCAAGCTGCAAACTGAGGATCATCAGCTTGTGTGAAGATAATGCAGCTCTGGCTGTTATTGCAAATGCTTTGATACTTTAGTTGTAAGTCTCAGAATGTTCGCTGATCCCCGGGAACTGGCCAGATTCCCAAGACTTGCTAGCACCGTTTCTGCTGACCTGCATGTAGTCTAGCAGTTCAGCATGTAGCTCTTTCAGGGTCTTTTTTTTGTTTGTTTGTTTTTTAGGAGTTTAGTAATTTATTTTGGCTGTGTTGGGTCTTTATCTCTGTGTGAGGGCTTTCTCTAGTTGTGGCAAGCGGGGACCACTCTTCATCGCGGTGTGCGGCCCTCTCACTATCGCGGCCTCTTTTGTTGCGGAGCACAGGCTCCAGATGCGCAGGCTCAGTAATTGTGGCTCACGGACCTAGTTGCTCCGCGGCATGTGGGATCCTCCCAGACCAGGGCTCGAACCCGTGTCCCCTGCATTAGCAGGCAGATTCTCAACCACTGCGTCATCAGGGAAGCCCCAGGGTCTTTTTTAGTCAAAGGCCTATTGTTGCCTCTGAAGCCTGAACAAGACTATTTTACTAGCTTCCCCAACACTGGCCAGACCGCACCAGGCATGTTATCTTCAAGCAACACAGGTTAAGGCCATGTTAGCCAATTGGAACCTGTTGAGATGAGGGCAGTGGGGGCAGAATCTGGAAGCCATATTTTATGAAGAACAGAAGAATCAGGAAAGTTTAACTTGAAGAAGAGCCCGCTCCTAGGATAGAATTCATTTGCTGACTCAACCCGCCATTTCTGGGCATCTCTGTGTGAGGCCCTGGGCTGGTCCTGAGAGGGCCATGGGTGATACAGCTATAGTCCCTGCCTGGGGAGCTCACAGTCTGGACGGGGTCAGACATGGAAATAAGTAACTACATTATAGGGGCCACTGCCACCCGAGGGGGATGCACAGTGTGGCCAGGGAAGACCTCTCAGAGGAGGACTTACAGGAGGGCAGAATTATGACACTGTTGAGGGCAGGTTTCAGTTTGGGATGAGGAACAACTTTCTAACAATCAGAATTATGAAGAATGCTCCACGTCTGGAGCTGTGTGAGCAGGGCTGGGATGACCACTTCACAGACTGGATACTGACGTCTGTCAACAAAAGGACCAAAGCTACAGGGAATTCCTCATAATAACAGTCATTGAACCACTGTTTCCTTTCACATGCTAGGATACAAACAAACAAAACAAAGAAAGAGTCTCTGGCTTAGAAAAGCTCACAGCTTAGGTAAATTGAAAAAATGTAACACTATAGCCTTATACCAGTGTCTCATGAACTTGAATGATTTAGGAACCCCTTTTAAAGGAAAAAATCATTGAGGTACTCAGTGCTGATAACCTAAATATGTTCAAATTTAAACTCAGCTTAAACTCCAATGCAACTGTAAAAGCAAATCTTTTACATAGTATTTATTCAATACAAATTTTAATGAAAATGAACAAAACTAAAAATCTAATAAAATGCTAATAACACTAATGCTACCGGACATGTTGAGTTCTTTTGCACTCAGCCTGCCAGGTCTATAGACTTATTCCAGCTGGTAGGTGAAGAAGGAATGATAGAATCGGAGTATCACATCTTGCAAACCCCTAATAAAATAATGAATCTAGGGCATAGTCATCACAAAAAAAAAAAGAGGAAAAAAACCCCCCAAAACAGATACTACATGCTACTTGATGTAAGAACACACCATCACCTACAAAGCAGATGTGCTAAAAAAATCATACCTGAATCATGCCAATTGTCAGGATCTACTTTTTAACCTTCAGGAAACGCAGGAGAAAAAGATAAAAAAGATGGCGGGGGAACCGTAGGTGAAAAGAGACATTTATGAGACATATGAGCCAAATTCAGTGTGTAGACCTTGTTTGAATCCTGGTTTGAACAAACCAACTACAGGAAGGAAGGACGGAGGGAGGGATGGAGCGGGGGAGGAGGGAGAAAAACAGAAATCTGAATATTAACTGAATATTTGTTGATATTGAATAAGTATTTTTTATATGTGTTATGACACACTGTGGTTATTTTTTTTTAAAGAGTCCTTATCTTTTGGGAATACATACTGAAATACTTATGCATGAAATAATATGGTACCTGTGATTTGCTTCACAACAATCCAGGGAGGAGGCAGGAAATAGGCACTGGTTTAGATAAACTAAGAATGGCCATGAGTTGATTGTTTTACCTGCGTTATGCGTACATGGGGTTCATGGGGTTTGTTGTATGTTTGAAAGATTTTATAATAAACAGCTTTCAAGATGAAGAAAAATCTAAGATGCTAGAACATTTAAAATTCAGGCATTGTACATTGCCAATGGGAATATAAATCGGTATGTTTTATGAAAGGCAATATGATAATATCTATTAAAATAAAAATGCACATGTCCTTTGACTCAGAAAATCACTTCTAGAAACGCAAACTCTGTGCTCACCGTATCTGATACAATATGCAGACACACACACAGACACACATGCACATTTATACAGGGATCCTCATTGCAGCCTTATTTGTAAAAGAAAAAGATTAGTAATAACCTAAACATCCTCAATAGGGGGCTAGCTAAATAAGTCATGGTAAATCCACTGAACGGAATACTCCGCAGCTGTTTCAAAAAATGAGGATGACTCCACAGCCGTTTTTAAAAATGAGGATGTTCTTTATATACTGACCTGAAACAATCTTACAAAGTGAAGGGATGTGTGTATAGTATGCTACTATATGAAAAAGAATGTACACATATAAGCATGTATGCTTATATATATATATAAAATATCTATGAAGAATATAAATAAGACATTTACCATCATTTAGTCTTCCAGGAAAGGGACTGGGTTTACAGGGGAAAGGGATAGGAATAAGACTTACATTACAATGGTAGCATTTTGTACCTTTTAAATTTTATTCCATGTGTATGCATTGCCTATATTTTTTTTAAAAGATCTAAGTTTTAAAAGAAATAAAAACAAGATTAAATGTTAAAAATATAAAGGCTATCTAGCAATGTGGGAAAATCTCTGTAATACTATGGTTTAAAATAGTATACATAATTTTATCCACATAATAATTCATAATAGAATTATAAGACAGAATAGAACAGAATAATAAAAGATGTCTGCTCATAATCAAGTGCTGGAAACACACAAATGAAAAGAATGTTTTTTTAGGTGGGAGTGCAAGTGTTGTTGTTTGTTAAAACTTTATAGTTATTATAATATGGTATGATAATAGGTAAGGTAAATTACAATTTAGTGAAAAAATTAGATTTTGATTGCAAATATCTGATTTCCATGAAGGTTTTCAGTCAGAGGCTTTTTTCATGAAGCGAGGTGCACCTGGTCACACTGTCAGAGCAGGTTCTGTTTGGTTTCCTGCCAAAGGAACAAGATGCTGGGCCAGTCACTGCAGTTGGTCACGTCCTCACACTTAGCACTCATTCACCAGACCTTGGACAATTTGTTTATTTATGAGGAAAAGACTTCTCATAAACAAGAAGAGGCTTTCTGGAGGTGGAAAAGCCAGGGTGTTAACTATCCTCTTTCGTACACTCAGCTTCCTTCCTTGAGGAAGGGCCCCAGTGGGAAAGCGTAGGTGGGCTCTGTCCAGAAAGGAAGGAGAGTCAGGAACCCACAGCAGTGGCCTGAGCCAATTCCACACGTCCGGCCTCAGCCTAAATCTGGCCTTCTGCCCTGCGTCCTCCTCAGCTCTGTCGACCCACCTGTTCTTGGAGGCATGTCTCCTCCAGGATACCTGCCCTGCTCACCCTTCAGAGGCAGCTGTGGAAGAGTGGAAAAGAGCCCAGATTAGGAGCCAGGGACTGACTCTGCCCCTAAGTAAGTGCATGACCTCAAATAACTCACTTAGCCTCCCAGGCCTCAGTTTTTTCATCCATAAAATAAGCCTACCTATCTTGCTGTGCTGCCAGAAGAGTGAATGAGATCGTCATGTTGTCTCATTCTGGGTCCCGCACTATGTCTCTGCCTAGACTGCTTCTCAGTCTCCTTGGCCTGCTCCTCCTTGGCCCGTGCCTCACATTTATCAGTCCTCTGCCCTCCCCTTCTCTTTGGGCTCCCAGACCGAAACCATCGCTCATCACGGCCATGCTCCAGATTCAAACACCCAACTGGCCCTCTCCACCTACATCTTCCACAAGTATCTCAAACCTGATTTACCTAAAACTGAACTCATTATTATTCTCTCCAAACTTGGTCATTATCCAGAGTTCTCTATCCCAGCAATACCTCTAGCATCCACCCACTTGCTCAAGCCAGAAACCTGGGGATTTTCCTTGACTTTACTGCAACATTCATGGATAACAGCAGTAGTAGCCATCTTCCACTACATGGCCTGGGAAACAAAGAAAGCTGGACTGAAGTAAGATAGAATGAAGCAAACACACCAAGACTCACGGCAGAGAACAGGAGAGAAAAGACCATGTGGGTTCCTAAAGGGCTACATGATCTGGTTCTGTTCTGGAGCCCAGCTGCAGCCCCACCCTTGGATTTTATGAGACCCCCTCAGTACCTTTTCCAATAACCCTCCCATTGTGGGATTTGTTTGATTGTTTGTTTTTGCTTAAGTTAGTTTGAGTTGGGTTTCTACACTTGCAAATACAAGAGTCCTAATTAATATAAACATATTTTATCCGTCAGCATAAGCTAGTTATGCTGTCGTAATGAACAACCCTCACATTTTGGTGGCAGAACTCCACCACATGTCCATCAGCAGCAGGGAGCTCTGCTCATTGCAGTCCCTCAGGAAGCAACCACCATCTTGAATGTTGTTGGTTACTGTTCCACAGAGCCAGGACTGGAACTAGAGTTGCCTGACTTCTCATTCAAGGTTCTTTCTATTCTAACTGCCTGTGGTAGTCAGTCTCCAAGATGGCCCTTAATGATCCTCACCTCCTATCACCCTCGTGCAGTCTCTTCCATACTGAATAGGGCTCACATATTAAGAGACTGCAGAAATGACTGTGTGACTTCCAATGCTGGGTCATAAAAGACATTGTGGCTTCCACCTTGTCTCTTTCTGGCATCACTTGCTCTGGGGGAAGCCAGTTGCCAGGTCATGAGAACATTCAAGCAGCCCTGTGGAATGATGAGGAACTAAGGTGAGGAATTAAGGCCTCCTTTTAACAACTACTACCAACCAAGCATGTGAGTGAATCATCTTGGAAGCTGATTCTCCAGCCCCAGTCAAACCTTCAGATGAGAGCTGCCCCAGCTGACATCCTGATTGCACCTGAGACACCCTGACCAGAACCACCCAACTAAGCTTCTCCCGAATTCCTGACCCACAATATACGAGATAATAAATGTTTATTCTTTTAAGTCATTAAGTTTTGGGGTGATTTGTTACACAGCAATAGATAATTACTATAGAACCTTACAAACAGAGATCTCGTATAAGAAAAACTTACTTCTATCTTTGGCATTTGTACAGTGTGAGAAATTATTCTTCTCTTTCCCCTAGCCTCTGGCCTAGCTCAGGTTACCTAACTAAAAATAGCTATCAGGCTTGAGGAATCCAACCCAGGAACACAGAATCCCATTTTATTCTTTAAAGAGGCCTTTCCCTTTCCCTTTTATTGCAGAAAGCACTCAGGTCTCCTGAGAATGAAAAAGCACCACATCACATCACCTTCACCTGGATGATCCAGAGAAATATTTCTTACAAAAATCAAAGGAACTGGAGCCCAGGCTTCCCCAGTTAAATACAGTATTGAGGAAATAATAAATATTTGAGAAATGACACTCTATGATATCTGAGTTTTTCTAAGCTGAGAAAATGGTGTCAATGGTAGTGCTAATGCCTTAAATTTATACAGCATGCTTTTCATAATATTTTCACATCTATATCTGAGGTAGGTGGGGAAGATATAAATAAACCAGGATACATATGGAGCCAATGGCTCAGAGCTCATGATTTGCCCATAGTCTCATGGTGTGTGAATGACAGGGCTGGATCTAGAATCTGGGTTTCAGTGACTCCAAGTCAGGTGTGGTGCTTTCCAAGGCAGGACCTCCAGGCTGTGATAATATAAATGCCCTTCAGCTGGGGCTGTCCTCTGAGATCAATGTGCACTTGTAGGTCTCTTTAAAGGCCTCAAGGAAATGTGGTATTACTTCATCCACAGTGACATGCCTCTGGAGCTCCTTACTCAGGGAAGTGACACCTGTCCCAACCAGCCCACAGGGCACAATGTGCTCAAACCACGTGAGGTCCGTAGAACAGTTCAGCGCCAGGCCGTGAGATGTAATGTGCCTTCCACAGCGGACTCCTGCAAGACAAACCAATGGGTCTTAGAATAGGTACCCTCCCTCCCCAGGCTTCATGATCCCCCTCAGTGTGATGAGGAAACTGGACTAGACCACTGACTTTCCAACTTCGTTTCTAGAGCACCCAAGGGCCTGTGCACAGATCAGGGGAGGGGGACAAAATGGGAGGAGAGGTGTGTCGCTCCACAGTAGCTGCACTTATTATGGAGATTACAGAAAATGTCCTTTAACAAAGAGATTCCTCCGTTGCTTAAAAAAAAGTTTGAAAAAACTATTTCACCCTTATTGTCCTGATACTGTGAAGTACCCTGGCAATTCACTTCCCGTGTGTCTCCATTGGTAAAAATGAGTGTTGAACGAGTTGGCCTCTGAGGGCCCTTCTGGTTCTGAATATTTCAGTGAAGAGGGTTAAAAACTTTGTTTTGTTTATTTGTTTTTACATGTAATGAGATATTTATTAAGCCTTAAAAAGGAAGAAAATCCTGACAAACACTACAACATAGATTAACCTTGAGGACATTATGCTAAGTGAAATAATCCAGTCACAAAAAGACAACTACTGTATGATTCCACTTAAATGAGTTACCTAGAGAAGTCAAATTCATACAGATAAAAGTAGAATGGAGGTTGTCAGGGGCTAGGGGGAAGGTGAAATGGGCAGTTGTTTAAAAGTGGAGTTTAGGGCTTCCCTGGTGGCGCAGTGGTTGAGAGTCCGCCTGCCAATGCAGGCGACACGGGTTCGTGCCCCGGTCTGGGAAAATCCCACATGCCGCAGAGCGGCTGGGCCTGTGAGCCATGGCCGCTAAGCCTGCGCGTCCGGAGCCTGTGCTCCGCAACGGGAGGGGCCACAGCGGTGAGAGGCCCGCGTACCACAAAAAAAAAAAAAAAAGTGGAGTTTGAATTTTGAGAGATGAAAAGAGTTCTGGAGATTGGTTGCATAACAATTGGAAACACTTAACACTACTGAGCTGTACACTTTAAAACGGTTAAGATGGTACATTTTATATTATGTGTATTTTACCACAATTTTTTTTTAAAAAGGGGAAAAAAATCATTCAGAGGAAGAAAGATACATTACATCCAGGACTAGTTCTGATTCAGAGCCCGCGCCAGACACACCTCCTCCCAGCCGGGGCTCTGCCCTCACCACCATTGGTCCGGCCCCGCCAGGCTCCGCCCCGAGGCGCTCACCGATTGCGCAGATCTTGCGTTCGCCCAGCCAGACGCCGGTGTAGGGTGGGGGCCGCGCGCGGGCACCTGGTAGGCCCTGGAGCTCGCACAGGCGCACGGCGCACGCCTCCAGCGCCGCCACGTGGGCGCGCAGGCGCAGGCCAAGGGGTCGCAGGTCGAGTACGGGGTGGCAGAGCAGCTGGCCCGGGCCGTGGAAGGTGGCTAGGCCGCCGCGGCCAATGGCGCGCACATCGGCACCCAAGGCCCGCAGCCGCGTCGCCTCCTCGGACGTCAGGCCGCCGCGCAGTCCGGCGGTGTACACAGGCCCCGCGGGCTCGCAGAGCAGGAGCGCGCCCGCCTCGGTCCCTGGCTCGGCCTGCAGCCGCCGCAGCCAGCGCTCCTGCAGCGCCAGCAGCTCGGCATACGGCACCTGACTCAGCTGCAGCAGCCGTACCGCCGGTTGCCGCATTGCGGGGGCCGGGGCGTCTGCGGGGCCGCGGCGTCTGCGGGGCCCCGCCTCCTGCCTGGGCCTGGGGGCGTGCTGGGAAGGGCGGGGACTCGGGGACTTGTCCGGAGTCTCCGCCCTCAAGTGCTTGTTGCTGGCTGTTGAGAGACTACGATACCTAGGGCAAGGTGTGTCTCTTTTCATTCGTTCATTCCAACAACCAGTATTTAGGGCCTGCTTGTGTTCTGCAGGCCCTGCCCTAGGTGCTTGATACAGTAGTGTACATTGTATGGAAAAAGAAAAAGGTCTGTCCTGGGAAGCTCACATTCTTACAGCAGGCAATAAGCAAGTATTAAAACGCTAAAGAAATAAGGTTATTTCAAATACTGATAACTGCTATGAAAAGAACAGTAAAATAGGGTAATACGTGTCCTGAGTGGAGTTCCCCGAGGAAGAGGGAGATTAACATGCAGGAGGTTTATTGGGGTGGGGTGGGGTGAAGGTACTTTCAAGGCCAAGCCTGTAAGGGAGTGATGGAAGCAGGATTAGGCAGAAGGAGAGGTTGAATTGTGAAACTATCTAAGCAGAAGCCTCAGCCAATCCCAAAGAATGCTCTGAGCCTGGGATGACCTTTCAGAATTATTCCAAATTAAAGAAGGGGGCCAGAAATTTATGTCCTTGCATTGACCAGTGATGGAGGCTGTATGTGGACAGGTCCTGTAACTTTCGGCAAGGCTGCTTCCTTTGGAGGAGGGCAATTCCCAGAGAGAAATTGAGCCATGAGCAACCTACTCCCAGAAGCTGGGGGAATGACTGACTAGATCCTGAGGATGGATCTGGATCACAGCATCCATTAGGTTGTACTGGAGTGTGATTTAAACAAATCTAAGTTCATTTAATAAACTTTTACTGAGTACCAACTATGTGTTTGACCCATTGCTATGTGAAGAGGTTACACACGACTATCCTACCCCTGTATTCCTAATAGCACACAGAACCCAGTTTTTATGTCCTCAGTCTATCCTCTGAATGTGTCTTCTAAGCTGCAACCAAGGATTGTTTAATTGAAAAGAAGAAAGCAGAGAAGTATAGAGAATAATGTAACAAATTACCATTTACCCACCATCCAGGCTTATCAAATTTTAATATTTTATTACTTTTGCTCAGGTCTGTTTTAATTTTAGAAACTAATAACATTGATCACTCCCATAGGTACCTGAAAGACATTTCATAAATGTAGACATAAAATCCTAAGCAAATATTAGCAAATTTATCCAGCAATAAAGTATTGTTTATCCCAGGAATGCAAAATTGTCTTAACATTCTAAAATCAAACAATATAATTTTCACCGAAAAGGAGAAAAACCATGAGATTATTTTCAATAAATGCATAAGAAGCAGTTGGTAAAAATCAACACCTACTCCAAAATTCTCATCAAACTAGGAAGAGAAGAGAAATTCTCCAATCTGATGAAGTGTATTGCATCAATCAGGATTTAGATGACAGAGAAACCACACAGGTAATATTTTATTTTATTATTATTTTTTTTTGCGGTACGTGGGCCTCTTACTGTTGTGGTCTCTCCCGTTGCGGAGGACAGGCTCCAGATGCGCAGGCTCAGCGGCCATGGCTCACGGGCCCAGCCACTCCGCGGCATGTGGTATCTTCCCGGACTGGGGCACAAACCCGTGTCGCCTGCATCGGCAGGCGGACTCTCAACCACTGCGCCACCAGGGAGGCCCCACACAGGTAATATTTTAATTAAATTTTTTATTTTGAGAAAATGGTAGATTCATATGCAATTGTAAAGAATAATATAGAGAGATCCTGTGTACCCTTTACCCAGATTCCCTCAAAGATAATGTCTTGCCAATGTCACAGTTGGGATATGGAAATCGATACAGTCAAGATACAGAACATTTCGATCACCATAAGGATCTCTCCTGTTGCTCTCTTATATCTACACCACTACTTAACTCCCAGCAAACAATTATTTGTGTTATATAAATAGCATCATACGGTATGTAAACTTTGGGAACTGGCTTTTTTTTCTACTCAGCATAATTTTCTAGAGACTCATCTGGGTTGTTGCATGTATCAATATTCATTTCTTTTTATTGATGAGTAGTATTCCATGATATGGATGTACCATAACTTGTTTAACCACTCATCCATTGAAGAATAGCTAGGTTATTTCCAGTTTTCAGATATTCTGAATAAAGCTGCTACAAATATTCATGTAAAAGTTTTTAATGTGAACATAAGTTTTCATTTCTCTGGAATAAGTGCCCAAGAGTGTAATTACTGGATCACATGGTAGCTGCATGTTTAGTTTTTCAAGAAACTGCCAAACTGCTCTCCGGAGTAGCTGTACCATTTTACATTCCCACCAGCAATATATATATGAATGATGTAGTTTCTCTGCATCCTTGCCAACATTTGCATCACCACTATTTCTTATTTTAGACATTCTGATAGGTGTATAGTTGTATTTCATTGTGATTTTAATTTGTATTTCCCTGAAGGCTAATGGTGTCGAACATCTTATATGCTTGTTTTCCATCTGTATATCCTCTTCAATGAAATATCTATTCATGCTTTATGCCCATTTTCTAACTGATTGTCATTCTTTTTTTTTTTTTTTTTTTGCGGTACGCGGGCCTCTCCGGTTGCGGAGCACAGGCTCCGGACGCACAGGCTCAGCGGCCATGGCTCACGTGCCTAGCTGCTCCGTGGCATGTGGGATCTTCCCGGACGGGGGCACGAACCCGTGTCCCCTGCATCGGCAGGTGGACTCTCAACCACTGTGCCACCAGGGAAGCCCCCTGATTGTCATTTTTTTACTGTTGTGTTTTGATAGTTATTTGTATATTCTAAATACTAGTCCTTTATCAGATATATGGTTTGTAAATAGTTTCTCTCACTCTATGGCCTGTACTTTCATCCTCTTAACAGGGTCTTTTGCAGAGCAAAAGTTTATAGTTGTGATAAAGTCAAATTTATCCACTTTTCCTTTTATGGATCTTACTGGTCTAAGAAGTGTTTGCCTAGCCCTAAGTACTGAAGATTTTCTCCTCTTTTTCCCTAAGTTTTGAAACTTTGGAGTTTTTTGTTTTGTTTTTTTGCAGGTTGTGTGTGTGTGTGTGTTGCCTATAGATGGATGTCCCATTGCTTCAGCACTATTTGTTCAAAAGGCTATGTTTCCTAATTTAATTGCTTTTACAGCTTTGTCAAAAATCAGTTGGGCATACTTTTGTGGGCCAATTTCAAGGTTCTCTTCCATTGATTTGTGTGTCTTTCCCTCCACCAATACCGCATATTCTTGATTGCTGTAACTATATAATAAGGCTTAAAATCAATCTGATTCTTCCTACTTTATTCTTTCTCTTTCCAAAATTGTTTTAGTTATTGCAAAATGGTTTCATTATTTGCCTTTTCATATACATTTTAGAATAATCTGGTCTATATCTAAAAAAATCTTGATGAGATTTTTATAAAAATTGCATTAAACTTATATATCAATTTGGGGAAAATTGACATATTTGCTACATTGGGCCTTCCAGTCCATGAACATGGTACATCTCACCATTTATTTAGATCTTCTTTAAATTCCTTCATCAGCATTTTGTAGTTTTCAGCATACAAATCTATATGTGTTTTGTTAGATTTCTGCCTAAGTATTTCCCTTTTTTGAGTGATTCTAAATGGTATTGTACTTTTAATTTCTGTATCCATATGTTCATTGCAAATGTAAAGAAATGCAAATGATTTTTCGTATGTTTATCTTGCATCCTGCAATCCTTGCTGAATTCACTTATTAGTCCTAAGAGTTTTTTGTAGATTCCTTAGATGATCTTGTCATCTGCAAATAGGGACAGTTCTATTTTCTTCCTTTTTGATGGGTATGCATTTAATTCCCTTGTTTTGCCTTTTTTGCACTGAATATAACTTCCAGTACTACGTTGAATAAGAGTAGTAAGAGCAGACATCCTTGCCTTTTTCTAATCTTAGGGGGAAAGCATTCAGTCTTTCACTGTTAAGTATACAGTTAATTGTAGGTTTTTTGTAGATGATCTTTATCAAGTTGAGGGAGTTTTCCTCTATTCCTGTTTTCCTGAGAGTTTTTATTGTGAAGGATGTTGAATTTTGTCAAAAGCTTTTTTTGCAATGATTGCTATGATCTTGTTATTTTTCTTCTTTGGCCTGTTAATGTGGTAGATTGCATTGATTGATTTTTTGGACTGACTCTTGAATGATGACTAACCTTGCATAGCTGGAATAAATCCTATTTGGTTGTGCTGTAATTCTTTTTTTACATTGTTTTATTTGGTTTGCTAGTATTTTGTTGAGAATTTTTACAACTAAGTTTATGAGAGATATTGGTCTATAGTTTGGTTTTTTTTTTGTCCTTCTTTGGTTTTTAGGGTAATACTAGCTTCATAAAATAAATTGGGAAGTATCTGTCCTCTTTTATTTTCTGGAAGATGTTGTGTAGATTGTCTTCATTTCCTTTAAACATTTGGTACAATTCTCTGTGAAACCATCTGAGCCTGGAGATTTCTTTTGGGGAGTTTTAAAATTACAAATTCAAATCTCTTCATGATATAGAGATATTCAAATTATCTATTTCATATTGGGTGAGTTGTAGTAGTTTGTGTTTTTCAAGGAATTAGTCCATTTTATCTAAGTTGTCAAATTTATGTGTGTAGAGTTGTTTGTGGTATTCACTTATTTTCCTTTTTATGTTTACATGGTCTATAGTGAGGTCCTTTTTGTCATTCCTGATGTTGATAATTTGTATCTTCTCTCTCATTGGTCAGTCTTGCTAGAAGGTTGTTAATTTTATTACTTTTTCCAAAGAATCAGTCCTTTGTTTTATTGTTTCTATTATTTTTATGTTTTCAGTTTCATTTATTTCTGTTTTTATCTTTATTATTTACTTCCTTCTGCTTGCTTTGGATATATTTGGTTCTTTTTTTCCTGTGTTTTCTCAATGGGAGCTTAAATAATTGATTTGAGATTTTTCCTCTTTTCTAGTATATGGATTTAGTGCTAAATTTAGTTATAAATTTTTCCCTGTCAGTGTGACTTTAGCTGTATCCAACAAAGTTTGGTATGTTCGATGTTCACTTTCATTCAGTTCAATGTATTTTTTAAAATTTCCCTTGAGATTTCCTCTTTGACCCATGGATTACTTTGAAGTATGTTGTATTCCTGTTATCCTTCTGTTACTGATTTCTAGTTTTATTCCATTGTGCACAGCGAACACACTCTGTATGATTCCAATTCTTTTCTTTTTAATATTTTTTATTTATTTGGTTGCAGCAGGTCTTAGTTGTGGCAGGCAGCCTCCTTAGTTGCAGCTCCAGGACTCCTTAGTTGTGGCTTGCCAGATCCTCAGTTGTGGCATGGAAACTTTTAGTTGTGGCATGCATGTGGGATCTGGTTCCCTGACCAGGGATCGAAGTGGGCCCCCTGCATTGGGAGCGTGGAGTCTTATCCACTGTGCCACTAGGGAAGTCCCTGTATGATTCCAATTATTTAAAAAAAATTTTAATGGCCCAGCATGTGGTCTATCTTGGTATATATTCTGTGGGCACTTTAAAAGAATGTGTATTCAGTGGTTGGTGGGTGCAGTGTTTTATAAATGTTAATTAGAATCTGTTGGTCAATGGTGCTGGTGAGTTCTATATCCTTGCTGATTTTCTCTCTAGTTGTTCTACCAATTGTTCAGAGATGAGTACTGAAGTCTTCCAACTATAATTGTGGACTTACCTATTTTGCCCTTAAGTTCTATCAGTTTTTGCTTCACATATTTTTCAGCTCTGTTGCTTGGTGCATATCCATTTATGTTTGCTATGTGTTCTTGGTGAATTGACCCTTTGTAATTTTATAATTTTATTGTCTCTGATAACTTTTTTTGCTCTGAAGTTTACTTTATCTGATATTATTTTAGCCACTCCTGCTTTCCTTTGATTAATTTTGCATGATTTATCTTTTTCCATCCTTTTACTTTCAGTCTGCCTTTATTGTTACATTTAAAGTGAGTTTATTATACACATCATATAGTTGGGTTATGTTTTTTTCCACTAAGCCAATCTCTGTCTTTTTTTTTTTTTTTTTGCGGTATGCGGGCCTCTCACTGTTGTGGCCTCTCCCATTGCGGAGCACAGGCTCCGGACACACAGGCTCAGCAGCCATGGCTCACGGGCCCAGCCGCTCCACGGCATGTGGGATCCTCCCGGACTGGGGCAAGAACCCGTGTTCCTCGCATCGGCAGGCAGACTCCCAACCACTGCGCCACCAGGGAAGCCCCTCTGTCTTTTAATTAGTGTATTTAGACCATTTAGGTTAAGGTAATTATTGACATATTAAGGCTTAAGCCTGAACCTTTATTTGTTTTTGTTTGTTCTCTCTGTTTATTATTTCTGTTTTCTTTTTCCCGTCTTCCTGTGCTTAATATCATTAATCATATGGAAATGTAAATTAAAACCACAATGAAATGTCATTACACAATCACAAGAATGGCTAAAAATTAAGAAGACTGAATGCATCAAGTGTTGGCAAGGTTGCAGAGCAACCAGAACTCTCACATAATGCTGGTTGTAGTGTAAAATGGCATAAACACTTTTGACAAAGGTCTGGCATTTTTCGTGAAATTAAATATACACCTATCCTATGACCCAGTTTTAATCCAAAGAATTTATCCATGATAAGTGGAAACATTTATACCACAAAAAGATTTGTACAACAAAGTCCACTGCAACTTTATTTACAATACTTCCAAATTGGAAACAGCCTAGGTGCCTATCAGTAAGAGAACTGATATACTGTGATATATTCATACAATGGAATACTGCTCAGCAATTAAAATGGACAAACTATCTTCCATGAGTAGCGTAGTGTGCGGCTCACAGGAGTCTCAAGTACTATGACTATGCTAAGTGCTTCATGCAGTTTATCTTATTTAATCCTTCCAGCCATAAGGGGTAATCATCATTATTATTGCTAAGTGCCTTGCACATATTTTCTTATTTGATCCTGTACAACCCTATGAGGCAGTATTCTGACACTAGCAGCTGATATACTGAAATACAGTTTAATTCCAATGCTAACCACCCAGAGTTAGCAGCAGACTCCATAGGTTCAAGAGCATACTTCCCGGGACTTCTGTGATGGCGCAGTGGTTAAGAATCCACCTGCCAATACAGGGGACACAGGTTTGAGCCCTGGTCTGGGAAGATCCCACATACTGAGGAGCAACTAAGCCCATGCACCACAACTACTGAGCCTGTGCTCTAGAGCCTGCGTGCCACAACTACTGAAGCCTGCTTGCATAGAGCCTGTGCTCCACAGCAAGAGAAGCCACCGCAATGAGAAGCCTGTGCACTGCAACGAAGAGTAGCCTCTGCTCTCTGCAACTAGAGAAAGCCCACGCACAGCAACAAAGACCCAAAGCAGCCAAAAGTAACTAACTAAATAATTAATTAAAAAAAAAAAAGAGCATACTTCCCAACAAGACTGTCCTCACTTCAGATGCCAGTTGCACTTTCGAGGGTTCCCCAGCCACCAGCATTTCTGACCAAATGGCTACAAATTCTGGGGTTCCCGTGACCCCCTGGGGTTCAATGATTTGCTAGAACAACTCACAGAACTCAGAAAAGCATTATACTTATGATTACAGTTTTATTATAAAGGATACAAATCAGTTTCAGTTAAATGAAGACACACACAGGGTGGGGTCTGTGAGAGTTCTGTATGTAGAGCTTTCATGACCTCTCCTCATGGAATCAGGATATGTCACCCTCCAGGAACACTGATGTGTTCATCATCTAGGAAGCTCTACTGGGCTATGGTGTCCAGAGTTTTTATTGGAATTTCATTACAAAGGCATGATTGATTGAAGCATTGGTCACATGCTTGAACTCAATCTCCAGTTCTTCCCCTTGTCCCTAGAAATCAGGTTGGCTCAGAGTCCCAACCCTCTAACCACATGGTTGGTCTTTATGATGACCAGCCCCCATCCTGAGTCATCCCATCTCTTAGCAGAAACTCAGATTTATGATCCAAAGAGCTCATGATAACAAAGATACTCCTATTACTTTGGAAATTCCAAGGGTTGAAATTCACCTTCCCAGTAATCAGGGACAGAGGCCAGTCAAATTCTTTATTACATAAGAGATGGGCATTATTATTGCCCCCATTTCACAGATAAGTAGAGACCTACAGAGGTTGCTCAAAGTCACACACTTTGAGCAAAGTAAGTAGCAAAACCAGGACTCAAACCTAGGTATGTCTGACCACAGTCTTGATACTCCTCCACTATATATATTGTCTGAAAGTAAATGCTCACTATTTCCTGAATGAATAAATTACTAGGAAAATATCAAAAATGATTCTGAAATTTCTAGCTTGGGGGATTGAAAATGATCAAGGCCTTTCTAAGAACTTCATTGGTCTTCCATACGTATATTTTTTAGGTCCTATCCTATATTAAAATGTTTCTATATCCCATATAAAATATTGTTTCTTTGCTGAAAATATTTTAAAGGATTTGTTAAAATTTTACTTTGAAATCATTTGCTATGTCTACTTAAATTATGACAAGATTTGATTTCTTGTCAATTACAGCCCATACATGGAATGTTTGCAAAGTGAGAAAATCAGACTTAGAAATTTTGTTTTGTTTTGTTGTTTGTTTGTTTGTTTTTTATTTTTGGCCGTGCCACGCAGCTTGCAGGATCTTAGTTCCCTGACCAGGGATCCAACCCACGCCCTCGGGAGTGAAAGCGCAGAGTCCTAACCACTGGACCGCCAGGGAATTCCCTACAAATTATTTTTAAATGTAATCAAATGTTTATGAATACCAACTCCAGCTCTTGCCTGAAGGTCTGCATCTCAGCCAGGGGGTAGGGCTGCTGCATTGCACAATGGCAGGGAGCACCATTCTCATAGACTGCAATGTAAATGTGCCCCCTGGAGTTGTCCAATGCAATAACTCTGGCCAGTGAGTCAGGGGAAAGATGAAGAGCCCCCATCCACTGCACAACTAGAAGTAGCAGGTATCAAGTGTACTCACTACTTCTCATGTCCAGAATTTAGTCACATGACCACATCTGGCTTCAAGAGGTGCTGGGAAGTATATTTTGCTGGGTGATCTTGTGCCTGGTTAAAATTCAGGTGATCTATTAATAAAGGAGGGAGGGCATATGTGGCAGTCACTATCACAATTAAATTGAACAGCCAGTGAAGCTGATATAAATTTACATTGGTAGACGTTTGTCTAAATATTTATTGATTTTGATTTTATTGTTTTCTTTTGGTATTCTGGATTCTGTAAAAAAAAAAAAAAAAAAGGAGGAGGTAGTCTGAAACTTTTCTCCAGGCCCTTGAAAATCTTGTCAGTACCAGGTGCTGAGCCTGTGGGGCCCAGTGGCTACAAGGTCTCTGAGGATGATGAGTCCACCAACCAAAAGAGGGAACCCAGAGAGGGTGTGATCTCTCTCAGCTCCAGCCCCCCTCCTAGACAAGAAGGTAGCCCCTCAAAGGGTGTGTGCCCAGATTCCGTATGCAGTCTGTGGGGCTAACGGAATACAGACACTTAAACATTAAATATCAACTAATCCTTATGTAGTTGATTAGTCCACAACTAATCCTTATGTAGGGGAATAGTCCACAGAGGTGGGGAAGGAGGAAGTGAGAACTGGAGTGGGGACAGGGAATAACAACCAAAATGAGGCTCAGGGCCAAGAAATTAGGAAGGAGACAAAATAGCTGGACAGACTGGGTTTCAGAGCAGATTACAAAAGTCTCTATGAGTCATCAATGGCAGTGCTGTTGTTTAAAAATAAACATAACATTTAGATAGCTCCAGGCTCCGAGGGAAAAACAGAGGTTGGATTGCTTAAGGCCCTGTCCCAGGGTACCTACAGTCTATAAGTAAATATGTATGAGGTGGGATCCCTGGATCCCACCTAGCCTAGAGCCTGGCACAAAGTAAGTTCTTAGTAAATATTTGTAGAATGAATGAATGATTTGTTAAATAAATAACTAGCTGTGTGTCCTTGAACTGGGACCTTTTACCAGGGGTCTCAACCATAAAAGGAAACACTGGGTCACCGTAGCCTTCAGGTGCCTAGCGACCCCAAATTTTCTGGACAGGAGGACTGGTATTTGGCTACCATCACCTTACAAAGTGTGCATCCCATAGCATGCTGCATCAAATCTAAACTCAACCCACAAGGTTCAGCTCCAAGACTGCCTCCTCCACAATGCCTCCCTACCCCTTCCCTCAACAAATTATGCCTCTTCTAGTACATAGTCTACCCAGGTTACTGTGTGTTGGGTTCATCATCCCCCCCACTTGACCTGTGACCTGAGAATACAGAGTAAAGCTAATACTTATGTTGTACTTACCATGTGTCAGGCACTCTGAAAGCTTTAAAATCATCAATGCACTTAATATCTTAACAACCATGAAGTAGGTACTATTTTTCCCTCAGTTCACAGATGAAAACTAGAGGCACAGAGTGAGTAACTTGTTTACCATTAGGCTGCTAGTAAGTGGCAGAGACAGGATTCAAATCTGGGTAGTCAGGGTCCAGAATCCTTGTCCTTAACCAGCGCTCTGTCTTATTCCTCTTTAAACACCCCATAGCAAAAATCTCAGTTTGGCACATCGTAGGTACTCAGTAAAAATGTCTATTGAATAAATAAATAAAAGCAGTAAACTGAGAAGCTGGGTATTAGAAGGGTATGCAGTTCCGCTGAGTATCCATCTGCTTACTGAGCCCCAGTCTTTCTCCAACATAGGGGCTTAGTATGTGGTTCAGTCCATCCACCTATCCACTTATCATTCATCCATCCATCCACCCATTCACCCATCTCTCCATCCACTCAATGAATAGTTACTGTCCTACCCCACCCCACAATGGGGGCCAGTGATAAGAAAATGAATTGGCACAGTAGTGACAAATATGTCCATAGACAATGGCAGTACAGCATGACAGGAGCTACACAAAACAGGGCACCACTAACGCTGCCTGGGTGGAGTCAGGGACTTACTGAAGGGCATTTAGGGAAAGAAACATGACTGGAACTCAGGGCTTCTGACTACCAGCCTGTGTGCTTTCCTTTTTACACTAGGGGCTCTGAAATCCATTTTTAGTAATGGAAACTTTCCAAAAATCTTATACAGATCCCCATTACATAAAGCAGAAAGCCTCTGCTTCTTGGTTTCTCCCTCGCTGTCTCAGCCTTTAAGTCACTTTTTTTTTTTTTTAAATCACTAGCTCTCAACAGTGGAAGTTGGTCCAGTGAGATCTTAAGCCCATGCATAGATGGCAGCTGCTTCGCTCTAGCCTGTTTCCACCTATTTCACCTTCCACACTGCAGCCAGAGACCTTTCAAAAACCCAGACCCATCTGTGCCACCCTTCAGTTTAAAAACATCCATTCATCTATTTGGCCAACGATACTTACTAAGTGCTTTCACTGTACAAGGTAAGAATGCCAAGAACAGAACAGATAGTCCCTGCCTGCTTTCGGGGGGTGGGGGTGGGTGAGGGAGACAAGAAACCTGTGGGCAATTACTCAAATCGCTAAATAGGATGTGCTGATCAAGAATAAATCCGGGGATTTCCCTGGTGGTGCAGTGGTTGAGAGTCCACCTGCCGATGCAGGGGACACGGGTTCGTGCCCTGGTCCGGGAAGATCCCACATGCCGCGGAGCGGCTAGGCCTGTGAGCCATGGCCGCTGAGCCTGTGCGTCTGGAACCTGTGCTCCGCAACGGGAGAGGCCACAACAGTGAGAGGGCCGCGTACCGCAAGAAAAAAAAAAAAAGAATAAATCCGGAGAATGGCCTGAGGTCGAGATCTGCACAGGGGTCAGTGCTCCAAGAGCCTTAAAGGTCACTAAGGTTATTGATCTTTATCTTAAGAGCAAAGAGAATGCAGTTGAATGGTTTTTGTTTTGTTTTTTAAAGGTGATTTTTAAAAATAAACTTATTTATTGCTGTGTTGGGTCTTTGTTGCTGTGCGCAGGTTTTCTCTAGTTGCTGCAAGCGGGGGCTACTCTTCGTTGCAGTACGCGGGCTTCTCATTGCGGTGGCTTCTCTTGTTGCAGAGCAGGGGCTCTAGGCATGTGGGCTTCGGTAGCTGTGGCACGCGGGCTGAGTAGTTGTGGCTTAAGGGCTCTAGAGCGCAGGCTCAGTAGTTGTGGCGCACGGGTGGGCTTAGTTCCTCCACGGGATGTGGGATCTTCCTGGACCAGGGCTCGAACCCACGTCCCCTGCATTGGCAGGCGGATTCTTAAGCACTGAGCCACCAGGGAAGTCCCCAGTTGAATAGTTTTAAGCAAGATAGCAACTTGTTGTTATTTATGTTTTAAGATCATGCTGGTTGCTATGTGGAGAGCAGACAGGGGGAAGACAAGAGTAGCAGCAGAGAAGCCTGTTAAGAAGAGATTGTCCAAGTGAGAAATGATGGCAACCTGGGCTGGACTGGGCAGTGGAGATGGAGAGGAGAGAGATTTAAGATACACTGGGACCAGCCGATGGATTGGAAGCGGTGGCGAGGGTGGGCGATGAGGAAACAGGCGGGATCGAGGGCAGTTCCACCCATGGACCTGGGCCCTGTGCTTTAGAGGCCTTATATACACCCCTCCCCCACCACACACACGAGTTTAATAAATTAGAGTACATGGTTGCCTTGACGCTCAGGAACTGCACTGGCCCTGCGAGTCTTGTACATTAAACATTCCCTCTCGTGCCTAACCCCATTCAGGCCCCAGGGAAACACTTTTCCCACCAAGTGCACAGTTTAAGGAGACAAATGTATCCACCTATGTAACAACCATCCCACTCAGTCATGGATGCAAACCATTTCCATTCCACGTGTCTGAAGTTCTGTGTTTTGTGCTGCTGCTGCCCACATCAGAGCTGGACACTTTGCTCTGGAGTACAGGGGGCATGTGAGTGGCATAGCTCTTTGGTGAGAGAAGAGACAAACAAATGAACTGGTCCTGTGGAATCTTTTCTCTCAGATAGCATGAGTGCATCATGAGGCGTCATTTCCCGGAGGAGCAGGGTCCATTTTCTTGCTTCTCTTTGAGCTCCAATTCATGGTCTAGGAGGACCTGAAGATTCGCTTGGTATTTGCAACAGTTGCAGGTGGCAGCTAATAATATTAAACAATTCATAGCACTCTTACATTTGTTTTTAAGTAGGTCTGCTCATAGCATGATACTGATTCTTTGTAGACTTAGATATTGCTTTAAGGAGTGATGAAAACCACAATATAACTGGTAGTGATTTATATGATGAAATTAAAATATTTTGGAAAATTCTCTCTTATAATTTATTATCTGTCTTAATGATTTTTATAAATTTATTTTAATATAAAAATATAATTATTTTGAAATATGTAATTTATTGTGTGTTCCCATAAAATTTGACCATAATTTATAAAATTCACAATATACATTTTTAATCTAAAATATTGCTTCAGGAATTTTGTTGATAATTCCAGTTGCTACTGAGAAGTTTTTCTAAATGGAAATTAATAAGTTAAAAAAATTAAAACATAGGATTCAATAAAGTTTATTTAATTTTGGACCTTACTGTCAATTAAACAAAATTATTTGAAAATATTGATGATAATGCATAATTAGTGATTGTGCTAAGTGAAAGCAAGAACATTTTTATGAAATATATAATCATTTATTAGTCGTATTTCTTTTTACTCATATATTATTGTCCATAAATAGGACACCATTAAATTCAGTCATCTTCGATATTTTGCCAACTTTCTTTTATTTTTAAGTTAATTACTTTTTAAAATTAATTAATTTTTTGGCTGTGTTGGGTCTTCGTTGCTGCATGCGGGCTTTCTCTAGTTGCGGCAAGTGGGGGTTACTCTTCGTTGTGGTGCGCGAGCTTCTCATCGCGGTGGCTTCTCGTTGCGGAGCATGGGCTCTAGGCACGCAGACTCGGTAGTTGTGGCTCACGGGCTCTAGAGCGCAGGCTCAGTAGTTTTGGCGCACGGGCTTAGTTGCTCCGTGGCATGTGGGCTCTTCCCGGACCAGGGCTCAAACCCGTGTCCCCTGCATTGGCAGGTGAATTCTTAACCACTGTGCTACCAGGGAAGTCTCTGCCAACCTTCAATCATAAAAATATCCATAGCTTTTGAGCAAGAGAGTCCTAAAACAGAACAGTATACTGATAATTCCATTTCTATGAAGTCCTGAAATAAGCTTATGATGATGATAGAAATTAGATGAGTGGTTGCCTGGAGTGGAGGGGAGGGGAAATTGACTGCAAATAGGCATAAGGCAACTTTCTAGGATAATGGATATATTCTATAACCATGAGTGATTGGGGTTGGGGTTACACAATATATTTGTCAAAGCTCCTCAAACCATGCCCTTAAAATGTGTGCATTTTATTATATGTAAAAAATACCTTGATAAAGTTAAGAAGAACTTATCTCTTAATAAGTAATTGATTTAATGTGATGTATAACTTTTAAATATTTAGACTTATAGTATATGAGCCCCATTGTATTTTTGGCCTGGGCCCCAAGGATAATGCCTTGGTTTCCAGCAAGAGTACCTGAGCAGGTGGTGGTACCGTTACTGAGATGCGGAAAGCACAGGAGGGTTAGCTTTGTTGGGGGCAGGGCTAGTATGCAGCTGGTACTGGCCAGATCCATTGGGAAAACCGCTGCTGCTCTGAGCCCCTTCGCTATCCCAGCTGGTTGGACTTTCCCCTGGGACCCTCAGATCCTCCCACTCTGCAGCATCTAAACAGTTAATACCTGGCACAGCTATGGGCCTTTAGGATGCTGACACCGAGCCCTGGGGACTGTGCCCTAAATATTTTTAATATCACCGCTGGTGGGATTGGGCAAGGAAGCATGTAAATCAGAGTTCATCTTGGGAAATGCAAAGTTAGAGATGACTATAAGATACCCACGTGGAAATGTCAACACGATATTATGTAAATGGACAAAGGATGAGAAGAGAGGTCTGGGCTGGAGATGGAAATTGTTGGCTCCCCACTGCCAACAGAATCGAGTCCAAACTCCCTTAGGGTTATCACCCAGCTCTCACCTATCTTTCCAGCTCCATCTCCTGCCATCTCCCTGCCAGGACCCCTGCCATCTTGCTCCTTCCTGATCACTCTGTGATCTAGGACATGCTATTCCTGGACCCCTGCCTGGAATGCCCTACCTTGTCTTCTCTACTGGTCATTCTCCTCCTCATCCTTCAGGGCTTAGCTCACACATCTCCTCCTCCCAAAGCCTCCTGCTTCCTTGTCTGCCCTCCATAGCCCTCCACGTAGAGGAGAGTACCCCGCCTTGTGCACTTCCGTTTAGATCCCTGCCTTCTGTCCTAGGATGTCAGCTCCTCCAGGTCAGGATGGGGTCTGGTGGCTCTCTGGGCCCAGCAGAGACCCTGATATGGAGGAATCTTCCAGTAAATACTGAAGGAGTGGATGGTAATACAGAGTCCCAACTGTATTCACCACAGCCCCACCTTCACTGCACAACCTCTGTGCATGTTGCGCCACACATTTAGACAAATTGCTCTTCTCGAAAGAATAGGCTCCTTAAAGGCAAAGACCACGCCTTCCACATCACTCCTCACTCTCTCTCAGCCCGAGAAAGAGCCCACAAATGAAAAGAATGGAAGAGCCTGGTCAGATGGAATTGACTCTCAGCTCTCAGCCTGGACTCTCACGAGCTGAGCGACCTTGGGGAAGTTACTTAATCTCCCTGAGCCTCAGGTTTCTCAGGTGTTAAGAATGGAGATAACAATACCTACCTCATAAGGTGGATGTGAGGATTGAATGAAATAGCGTCCATAAAAGTGTTCTGCGGTTACCAGGGGCTGCGGGAAGGGGGCGTGGTAATTATTATTAATGGGTACAGAGGTTCAGTTTGGGATGATGACAGTGGCAATGGTTGTGCCATCAAAGTAAATGCAATAATGCCACTGAACTGGTTACTTTTAAAAATGGCTAAAATGATACATTTTATGTTATGTATACTTTACCACAGTAAAAATAAATAAAGAAATAATATCCCGAGTGAAAGAAGCCAGACACACACAAAAAGCATGGTCCCAGGTACCCAGTGGGTGAACTGTGTGTCTGAGCTTCTTTCTTCCTTCCTTCTGGATTTCTTTTCACCTGGGTTCCAGGGCCATGGCCAAGAGGCAGGATAAGGGAGTGCATGACGGGAGGGAGGGAGGAAGAGATTAAACGTTGAACGAGGATCTGGTGGTTGTGAGGTCAAAGCCAGGACGGCCCACTGGGAAGGCCAGGCATGAGGAGGTGGGATGCCTCCCTGGCTGGAAGGAAGAGGGTATCCGGAGGTCAGGGATGACACTAGTGTTTTTGGCCATGGGAGAAAAGTGAGATATCTAAATTAAGGAGGAAAGGTGGGCGGGAATTGCAGGATGTCCATATTGGCCTATGTGGCAAAAATAAATGCTTTTGGGAGTAAATACATATGTAAACAAAAGAGTACAGATTTTTTTTTAAGCCTCCAAATCCACCTTCTTGCTCCACTTTACCAAGGACAAGGGCAGCATAATAAGCTGAGAAGGGAAACAAAGATATTTCTAGATTCCAACTGCTATGGGGAAATTACAAATGAGGTCTGACGCTATGTTTGTTTCTTTTTCATTATGAAAAAATACCTTGCCTGACATGGGCACCCTGCCACCATTGGGAGAACCGTGAGAATCCAGTTTGTTCCCAAAACACTGCCACTGGGAGATGAGGTCACAAGGTAACATGGTTTTCCCCCTTGGCGGCCCAAACCAAAAATAAATCAATGAATAAATGATAAATAAATAATGTCCTGGGAGAAACACTGAAATAGGAATCAGAGCACATGGCCTCTGGTCTGATGCTTTCATATCCTAGCTGGGTACCCTGGGGCAAATCATTTCCCCTCTCTGCACTTCAGTTGTAGGGCACATCTATCGCTAATATTCTATGGGTCTAGGATATACTTTTTTCAATCCCTTGAAGAGAACAATGATGGGAGTTGGAGAGAGGAGAAAGTGCTGAGCTGAATGGTGGAGCTGAATATCCCAGAGTTAGAAGAGAGTTCGCCTAGCTCATTCATTCATCCACTCATTCATTCATTCATCCACTCATTCATTCATTCATCCACTCATTCATTCATCCATTCATATTCCTACCTGAGCAAATACCTTGTTCCTGGCCCCTGGTAGGGAAGTAAAGACCAGAAATGGATCAGACCGAGCTTGCAGTCTAAGAGAAGAGATGATGGGTAAATAAATGATTATACCACCAGGGGCTATGAGCCTGGGGACTGAGTGTGGAGGGTATGGTAGGAGTGCAGAGTGGGCCAGACTCGCTCAGCTTGCAGAAGCCAGGAAGGGCTTCCAGAGGAAGAATCTGCTCAAGGGAGAAGTAGAAGGTCACCAGGCAGATAAAGGGGGAAACAGCAGACTAGTATACACACACCTGTGTGACCCAGTCATTCCAATCCCGGGAGACCAATGTTCTGCGTTATAGCTCTTCAGGAAAAGACATCCCAGAGTTTTGGAAATGATTAGACCAGAGTTTCTCAGACCTGAGTCTGTAGACCCCTTGAAGCCAACAGATGTATTTTTAGGAGCCTGAGATGTGTCTCTGAGATCTTCTAAATGTTATATTTCATTTTGGTGATAATCCAGACAAGTTAAAACAAACGTGTTCTGAACTGGTTGAAAGACCACCACCTGCCTTGCCACTTTGGCGTTTACTTTGTGTTTGTGATCGCTCTAGTGCCCAATAGTGCTATGTTAATTGTAGCCTGATCAGGAAAATAGGGAGGTGGTGTAAATGATGTTCCTGTGCGTAGTGGAAGTCAAATGGGGTCTTGGTGTGCTGTCAAATGAAGATTTTCCAGGAGTTTGACCAGGGAAGCATGATGGGAGCTGCTGTAGTACACAGTGCGATGGTTGCCAGACTCAAAAGAACTGTGTGTGTCACGGTCAGGATTCAAATAGTCTAATTTCATCAAAACAACGCCTTCTGTCACATTAAATTGAAATGTTTATTTGAATTTTGTAGGTTTTATAGTTTTATTTTCCGTGTGTCTTGGTTTAGAGTTGTAGAAGAGCTGTAAGCATAAGGAATATATATACTGAGCACTACGTTTATAAATATGTAAGTGGTATTAAAATTAAAATAATTTAAGTCAACTTTGGGGTGAGTCTGTGAGAGTTTTAAACAGGGGCCCATCCATTACTTGAGTTTGAAAAACATTCTGTTAGCTGCTTAGTGAACATTCTCATCCTTAAGAATTTTATTTGAGTCTAATGGGAGTCTTTCCTGCTGCCACCTAAGGCCAAAATGACCTCCAAAAAGATGAACCACCACGTATTATCATGTAGTTCCAAGAAAAGGTGTACAGGGCCTCTTGGATGTAACTGCGTCTTCCAGGATTAGGCACATCTGACGTTTCCTTTACCATTTTCCGCTGCCCCCAACATGTACATTCTGCTGCAGCCCTCCTGCAGAGGTTGATACCTTAGCAGTGTTTCCTGAGCAATTTGGGTGAAGTCCTTAACTTCTCCAAGCGTTAGGTCCCTAATCTGTAAAACAGTCAGCCTAATAAAACTTTACCTCTCACGGCTATTGTGAGGATTAATTGGGCAGGTGCTTGGAACGCAGTAATAGCTGTTCTAATAGTCACCATTAATGCTAAACACGTTTCCTCCTTTATCTAATTCAATCTTCCCAAGAAGTCTGCATGGAGATGGTTTATCTCAGTCTTATAGCTCAAGAAACAGGCTCACAGAGGTGAAGGGACTTTGCTCAAATGGCTGAACCGGGGTTCAAACCTAACTCTCAAACATGCAGAGAGCCTCTGCTTGTGACCATTGCCCAAATCACACCCTGCCAGGTTCAAATGGAAATCCTGCCTGCCTTTAAAAAATTCTTGCCAGAGTTGAGTTCTCTTCCTGTGTGCTCATACCTTTAGCTTGGTCTCATGGATTGCAGGAATTTAATCTAATTTTGTATTATACAGGGTCAGTTTACCCAGGACAACCCGCTGGGGTTGGGAGATGGGGACAGATTATTTGGGGTCTGGCAACAATCAAATGTTCTCTGGCTCTGAGCCCCGACCTAGTGAAGTCACCTACACACAGAGCCCCCCCTTCCCAGAAAACCCTCACCACTCCTTTCCCTTGGCTGGGCTCCCAGGGGCTCACTTGGTGTTTGTTATACTGAATGAAATTGACTTGAGCCAGGAGACTTGGGCTCCAGTCCCTGCCCTGTGACTACAGTGTTTAATTTGGACAAGTCATTTGAACTGTCTGGGCCTCACACTCTGTATAATGAGGGTAGGGGAATGTCTGTGGGAAATGACTGCTTGATGAAGTCCTACCTAGCTTCAACACTTGATGATTTCTAAAGTTGTAGCTGCAGAATCAATATGAGACCTGTGGCCAGGTTAAATTTCTTGGAGCAGGGCATTTCCTGTGATAACATTTATCATAGTATATCTTCGTGAATTGTAGCAAGAAGGGGAAAAAATGGATATTGAAAACAAAACTTAGCATAGTCTTGTTTGCCTTCCAGGGAATGCCATATTCATCAGTAGAGAAAAGATTTTATTTGTTTAGAAAAATACCATGATCAGCCTTTTTGGATATGAAAAGTGGGTCTTTCTCCCACACCCCTTGGTTAGGGTCTGATCTGGAAGGGGAGGGCAAAAAAAAGAAAGATATAAATTGCACTGTGTAAGAGAATAATGAGAGTTTAGGTATTGTTCATGGACAGCTTGAGAGACTAGAAAGTAAGAAGTTTAAGAGTAGAAAGAGGAGGAGAGAGGGAGAAAGAGCATACAGAAAGATGCAGCCAGTGGAGGAAAAAACCTGTGATAGGGGATGGGTAATAAACCTTTAGGGAAGCAATATTTGACATTCGATTTCTTTCTTGCCTGTGATGTAATTACTCTCCATCACCTGTTAAGTCTTCAGTAATAGCCATGTGTTAGTGCCCCTTTGGGAAAAAAAAGGAAAGTGGGGCAGGGGGGTTGGTGGCCAGCATAGGGCAAAGGGGATCAGCCACAGAGTACAGGAAGGACCAAGGGCAATGGTCAGAAGCAGGATACAGCAGAGCTGCTGAAACAATTCAGTGCAACCTGGACTGACTGAGAAGAAGGTAAGACACCTTTCCAAACCCTTGGAGATGTGGAGGAGGGATCTGAATTTCTGCAGTATATGGCATGAAGAATTGGTACATTTCGCTTTTGATTCTTTAACACTTTATTGAGGTATAATTGACATATAATAAAATACACATACTTAAAGTTTGTAATTTGATAAGTTTTGACATATGACATATCTGTTTTGAGACCATCATCACAATAATGAACATTTCCATCACTTTCCAAAATTTCCTCATGCCCCTTGGCAATCCGATCCCTTCATCCATTCCCAGGCAACTACTAGTCTGCTCTCTGAAACTATAGATAAGGTTGTATTTTCAGTGTCTATTTCTTCTTGAGTGAAGCTTGGCAGTTTGTGCCTTCAAGGAAATCATCCATTTCATCCAAGTTGTTGAATATGTTGACATAAAGTTGTTCATAATATTCTTTTATTGTCCTTTTAATATCTGTAGAATCTATAAGGATGTCACTGGTCTCATTCCTGATATTGGTAATTTTGTCATATTTCTTTTTCCCTCATCAGTGAGTCTAGAGGTTTATCAATTTTATTGATCTCAAAGAACTTTCTTTTGATTTCGTTGACCTCTGTTTTTCTGGTTTTGACTTCATTGATTTCTGCTCTTAATTTTTTTCACTTTCTTTGGGTTTAATTTGCTCTTATTTTTCTTGCTTTTAGGGGGAAACTGACATAATTTTTTGAGACCTGTTCTTTTTCATATATATATATAATACAGTTCTCCCTAAGTATTGCTTTAGTGATATCCCACAAATCTTGATATTTTGTGTTTTCCTTTTCATTCAGTTCAAAATAATTTCTAGGGCTTCCCTGGTAGCGCAGTGGTTGAGAATCCACCTGCCAATGCAGGGGACACGGGTTTGATCCCTGGTCCTGGAAGATCCCACATGCCATCGAGCAGCTAAGCCCGTGAGCCACAACTACTGAGCCCGCGTGCCTCAGCTACTGAAGCCTGCGTGCCTAGAGCCTGTGCTCCACAATGAGAGACGCCACCGCAATGGGAAGCCCGCACACTGCAACAAAGAGTAGCCCCCGCTCACCACAACTAGAGAAAGCCCGCGCACAGCAACGAAGACCCAACACAGCCAAAAATAAATAAATTTATTAAAAAAAAATTCTCATTTCTCTTTTGACCCATGGATTATTTAGAAGTGTATTTGGTTTTCAAATACTTGGGAGATTTTCCAGAGATCTTTCTGTTATTTATTTATTTATTTATTTTTTTGCGGTACGCGGGCCTCTCACTGTTGAGACCTCTCCCGTTGCGGAGCACAGGCTCCGGACGCGCAGGCTTAGCGGCCACGGCTCATGGGCCCAGCCGCTCCACGGCATGTGGGATTTTCCCGGACCGGGGCACGAACCCGTGTCCTCTGCATCAGCAGGCGGACTCTCAACCACTGCGCCACCAGGGAAGCCCTCTTTCTATTATTGATTTTCAATTTAATTGCACTGCATTCAAAGAACACTCTTTTTATGATCTCAATAGTTTAGTTTTAAATTTATTGAAACTTGTCTTATGGCCCCAAATGCAATCTATCTTGGCAAATATTCCGTGTGAACTTGAACTGAATGGATATTCTCCTGTTTGGGATGCAATGTACTACAAATATGTAGTACAAATGTACTACAATGTACTACAAATATCAGTTAGGTGTTTAACATTATTGTTTAAATCTATATCCTTAATGATCTTCTGTCTATTCTTTTTAAAATTATTTAGAGAGAGAGAGAGTGAAATCCAATTACAATTGTGGATTTGTTTATTTCTCTTTGTAGACATATCCGTTTTTGCTTCATATTTTAAAACTTTATTAGGTGTCAGTGTTTAGGATTGTTATGTCCTCTAGATGAACTAACTCCCTTATCATTATTAAGTGATCTTCTTTGTACTTATATTATTCTTTGCTCTAAGTATTCCACTTACCCATCTGTTCTTTGTTTCCTTTTGCTCTTCTGCCTTCTTTTTGTCTAATTAAATTATTGAAAATAATTCTGTTTTATCTCCTTTGTTAGCTAATAAGCTATAACTCTGTTTTGTATTTTAGTGATTGCTTTAGGGTTTAGACTATACATCTTTAGATTTTTCAGTCTACCTTTAAGTGATATTATGCCACTTCACATATTGTCTATGTATAGACATAGACAATATATAGAAATATATATAGACATATAATAGAAACTATATGTTGGTCTCTGCCCCCAGTTCCTGGCACAGAACTCCTAACACCCTTACAACTTCCTAAGTGATGAGAACACTAGGAGCATCTCTTGTTTTAATATTGTTCTTTGACCTCTGTTCCTGACCAGAGTTCCTGAAATCCCTGTAATTTCCTGGGGGATAGGAGTGTCTTTTGTTCTAATGATGTAACTCTGGGTAGGCTCCTGGATGGCTCCTGGATGAGGGCTGGTCACCAGAAAGACCAAGCCATGCTTAGAAGCTTGGAATTTTCAGTCCCATCCGCTATTCTCTTGATAAGGGGGAAGGGCTGAAAATGGAGTTAATGATCAATCATGCCTTTATGATGAAGCCTCCGTAAAATCCCAAAAGTATGGGGTTCGGAGAGCTTCCAGGTTTTTGGACACATGGAGGTTCTGGGAGAGTGGTGCACCCAGAGAGGGCATGGAAACTCCATGCCCCTTCCCACATACCTCATTCTACGCATCTCTTCCATCTGGGTATTCACCTGTATCCTTTATCATATCCTTTAATAAAATGTTAAATGTAACTAAGTGTTTCCCTGAGTTCTGTGAGCTGCTCTAGCAAATTAATTGAACCTGAGGAGGGGGTCAAGGGAACCTCTGATATACAGCCAGCTGGTCAGAAGCCCGGGTGACAATCTGGGCTTCGGCCTGGCATCCAAAGTGTGTGTGGGGGGCAGGGGGCAGTATTGTGGGACCCTCCTGGTGTTCGAGAATTGCTTGCTGGTGTGGGGGAAAACCTCCACGCATTTAGTGACCAGAAATGTCAGAAGTGAAGTGCTGTTCTGTGTGAATAGTAAAGAAAATACAAGAAGAGAAACACAGTAAGGAAGAACTAGGTTTTCTCCTACACAGAAGAAGAGAAACTGAGTTTTTTCTAGTGTAATATAAGAATTGTAAAATAGTATACTTCATTTCCCTTCTCCTGCCCTTTGTGCTATTGCTGTCGTACATTTTATTTTTACATATGTTGTAAACTCTACCTTGTTCTTTTTGTTAAACAGTTAATTTTCTTTTAAAGAGATACAAATAATGAGAATTCTTATATATTTTCCTGTGCAGATACCCCTCCCTGTGCTCTTCATTCCTCTGTGTAGATTCATATTTTCATCTGGTATTTTCCTTCTTGATGAAAAAATTCCTTTAGCATTTCTTTCAGTGTTTGTCTCCTGGTGATGAATTCTTTCAGTTTTTCTATGTCTGAAGACATCTTTATTTTGAGTTTTTAAAATGATGTTTTCACTGGGTATGGAATTCTAGGTTCACAATTTTTTTTTAGTACTTTAAAGATTTTGCTGCACTACATTCTCACTTGAATTGTTTCCAATAAGAAAACTGTTGTCGTCTTTATTCTTTTGTATATAACTTGGCATTTTCTCTGGCTGCTTTCAATATTTTCTCTTTATCACTGATTTTGAACAATTAAGGTATGATGAGCCTTGTAGTTTTCTCCATGTTTCTTGAGTTTTTTGGTCTTTTTTTTTTTTGGTAATGACAACTTTTTTGAGATATAATTCACGTGTAATAAAAATTCACCTTTTTAAAATTGACATATAGTTGATTTACAATGTTGTGTTAGTTTCAGGTGTACAGCACAAGTGATTCATATATATATATATATATATATATATGTATGTATATACTTTTTCAGATTCTTTTTCCTTATAGGTTATTATTGAGTAGAGTTCCCTGTGCTATACAGTAGGTTCTTGTTGGTTATCTGTTTTATATGTAATAGTGTGTATATGTTAATCCCAAACTCCAAATTTATCCCTCCATTGAACTTTGTGTTCTATGAGTTTACAGTTTCAATCAAATTTGAAAAGAATTCAGCTGTTGTTTTTTTCAAATAATTTTTTCTGTTCTCCTCTTTGTTCTATTCTTTGGGAACTGCTATTACATGTATATTAGACTGATTGAGGTTGTCCCACAGCTCACTCATGTTCTTTTCATTATTCTTAACTCATTTTTATCTCTGTATTTCATTTGTATAGTTTATATTACTATGCCTTTAAATTCACTAATATTTTCTTCTGCTATGTCTAACCTACTGTTAATTCCATCCAGTGTATTTGTCATCACAGACATTTGAGGTTTTCATCTCTAAAGATTTTATTTGTGTCTTTTTATATCTTCCGTGGCTCTACTTTCTGAACATATGGAATACAGTCATAACAACTGTTTTAAAGTTCTGCTCTGCTAATTCAGACATCTTTGTCAGTTCTGGGTGTTTCAATGGGTTGATATTCTTCTCACCATAAGTCACATTTTCCTGCCTCTTTGCCTGCCACTACTGAGCCAAGATCTTCCTGATTGCTTCATCCAATGCCCCATTAAATATGAGTTTTACTAGTCTGGCTGGTGGGAAGAGACACTCCCTGGACAGTACTGGCCACTGTCACCTCTAGTCTGTTCAGGTGGTTCTTTCCCTGGCCCTGGTAGTTTCCTCACATGCATGTGCTGATCATTACTCAGCTGAAAGACTCAAGTAAGATATCCTGGAGTTCTCTCTGTGTGAGGTTCTCACCTCTCTGTACAGTGCCTTTTGAACTCTAGCCATTCCTCCCTGTTGAAAATTTGAAAAATCACTGCATGTTATAACCAATGAATATATTAATAAGAATATTAATTAACACTTATTGAACAGTTACAATTTCTGAATGAGGAAACTGAGCTTAGGAAAGTTAAGTAATTTATCACAGGTCATTAAAACAGAGGTACTCTCCCTCTAGCACTCACAATTTAAACCATCAAACTGTACTGCCTTACCATATATTTTATGTTATTATTTCCTTATTTTTATGATGAGTTGCTATTAAATCTAAGGTGTGGTCTATAATCAGTGGCAGTTTAGAATAGAGGAAATTTAAGAATTAAAAAAACTGGGGCTTCCCTGGTGGCACAGTGGTTGAGAATCTGCCTGCTAATGCAGGGGACACGGGTTTGAGCCCTGGTCTGGGAGGATCCCACATACCGCGGAGCAACTAGGCCCATGGGCCACAACTACTGAGCCTGCGCGTCTGGAGCCTGTGCTTCGCAGCAAGAGAGGCCGCGATAGTGAGAGGCCCAGGCACCACGATGAAGAGTGGCCCCCGCTTGCCACAACTAGAGAAAGCCCTCGCACAGAAACGAAGACCCAACACAGCAAAAATAAATAAATTAATTAATAAACTCCTACCCCCAACATCTTCTTAAAAAAAAAAAGAATTAAAAAAACTGAAGATAGAGACTAAGGAATGTGAGGTCATATGAATTGCCTGATAACCATAGCAGGGGCTAACATTTACCAAGCGCTTTTTGCAGTCCAGACATTTGGCTGAATGCTCTGAATACATTACCTATTTTATTCTCACATTCTATTCAGCAAATATTATCTCTATTTTAGAGATGAAGAAATTGAGGCTGAGAAAGATTTAAGTAGGTTGTTGCCTATAATCCTACAGTAAGATGGCAGACCTAGACTATACCTGGGTCTGTCTGACTGCTAAACCCATGCTATTTACCACTCCACTACATTGCCTGTTTTTGGAGAATATGGAATGACAAAAAAGATAACGCAGGATCTCTGCCCTCTCAGGGTTTATACTTTAACAGAGGAGATAGGAATTGGTTGCATTATACTGTTCTTTTCGTTAGGACCTTCTTGAGTGCAAGTGACAGAATTCCAATTTGACCTAGCATAGTAAAAAGGGAAAAAATTTTCCTGGGTAGTCATGATGAGCAGGGCAAGAAATCAGCTGGGCCCTTAGGAGAACTGGACCCAGAGGCTGGACTCTCCCCAGAACTCTCTCGCTCTTTGACCCTTGTTTACTTCTTACCCCCTCCTTCAATAATTTACTATAAAAAATTCCATATACAGAAAAGTTGAAAGATTTGTACATATATATACCACAACTTAAATTTTACAACTGTTACCATTTTGCTATATTTAATTTATCACATATCTGTCCATCCATTTCTGTTTTATTTTGCGTTTATTTTCTCAGATTAACTTCCCCCCCGATGGCTTAAATCCCCATCTCATACCTTACAGTCTTAATTCTGCAGCTCCAGTTCAAAAACTCTTAGGATCAGGCTCAAATTCATCTAACTTGGGTTGTGCATCTGCCCCCTGGACTAACTAAGGGGAAGGTATACTGTAATAGGCAGCTCCTGATAGGACTACATGGTGGGCATGGAGGGAGAGGCAGGAAATGGAGGCAAGCAAACAAAACAATATATATGTGATAAGTCCTGTGACCACTGGAACAGCAGGGGAGTGTGGGAATGCAAAGGGAGGTACCTAATCCAGTGAAGGTAGTCAAAGCATGGCCTCTTTCAAAGGAGGTGATTCCTGAACTGAGGAAGTTAAAAGACATGGGAAATTAAGCATTGGGAAAAGGTTAGATGCTAAAGAGATCATGGAACTCAAAGTGCAAAGTAGTGAGAGAGTCTGGGGAGGTATAAACTAAGAAAAGAAAAATAATGTGGCCACGCAGGTGTGCTCCAGTGTTGAAATACTTTATGGTGCAGGCAATAGTGAACTGGCTTTCAAAGCTGATTGTATGCACGTTAGTAGTTTGAAATTGGCCATTGTACGAGTACTTATACCAAGGAAATCAGCAAATCTACAAATGCGGGCTTTCTTTTTTTCTTAGGCTAAACATTTACCAGCACCACTGGTCCCAGGCTATAAAGACCTGAAGATGGCTATTATATCTTCTCCTGATATTCTCTGGTGTAGGCTTAAATATTTCTATTATAAAAGTTTCTGCTGAAGATTCTGTTTCTGGCCTGTAATTCTTTTCCCTTGATGTTTCTTTCATTCATTCATTTCACAAGCCTGCCTACATGGTGCCATGCTTGTGCTGAGTGCTGCAGATAAGTGGGTAGGTGCTGACACCACCAAGCAGTCATGGCACCTGCTGTTAAATACTCCCAGGATCCTAGGGCCAGTGCCCTTATTCCTGTCTGGACTAGGAAGAGCATTTTATCAGGAACTAAAGTAGACAGATTGCTATCAAGAAAGAAAGATTTCTTAGCTTGTGGGATTAAAAAAAAATTATCCATTAACATTAATGGAGTCCTAGCTGGCTCCAGGGTACCTCCTCTCTGGACCCCACAGGAGACTACAGTAGGGGTTGGCCAACTTTCTCAAGTACTCTACCAAGTCCACATGTAACCATTCTCCTATTCAAAATTTTCTTTCTCTGCAGTGGTAAGTTTAGACTACCTTCACTATCAACAATTATTTATCAAAGTACTCACTGAACTGTGCTAAATGACACTTCCTGCCCTTACAGAGAATCAGGACCCATTTAAAAATATATAAAGAAAAATAAAAACAAAAGTAAATAAAAATAGTACTTAGAGAATCATAAGAGTGAAAGGAACTATTGTGCCTCCATTCTGTGTGTTGTGTTTCCATTTTCTTAATGATGTACTTTGAAGCACAGAAGTTTTAAATTTTGATGCTGTCAAGTTTATTTTTCTTTGTTCTTTTAGTTTTTAATGTCATATTCAAAAAGTATATATATTGCTTTATACAATTGCTTTTATTTATTTTTTAATTTTTAAAATTTATTTATTTTTGGCTGTGTTTGGTCTTTGTTGCTGCACGCGGGCTTTCTCTAGTTGTGGCAAGCAGGGGCTACTCTTCATTGCAGTGTGAGGACTTCTCATTGCGGTGGCTTCTCTTGTTGCGGAACATGGGCTCTAGGCATGTGGGCTTCAGTAGTTGCAGCATGTGGGCTCAGTAGTTGTGGCTCGCAGGCTCTAGAGCACAGGCTCAGTAGTTGTAGCACAAGGGCTTAGTTGCTCCACAGCATGTGGGATATTCCTGGACCAGGGATTGAACCTTGTCCCCTGCATTGGCAGGCAGATTCTTAACCACTGTGACACCAGGCAAGTCCCTACAATTGCTTTTAAAATAAGTTAATAGAATAAAGGAGAAAAAATATGTATTTATTTGTCTTTTATAATTATAAAGGTAACGTAATTACCTTTACTAGGCTCTTTGTTTTTCTGTGTGGATTTGAATTACCATGTGGGTTGAGTTGCTTTCAGGCTGAAGAATTCCTTTAGCATTTCCTGTAAGGTGGGTCTGCTAGCAAAAAAATTCTCCCAGCTTTTATTGGTCTTGGAATGTCTTTATTTCACCTTCATTTTTGAAAGATAGTTTCACCGCTGGATGTCATTTTTTTACTTTCAGCACTTTGAATATGTCATCCCACTGCCTTCTGGCTCCCACTATTTCATACAAGGAATCAACTGTTAATCTTACTGGGGTTCTTTTGTGTATGACAAGCCTCTTGCGCTTGCTGCTTTCAAAATTCTCTCTTTGTCTTTCAGCATTTTTTCTGTAATATATCTGAGTGTGGATCTCTTTGTGTTTATCCTACTTGAACTTCATTGAACTACTTGGATGTGTATATCAGTGGTTTTCATCAAATTGGGGATGTTTTCAGCCATTACATCTTCAAATATTTTTTCTGTTCCTTTCTTTCTCTCCTCTTCTCTGGTACTTCCTTTACACAAATGTTGGTGTACTTAATGTTGTCCCACAAGCTCTGTTCATTTTTCCTTATTCTTTTTTTCTGTCTGTTCTTTAATTTGCATAATCCCTATCAATCTATCTTCAAGTTTACCAATTCTTCTGCCAGTTCAAATCTACTGTTGAGACACTCTACTGAATTTTTAATTTTACTTATTGTACTTTTCAACTCCAGAATTTCCATTTGGTTATTTTTAATAATTTCTATCTCTTTGTTAACATTTTCAATTTGATGAGACATTGTCAGTGTATCTTCCTTTGCTTCTTTAAACATGTTTCTTTGAGTTCTTTGAACTTTGAATGCTGAACATTGAATGTATGAAACATAATGGCTGCTTTGAAGTCTGTTCAATCTGACATCTATGCCTCCTCAAGGGCAGTTTCTGTTGCCTGCTTTAAGGAAAAAAAAAAACAAAACCAGTGTATCTGTCACACTTTCCTGTTTCTTTGCATATCTCATAATTTTTTGTTGAAAACTGGATACTTTAGGTAATATTTTGTAGCCACTTTGGATCCTAATTCCCTTCTCTCCTCTCTGAGGCTTGTTTTTGTTGATTTTTGCTTGTTCGTTTGTTTAAGAACTTGGCTGCACTATTTTAGTGAAGTCTATTTCCCCCACAGTGTGAAGCCTCTGATGTCACTCCTCAGATGACACAGCCTTAAGTGTGTATGCAGTCACCCTGGGTTTACAGTGGTTTTATCCGGGCTCTTTTTGTCTTTCCCTGATTTCTCTGTTAAGCCTTCTACCTCACTGGTATCACACCAAGATGTTAGGCTCCAATAATTGCGGGCTGATTGCTCTATTGTTCTCATCAGTGCCCTGGGGCGTAAACTGCCCTGCAGCCTAATTTAACATTAAAGATACCACTGCCTCAGATCTCACTTCAAGGAGAATTTGTTGCCCCCATTGCTAGGAGTGCTGCTCCAAGACAACCTCCAGCTGTCAGTTCATTCAGGATTTGCCTCAGCTATCTAGAGACCTACCTTACCTTATGCAAGGTCTTGTCCTTCCCGGGGAAGCCCATGCTAGGTGATGGAGTGAGGCAGGGGTATAAAGGCTTGGCCATTTTGGCCCACCATGGGACAACTCTGATGGGTTATAAATGTTTCAGAGATCTCATGGGTTGGCTGAAGCTTTGTCAGACCTGCATGGCATTTGGGCTTTTCCCTCTGCCCAGTTTTGTTTTGTTTTCCTTTCCCTCCTTTGCACAGACATGGATCCCTGATAAATATTCTGCAGGCCGAACTCCTACAGTTATCAGCATCTGCATCTGGAGAATGCAACCTGTGGAAATTTGTGCCAGGAGAGGTCCAAAAAAGCAGTTGGTAAGATGAGATTTTAAAGCTAGATCACTAACCACCTGGTTGGCAATGAGGAGCTCATCACTGGTAATAGGTAGAGCATAAAAGGTTGTGGTCTAGTTCTCACTGCTGATGAATTAGGGTGGTATGTCCATGGAGAGGAATGCACTAGCTGGTGCGATGTACTAAGCATTTGAGAAATATAGGAGAAATGATAACTATAAGGGTAATAGACTTGAGTGATTATTGCAAAGTCCATGGATATTCTAGAAAAAGATAATAACAAGCTGCAGGCCATTAACCGGCAATGAAAGCCAAGTGAGAAAGCTTACAAAGAGGTTCTCATCTCCTGCAGCAGGAGGGCAGAGAAAGCTGAAGACCTGGACTGGGACTTAATAAAGTAGTCAAGTTCCAGAGATGGTAAGTGACGAACCAAGGCAGGTCTGATATACCAAGGTTAATGGGACTCTGACACTTAGGATGGGGATGTCTGTGTATATTTTGAACTCCCAGACTCCTCTAAATCCTCTGAGCATGCAGAAGTACCCCTCTTCTCCTTTTAAGAGTTAGCACACCCTGCTTGTTTGAAGGCAATGCAGAGAACTCAGACCCTTAAGACAAAGTGTGCCTCCCTCAGGAACTGCCCCCACCTATAGCCCTGGCCACTAGGCCTACACTTAGGGTTAAGTCATAGCATAATCCAGCTGGGGAAGCGCTGGGCCTATTAAAGGAAGAAAAGGACTATTCACCAAAGGAGCTGCAAAGGAACGACAAGGCCCAGCCATCATTTACTAGCGTGAGCCAGGGTGTACACATGAGACTGGACTCTGAGGAGGTTTGGTCAAGGGAACCAGAACATAAGACTGGATAGAGGAGAGTCTGATTTAGTAGACAGACAAACTTGCTATTAGGATGGCTCCTGGAAGCATGGGAAAAGTGATGGCTCACACTAAGTGAAGTTAGAATGTCACAAGGGCCAGTGCAGCTGGTGGAGGAAAGGATTAAAAAGTTCAGGGAAGTGGATACACTATGTAAGGCCGGAAGACTCACTAGATAACTATGCTCCAAAGGAACTTTACACCATTTACCAAAGCTACAAGCAATGTGCTGCTAAGAGGGGCACCAGCATTCCTGAAAAATTCAGTGGTGGCTCTCCTGCATACACCAGTGCTGGTGGTAGGAGAAACTGTCATAGAACTAGGCACACTAAACAGCAGTGAGGATGGTAGAACCCCAAAATGATAGAAGCCAGGTGGCAGTACTTAACCACTGGATTACAGAGGTAACTAGAAACCAGGTAGATACAATTATTCTAATGAGCCATTGAAAGTTATGGCCTCAATTAAAATTTGATGATCCTGAGCCACTTCTCAGACCAGAGCCCAGTGAATGAAGAAGAGGCTAGGTCCCCAGAAGGTAAAGCCCTATGACATTCTGGCAAGTATACATGGTAATGATTTCCCTCTCAGTCCTCCCACTACTGTGGAAATGAGAATACCAAAATATTTTGGGGAGTGTTGATTATAGGGTCCTGACTTCCAAAATACATTCCTAGCATGCAGCACATAGCACTACAAGTACAGAATTGGGATGGGACGGTTAATCTACCCTTTCCATCTGATCATCCGTCTCCAAGCGCTATTTGTTACATTACATAAGTACCTAATAAAACTCCACCCAGAATTTCTATTTGGTAGGTCAGTGTTAATTTTCTTATTTTTCTTCACTGCCTCTACCACGGTTAATGTCTTTTTGAGCCAGTTATCAAGTTTCCTTGCCCTATTAGTAGCCAGCGGGGTTTTGCCCCCTCTTTTTAAATAAATGAGGTATATATGGAATTCAAGAGAACTCAGCTGTTTCCTTTGAGAAGCCTCCTTACCTTTGTACCATGAACCAACAAACCAGTACAATGCATCCAGTCAATTTCACTTCAGAACAAAAAGTTGGTACATTACTCAGGTATTGAACCCTTGCTTTCTCATCTTATTAATTATTCTTACAGTTATGGCTTCCTCAGAATTGAAGTGGTATTTTATCTTTCTTCTGGATCTCCATTGTAGAACTTGGCCCATAATGGGCCCTTAATAAATCTTAATTGACGTTTGATAACTAGATTGATCCAAAGTATCAAACTCTTTAATGTCAAGGTGCAGTTTTAACCTAAATGTAATAGTAATAATAAACCCCAAACTTAGCCTCAGAGTCATCAAAAATCTAACATTTTTGAAAACCCATTCTTAGTTTATTAATCTTAAAAAAAAATTAAAAAGAGCCATGACTCATTTTGTTCATAGCTAGGCAAAATTTTAGAATGCTGGAATTGTGAGGAATTTTAGGGATGATGTAGCCTAAAATTCTTGTTTTATACCAGAGGAAACTGAGGACCCAAAGACATAAAGTGACCTGCTGGTGATCTGACCTAGAGTAAGGGGTAGGCAACTGCTCCAGTTTATAAGACTCCAGTTTATAAGAGGTGCCCAAACATCTCTGGGTACCAAAACACTGCAGGAAATTTAACAAGGTAGGAAAATTTGTGTATGTATATGAGAGCCCTTCTGGGGCAGTGAACTCCAGCTGTTGTAAGAGAGACTTTGATTAGTAATTTAAGATGAGAATGAATAACAGTAAACTCTCACTCAACAGCTTCCTAAGGAGTCTGGAATGGACAAACAAAGGGCTTTTGTTTTGTGGAATGGAGTAAGCAAATTTGGCTCACAGCTGGATTGCCCTGGAAAATAAAGGTGAGGATTAGCCTACCACCTCCCGTCCTCCCTTCTACCCTTCCTCTGTCTAATTGTAGAACAAAAGTTAAAAAACCCGGTTTGAAGAATGTGTGCTAGTAGCTCTTAGCCTCCAATCTACCCTTCCAAACCCTGAGCTGGGTGGGGCTCTGCAAACCACATTTCTCCTTTGCCCGCCTGGTCCTCTGTTAAGCTCTCCCTGCAAGGGGCACTGGAGGAAGACTGGAACACTGCAGGAGGCAGATGGGACTTGTTCCTTTCAGTCTATTTCCTGTTCCTGTCAGTGTCACCCTAGCAAAGGCCATTGACCTTGACAGCAGCAGTTGGTGCCAGTTTCCAGATTTGGGGGTGGTGGGGAGGTGCCCTCTCAGAACAAGCCTGAACTCCAAACTTCTAGATTTTGATAACCCCATCCTCTTCCCTCTCTATTCCCCCAGGCCTGGGGGAGGTCGCCACTAATGCAATTATTCTCTCTTCTCTGCTTTTTCTCTTCTTTCAGTCCTCTAACGCCCATTTAACTAAGTCTCTATATTAAAATTCTACTAACATGACTAGTGTGAATTTTGTTTTCCTGAAGGGATAAAACTGCTGAAAGCTGCCAAAGCATTAACCAGCTCAGAGTTCCTATAAGTCAATCCAATCTTGAGTGGGGCTAATTATAGCTACCGTTTATTAAAATACCTGCTATGGGGACTTCCCTGGTGTTCCAGTGGGTAAGACTCCATGCTCCCAATGCAGGGGGCCCAGGTTTGATCCCTGGTTGGGGAACTAATGCCCACATGCATGCCACAACTAAGAGTTCACATGCCACAACTAAGAAGCCCGCATGCCGCAGCTATGAGCCTGCATGCCACAACTAAAAGATCTCTCATGCCGCAACTAAGACCTGGCACAGCCTAAATAAATAAATAAATATTTTAAATGACTGCTATGTACTCAGCACTTAAATACATGTTTTAATTCTCACAACTCTAGGGGCTGGGTATCATGCCTATCTTAACAAATGAGAAGACAGAGGCTCAGAGAGGTTTAAGTAAGTTGTTCATGGTTACCCAGCTAGTGAAAGATAGAATTTGGATTCAAACTTAGGTTTTTTGAACTGCCAAACCTATGCTTTTACTCTCTTTTCTTTTAATTTTTTTTAAGACTTTTTTGATGTGGACCATTTTCAAAGCCTTTATTGAATTTGTTACAATATTGCTTCTGTTTTATGTTTTGATTTTTTTGGCCACAAGGCATGTGGGATCTTAGCTCCCCAACCAGGGATCAAACCCACACCTCCTGCACTGGAAGGAGAAGTTTCAACCACTGGACCTCCAGGGAAGCCCCTCTTTTCTTCTAATTTTTAAACATACTTTTTAAAAAAATTAGAGTAATGCATATACTTTATAGTAAGTCAAACAGTAGAAAAATTAACATATAAAAGCACATGTTAATAATTTCCTGTTTCTTCCCTCTAATGCCTTCACCACTCCCTTACCACCATCCTCCACCCCACCTCAATCAACCAACATTAACACTGTGTTGTGTAACTTCCCACGACTTTCTTTTTCCTGATACAAATATATAAACATAAAAAGTGGGCGCTTTTCTCCTTTTTTTTCCTTAACAAAAATAGGGACATGCAATACACATTACTGTGCAACTTGCTTTTTCACTTAACGATATTTCATACTCATTCCTCCTGGTTGGTACAGATAGATTTAACTCATGTTTTTAATAGCTAGATCATATTCCATAATATAATGTAAATGCATAAAAATGTATTCAGTTATTTCTCTCCTGTTGGACATTCAGGTTACTTCCAATTTTCTTTTTTTTTCTTTTTTTGCCACTATAAGCAAGGTACCCATAAATATTCTTGCACATATATTTTTAGATACTGATACTTTTACTCTAATAGCATAGAGTCTTACAAGAGATTTCTGGACCAAAGGGTATCTACATTTTAAATTTTAATAGATTCTTCCAGAATATTTTCCAAACAGATTATGGTACAATGTTATACCTCTACCAGCAATGTGAAATGTGTCTGTTTCCTTACTCTTTAACAAGGGCTGGATGTTCTCAATCTTTTATTTTTTTGTTAGACGTATTGTTGAAAAGCTATCTTCTGTTTTTTTAAATGTGCACTTCCCTGACAAATAGTAGGTTTAAGTATCCTTTCATATGTTTATTGTCCATTTCATTTCCTCTTCTATGAATTGCCTGTTCATATTATTATCATTTTTCTGTTCTTCTCTGTGGGTTGTCTTGTATACATTCCCCACTGCAACTTAAGTGGTCAGTGAAAGAATCAGGACTACAGTCCAATCTCTCAACTTCCAGTCTGGGAATTTCTCCGCTTGGGCCACTTCCTGAAGCATTATATGTTTGTGCTGCTATGCTGTGTATTTGTTTTACTGTATTTATGCCTCTTCCTTTATAAGCGTAACTAGTTTGTTGAACAAACTGGACTCATACTGTTGCAGGTAGAATACCTTATTTTTTCCCACCAGTTTCCCTAAAATTCAGTTTACTAAATAGGTCTTTTCTTGCTGCTTGATGAAATCCAGAGGTAGTTTTTGGTCCTCGGGTAATGACATTTCTCCAATTCCTTTTAAGTATTGACATTAGAAAGAAGATGAAGTCAGAGAGATGTACTCTGTCTGGTCTGGAAAGCAAACATCTGTGTCATGATCTGCATTGGGTGGGGGTGGGAAGGCATGTATTAGTCAGCTCAGGCTGCCTTGACAAAATACCACAGAATGAGTGGTTTAAACAACAGATTTATTTTCTCATAGATCTGAAGGCTGGAAGTCTGAGATCAGGGTGTCAGCATGGCCAGTTTCTGGTGACAGCTTTCTTCATGGCTCGTAGATGGCCGCTTTCTCTGTAGGTGCTCACATGGCACACAGAGCCTGCTCTTATGTCTCTTCTTGAAAGGACACTAATCCTGTTGGATACCTCACTTAACCTTAATTTTAACTTCCAAAGGTCCCATTTCCAAATACCATTCACACTGTGGTTTAGGGCTTCAACATACAAATTTGGGGAAGAGGGAACACAAACTTTTCAGTTCATAACAAGGGGCCACATGGCAAAGTATTGGGAGTGGACAGTGATCCCCAGCTGATAGCCAGCAGGGAAATAGGGAACTCAGTCGTACAACCATAAGGAACTGAATTCTGCCAATAACCAGTGAGCTTCAAAGAGGACCCTGAGCCCCAGACCTGACCAAAACCTTGTTCAGCCTGGTGAGACCCTGAGCAGAGAATTGATTCATGCATGCCTGCTATGCCCAGACTTCCAGCATATAGAAGCGAGATAATAAATTTATGTTGCTTTAAGTTGCTAAGTTTGTGGTAATGTGTTACACATCAACAGAAAACTAATACACTCTTGAAGAGAAAGAATAAACACTATAAATATAAAGCTTATGGGACTAAGGGGGCCCATGTAAGTGAGAGGCCCTGAAATATAAGCTTTGTTAGTTTCAAAGAACATCATCTCTGTCTCCAGGACACCAATTGCAATATGATGCTGCTGTCTGGAGAGGGTCAGGTGTCCAAAACCAATTTTTTCTCTTTAGAAGGCTTTAGAAGGTCCTTTGGACATCCTACCCTGGAGCTCCACTTGCACTTCCCTTGATAAGGCAAGACCTCTCCTCCAGGATAGCTCCTGAGCTTCTAGCAGTCCATCCTCTTTGTTGGGGTCACAGTGCCCTCCATGCAATTCTTTTGAGGGCAAGTCATTTTTAAGAAGATCCAGGTAATCTCCGTTCTTCTAGGTCCACATCAGTCCCCAGGATACACCTCTCTTTGCCCCATGGCCAGTGAGAGGACTGTCGCTGTCAGCATAACCACCTCTCTCCTTGTCCTACAAGTTCATCCGTCTCTCATCTTTAGGTTTTTCAAGCATGTGTCAAACTCTGTGGTTTATGATCACTGAACTTTAGGGTCACATCAAGCTCTCTGAGCAGTTTACTTGAAATCCTCTGTCTTCCTCAATGTAGAGAAGGAGGAGAAAACCTCTCCCCTCCTCTATGCACTAATTGTCACCCAGTAGAAAGAACGTTGGTCTGGGATTCAGGAATTCTGAGCTCTAGTCTGGGTTCTGATACTAACTCACTGTGTGTCCTTGGGAAACTTTCTTTTCCATTCTGGGCCTTGCTTCTCTGGCTCAATTAAAGAAAGATGTTGGACTAGATTCACTCATTTATGCAGGAAATGCCAACTGAACCCCTATTATGTGCCAGGAACTGTCTGGGTACTGGGAATCAGCAGAGAACAGACTAGATGACCTCTGGAGGCCCTTTCAGCCCTCACATTCTCTGATGCTCCCCCCAACCCAGTTTCCATACACCCCCACCCCGCACTGTAGGCAGTCAGCCCTGGCCTTTTCCCATGACCACGTTTTCTACCCCAGCAGTACGTAGCCCCCTCTTGCTGGGACCTTTGATGGAACTAGGAGTGAGCTTCCTCTGCAGGCAGCATTGCTGTCTCCCTCTGTTATTGCCCATCAACCTGATCTGTCTGGTCTGGAAGTACTGCCTGGCCAACCACAACGGAAAGGTTTATTTGTAGAGGTCAGGAAGTCCCCCACGACCCCTCTCCATCCACCTCTGGGACAGGAAGCCCCAGGAGGAAAAAACAAAAGATGAAACGCTGGCTGACTTCCCAGCTTCCAAGTGTTCAACAATACTTTGGTCTGGAGGATCCCTTCTGCCCAATGGACAGTGACCTCCCTCAGCTACTCCTTCCTTGTCATTGGGCCCCAGGACCTCAGTTCCTTTCCAGGGGGTCCAGAAGGACTTAGGTGACATAAAAGAGGTAAAAGAAATGAAGATTGACTCCCTGGGAAAGGATGCATATTGTCTTATCCTAAGCTAAGCCTCCGTGTCTGGGAGGGAAGGCCGAATTCACAGAGTGGGAAAAACATTCCCAGTGGTTAAGGAAGCAAGTGACTCACCTGCTCTGACCTTCATCTATGCCTTCCAATGGCCAGGGTGGCTTCAGGGAGGGAGTGGGGATGGAAGAGATCTCCTAGTCTCAATTTTTGCTTCCTGAGTTACTTGGGGACTCTTACTTATGACATCCCCTTCCATCCATCACTCTTCTCCCAACATCTTAGCTAACCTGCCTGGAAGAAAGTTAATATCAAGAGGATCTGACTGTGTAGATGCCCAGGGCCCTGTGCTTAGAAGGACCTTGTGCTTGGTTTAATGCTCTGTTCTTGCCATCTTGAAATTCTTGATAATTTCTGAATAAGAAGCCCACATTTTCTTTTTACCCTAGGACCTGCAAATTACACAGCTTGTCCTGATTTAGGTGTGCCACGTATTTCATTCTAAGCCAGGTACCTGACGTACTCCTTCCATTCCAGTCTCTAACTATGCTGAGTTAGGGACTGTTAGCTCCTTGTCACCACTGATGAAATTCAGACTTAGGTAAATAGCTTGCTTAAGGTCATATAGCAAGTACAGGGTGGAGCCAGGATTCAAGCCCAAGTCTAACTCCAGCGTTAGTGCTCATTCCTGTCCACAATGCTGTCTCACGAAGAGAAATGCTTTTTACTTCCCACTTTATGGGAGAGCTGAGTCTGGAAAAGCAATTCAGGAGTCAGGCAGGGGTGGGTGAAGGGCTTTCACCAGACCTGGAAGTTCATGCAAGCCCCGAGTATGCCTTTTTTGAGAATGATCTGCATGCACACTCACACACTCACACTCAAACATTCATGCACACACACACTTGCACATGTTCACATCCACCCACACACACCACCTAGCCCAGAACCTTCCTTCAGAAGCAGTTCACCTGGAGAGAAGCAAGATTCAAGTGTACATTCCCTAGCAGTGGTTCAATAACTAATTTTAAAACTGGATCCAGCCTAAAGTTTATCTTTTCTAAATTCTTTCCTTGATATCTATATTTTTTCATTTCTAGCATTTATAATTTTATTAGATTGAGCTGTTTTTTTCATATCTACCTATTTTTGTTCCATAATCCCCTTTTTTTGTAATTGAAATATTTTCTTCTTTTATCAGTTTGAAGATATTAAAATGCTTATTAAAAAAAAAAGCAGTTCAATTATGTGTACCATTACAGTATCCTAAAGTGTCAACACCACAGAGACCCTATAGGGAAGCACCTAATCTGATCATCAGATTCCTTTGTTTGACGGATGAGAAAATTTGAGTCTCCGAGAGGAAAGAGAGTCGTCTAGGGCACACACTTCATTAGTGGCAGAGCTAGGGGCCACACGCCAGCCTCCAGACTCTCAGTTCAACAGTGCAGAATGAGGGTGAGTTGACAAGAGGTAAGATGGGGCCACTACAGGTGTATCTGAACAGAAAGGAAGCTTGATCTAGGGGTTAACCAGACTTTCTTTCTCTCCTGACCACCCTTCCTCTGCACCCTGAGCAAAACTTACCCATCAGCATCTGAGAAATGCTTTGCTCTGACACTGTCTGGGCACAGAATTCCTTTAACTCTGTATACATATTTAGAGCTAATGCTGTAGCTCAAGACCCCAAACACCTGCTTTAAGGGGTTAAGCAGTTTGGATTAAGAAGGTTGAATTGTTCTTTCATTCATAAGCAAAACAAAAGACAAAGGCAAAATATAAACAGGATGAGGCATGAGGGTTTAATTACCCTATAGAAACAGGAGAGTTTCTATGAAGTAAAAAACAAAACAAAGTACCATGATCTGCCAGGAACTGCCCTGAGGGAGTGGATGACCTGGGGCTGGGCCCAGCTTATGACCTTCTCTAAACAGTTTCCCAGCACCAGCCCCTGAGGCCAAACTGGGCTAGAGTCATATGGTTAAAAATGCAGGGTTTTGATACCTTCCATCTTTCTTTCTAAAAAGACTTCTCCTTTTATATTTCCTCTTTGATAGCTCTGGGTTCAAGTTTTGACTCTGTCACTTAATAAATATGATTTTAGGCATGTTGCATAATCTCGCTAAGCCTCAGTTTTCTCATCTGTAAAATGGGCATGATCCTCAAACCTATATTCAGATCTCAGGGGATTCCCAGAATGTGTGACTTTCAGGGGAGTCCTGGCAAACTGGGAAGATTGTTCACCTTAGGCTATTAGGAAGTTCATTTTAGTAAAGCACTCATCATGGTGACTGGCACACAGTACTAGCTCTAAAGATAATAATTATTTTTTCTTCTTACTTCAGATATTTAAAAAGCACCTCTGCCTGCCACACTGTGTGCTTGGCCCTGTTAGAGTAAATTACAAACATTTGTAGAGCTCACTTTATAGTTTACAAAGTATTTTTGTACCTATTATTTCATTTAATCTTTACAATAGCCCTATGAAGGAGGTAAAGCTCAACATCCCCATTTTACAGGTAAGATAGCTGGAGTTCAGAAAGTTGAGTGATTTGTTCAAAGTCACGCAGTGAATAGGTTGCTAGGACTAAATGGCCACCTCCAGCCATTCATATGTTGAAGTCCTAATCCCAATTGTGATGATATTTGGAGGTGGGGCCTTTGGAATGTAATTCAGTTTAGAGGAGAGCATAAGGGTGGAGCCCCTTATAAAGGACTGGTGCCCCTATAAGGAGAAGAGACCAGAGCAACTCTCTCTCTCTGCCGTGTGAGGATACCGCGAGAGGGTGACACTGCAAACCAGGAAGAGGGCTCTCACCAGGAACTGAATCAGCTGGCACCTTGATTTTGGACTTCTCAGCCTTTAGAACCATAAGGAGTAGATTTCTGCTGTTTAACCCACCTAGTCCATGGTATTTTGTTATAGCAGCCTGAGCCAACTAGACATAGGTGAAGGGCTAGGATATGAACGTGAGTCTCTTTGCTCCAGAGCTTAATAACTTTCATATCATACTGCATTCTCTCTCTTGCTACCCTTCTCCCTTCTAGTCCACTGAGGCTGCTGGTAGCTCCTGTTCCATTTCCCCTTTATCAAGCAAGATTCCTTGCTGCGAGCAGGGAACATATTTGGCTTATATAAGCAGAAAAGGAATTATTGAAAGGATATTAGGCAGCTCACAGAATCTCCTGGAGGGCGGAGAACTGGGCTTGGACCTTTCCCCCAGGATCAACTCCCAAATTCACCATGTAGAACTGGCCCAGTAAACACAATGACATTCACTGTTCTGGGGATTGGGGCCACTCAAGTACGATCAACATGACCACTCCAAGATCCTGGAGTCTGCCATTACAGCTGCTGCCTCTGCTGCCAGCCATGGCTCACACTGATTCTGTACACCCCTGCTTCTTTGCCTCACTAGCTTCCAATTCAAAATCTGTCTAAGGCAGGTGTATCTGATTGGCAGGGCCTGGGTCATGTGCCTTGTCTTAGGTGCAGGGGATGCTGAGAAAGTGAGTTGGCATTCTCAGTTTCTGTAACAGGAAGCCAGCTCTGCCCGTCTCGTAAGATGAGGAACTCTCCAAACACGAAAAGATCCTAAAGCTTGGCAGCCCCAAATAATTACATTTGACATAGGTTTGAACTTTGTGAGTTCACTTATATACAGATGTTTTTCAATAATAAATACTACAGGACCACACCATCTGTGGTTGGTTGAATCCGTGGATGTGAAACTGTGGATAGGAAAGAACCCTGGATAAGAAGGAATTGTGGGTATGGAAGGCCAACTGTAAAGTTATACTTGGATTTTTGACTGTGCAGTGTTGGCATCCCTAACTCTTGCATTGTTCAAGGGTCAAATGTACAACTATTTGCTCTCTCCTACCTTCTCCATTCTCTCTACACCTCTAGGCCATCTACCTCCAAACTTCAAATTTTATTTTGTCTGATTATATTAGGTTGGCCAAAAAGTTTGTTTGGGTTTTTATAAGATCTTACAGAAAAACCCAAACGAACTTTTTGGCCAAGCCAATACTTTACTAAAAGTGTCTCAGGTCTTGTGAATTAGCCCAGAGTAAAGTCCAAAGTCCTTAAATAATATATGCTTTTACACAGGTATGTTACTCTGGGTCCTCCTAGAAGCAAAGTCAAGCAGGGTTTAAGCGTGCAAGATTTTACAAAAATGGGAAAGGAGAGTTTGGTTGAACGATAAATCCTCCATTCAAGTCTGACCCTGAGTAAGCAGAAGGGAAAGGAGAGTTTGGCGGAAGTGTCCGATTCTGCTGTATGGTCTAAGGAAGGTTGGGTTACCCTGAAGCCACAAAGTTGGCTGTCAGAGGTCAGAGGAATCCCTTGCCTCTCAGGAATACACCTGCCTTAGTCTCCCTGCTGTTCTCAGCTGACAGCAGCTCATGGGAGGTTATGTCTCAGCGCAGACTGGATGCTGGACTCTAGAGAGCAGCGTCTGGGGCCTTTGGTCTATTACACTCCTATGGTTGGCGGACTGAAAGATACCTTTTCATGGCCACATAACATGCTCTTCTCTCTGACCCCAGTGCCTCCTTCCCAGCATTTTCTTTTTGACCAGTTCCTCTCGATCTTTTAAAACAGGTCTCCAATCTTCTCTGTGAAGTCCTCCTTGAACTCCTCAGTTAAAGTGCTCCCACAGCGCCCTCCATCCAGCAGTCTCCTAGCAGCCATCACACTCTTTATAACTGTCTGTTTAGATGCCTGTCTCCCGTCCAGTCAGGGCTCCTCTAAGGTGGGAACAATTTCTGTATCCCCAGCACTTATAAATGTTGGGGCAGGAGTGAGTGAGTGTATAGATGGGACAGATGGGTGAATGGGTTGATACCATGTCATCAGGGTCCTGCTCGCCCTTAAACAGTTCTGACAAGATAACGTGAACGAAATTTTTCCTTATGTATTATCGCATATCCATCTCTGTCCCTCTCATCGCCACTGCTACCACCCTGGTCCAGACCCTCTTCTGCCATCTAATGTCTGGACTATGGCAGCAGCCCGCTACATGACCTTTTTGCCCGATCTCTTCTCCAGTTCATTCTCTACACAACATCAAAACAATGTTTTGACATGGAAGGGAGGGATAAATCAGGAGCTTGAGATGAACATACACACACTACTATATAAAAGGTAGATAAACAACAAGGACCTACTGTATAGCACAGGGAACTCTACTCAGTATTCTGTGATAACCTATATGAGAAAAGAATCTAAAACAGAATGTATGTACATGTATAACTGAATCACTTTGCTGTACACCTGAAACTAACACAACATTGTAAATCAAATGTACTCCAATAAAATTAAAATATTTTTAAAAAATTATGTTTTGAAAACAAAATATCCTTCAATAGCTCCCTGTTGAAAGAGGGAAGACCAAACTATTTGGTCTGAGCTTTATGACCCCTTATGATCTGTGACCTCTCCAGCCCTTCTCGCTGTGCCCTGTGTCACACCCCAAGTTTCTAGCACAGTGTTTCTCCCTGTTTCCCCCCTGCACTTGGCTGCTCCAGGCCCCTATTTCCTCCCTTCTGCCTAGCAAGACACCAACCCACCTTTAAGATCCTCCTCAAAGTCATCTTGGGTTTCTAACCTCCTCCTCAAAGTCATCTTGTGTTTCTAATCTTCTCCTCAAGGAGAATTGATCAGTCCCACTTTGAGCCCCCATTTTACTCCTTGTACTTTTTAGCCTGCAACCCGTAACACTCCATTTTTTCTCCTGCTCACTGGGATCGCCTTGAGGGCCAGGTTTATTTGTTTCTGATTCTGTGGGGCTTAGCATAGAGCTGGCAAAGAGTTTCTAGGTACTTCATAAATGCTCACGGTGATTGCAGGCATACATGAATGAATGAGCATTTAAAGGACAGGTTAATCTGGAATATTTGCATTTTAACTGGGGTTACATACATGTATAGAGGTCAGGATGTTTGTTTTTGTTTGTTGTTTGGTTGGTTTGCTCATTTGTCCAACATTGAAACCCCTTTCGTATATCTGGAGAATTCTCTACCATATGCATCTTGCAGGGGGTCAGATCTTATCTCCCATTATAGAAGTGATGACAGCCAGATATTTGCTTTCCCAATCCCCCCTTACAGCTAGGTATGCACATATGATCCAGACTCAATCCATCAGGTACATTCTCCCAGAACTTAGAATAAGACATTTAGGTTGCAAGGAAGCAGGGACAATGGAGAATTCATTTTGGTAGTGTTGGGGGCAGTGGCCTTAACATCTAGATTTTGGGGTAGGAATGCCAGCAGAGCAAGTAGTGGCCTCTGGGTCCAGTGTTCAGGGCAGGGGTAGGGGTGGCAGAGGTGTTCTTATTGAATTGCTTCTGTAGCATGATTTGGGCTGAGGTTGTACCTGTCTTGGCTCCCTTTGTTTCTGCCAATGTTTTAACAGCTTTATTGAGGTATAATCCACATACCACACAATTCACCCATTTAAACTATACAGTTCACTTTTTAATATATGCATAAGTATGTGCAACATATATCTCCACAGTGGCATATATCGCCACAGTCTAGTTTAGAATATTTCTATCTTCTCAAAAAGAAACATTATACCAAGGACTTCCCTGGTGGCACAGTGGTTAAGAATCCACCTGCCACTGCTGGGGACATGGGTTCGATCCCTGGTCTGGGAAGATCCCAAGTGCCGTGGAGCAACTAAGCCCGCGTGCCTGGAGCCTGTGCTCCACAACAAGAGAAGCCACCACAATGAGAAGCCCGCGTACCGCAACGAAGAGTAGCCCCCGCTTGCTGCAACTAGAGAAAGCCCGCGCACAGCAATGAAGACCAAACCCAGCCAAAAATAAATAAATAAATTTATATATAAAAAAAGAAAGAAACGCTATACCATGTAACTGTCACTCCGCTACTCCTTGTCCCTCCCCCGTCCACAGCAACCCCTAATCTACTTTCTGTCTCTAGATTTCCCTATTCTGGACGTTCATACTAGTCACATGGTATGTGGTCATTTGTGACTGGCTTACTTCATTTAGCGTAATGTTTTCGAGGTTCATCCATGCTGTAGCATGTATCAGTACTTCATTCCATTTTTACAGCTGAATAATATTCTACTGTATACCAGATTTTGTTATCCATTTGTCTGTGAATGGACGTTTGGGTCTGTTAAAAAGAAATAAGCCCCAAATGGAGTCACTTCTCCTAAACCTTACCAAGACTTAATACCTAACCTAAATGCAGTTTCAGCCACTCCCAGGAGTGGAACTGTAAACCGATCAGTCTGGAATTTCCTGTCAGCACTAGTGAGGTAATAAGCGAGATAAGACCCCCCCCCACCCCCCCACCCCCCCACCCCCCCACCCCCCCACCCCCGCTCTTTGCTGCTCACTTAGGGAAGGTGACCTAGCCTGAAACAATTCTTTCTTTTCTTTTGAAAAGAACTTCCTTGTCCTGCCCCGTTTTCTGCCTATAAAAACCTTCCGTTTTGTACAACTCCTTGGACTGCATCCCATCTGTAAATACATTATTTACTAGATGGGATGCTGTCGGATTCATGAATCATTGAATAAAGCCAATTCGACCTTCAAATTTACTCTGTTGAATTTTGTTTCTTAAAGGTCTTTTCCATAGTTTGGCCATTATGAATAAAGCTGCTATAGACATTTGTATACAGGTGTCTGTGTGCATATATGCTTTCATTTTTCTGCCCATTTTTTGAGCCTAATTCTCCAGGCTTTCTGGTAACTCCACAAGCTATAGAAGATTATCTTAATAAATTTATTTCTTATTCTAATCAGTCAGAGTTGATTTCTTCTCTTTAAGCGAGGTTTTTACTCCTTTCCCTTGGGGCTAAATTCTTAGCCCCAGGACAAAAAGGCTATAATTGGCTAATATGACACACTTCCCAACTAACTTTCAAAGTCTTGAGTTTAGCTTTCTCTGTACTTTGATGTGGAGAATAAGGTCCAGAGAGGGAAAGTGACTTGCCCAAGGTCACACAGTCAGTCATTGGTATAGCTAGGGCTAGAATCTAGGGCTCTCCATCCCGATTTAATGTTCTTTCCACTACACTATGCTGCCCTTCATCAACCCAACAAATGTTGTCAAGCTCTGTGGCCATAAAATATATGGAAGAAGCAAAGGGTATAGAGCCCAAAGATGTGATTCCTATCCCTGACTTTGCCACTTCCTAGCTTTGTGACCTTGGACAAGTTACAGTTTCTCTGGGCCTCAGCTATCTTATCCATAAAAGCTGGGGACTGGGGGAAGGGGTTGGGTTAGAGGGTGCAATCTCAAATGCCTACAGCCTCCTGCGGGTGTTACTGTTTCACTTATTGAATTATATTTTATACACTTATAATTTATTCCCTTAATTCCATTTTATAGCAGAAACATTTATTTGCATTCAAAAGAATAAAATCTGTTGAAATTTCAGTCCTTTCTTCCATGGTTGCTTTTTCATCTCACATCTTTTCTATATTCCTTTTGGTTCTTATTGTGCTTTATTTTTAAAATTTCTTTATTTTTTATAAATTTATTTATTTATTTTATTTTTGACTGCGTTGGGTCTTCGTTGCTGTGCGTGGGCTTTCTCTTGTTGCGGTGAGCCGGGGCTACTCTTCGTTGCGGTGTGTGGGTTTCTCACTGCAGTGCTCTAGGCACCCGGGCTTCAGTAGTTGTGCATGTGGGCTCAGTAGTTGTGGCTTGCGGGCTCTCGAGTGCAGGCTCAGTAGTTGCGGCGCACGGGCTTAGTTGCTCCACGGTGTGTGGGATCTTCCTGGACCAGGACTCAAACCCGTGTCCCCTGCATTGGCAGGAGGATTCTTAACCACTGCACCACCAGGGAAGTCCCGTTATTGTGCTTTATTTTTGTAATGTCACCTTAAGTTGTATTATTTCAACACAGACACATTGCTTACTTCATTTTCACAAAGAAATGGGTTCTTCCCTTCCCCCATTTTTTGGAACTTGTGGTTCTCTTAATCTAGGTCTTATTTTCTTCCTTTTGTTGAAGACATGGTTAAGAAAGATTTCACTTATAAGTATGACAGTACAAGTACTTTGATCAATGGCAAAAGACATTTGGCCTAAATGTTGGGAAGACCATAGGGAGTGGCAAGGACCGAGGCCCACGGGAGAGCACAGCCTGGACAAAGGATGGCAGCCAGATGTTTGGATTAATAATTAAAGCCTGAAATCCTATTTTAATATAAAATCCCCTATTCTTTCAATTCAGGCAATTAATTCAATTAAAGTCTGGCCCACAGAGCGTTTTCTAATTGGTTGTTGAGGTCTTGTCTTCATTGTTATTCTTCCTCTGTGAAGGAGCGTCCCCAGCTCCTGATGGGAGATGACAAAGGAGGAGCTGGTGCTGCCCTCTGCTGCTCAGTGACGGTAGTACCTGCCAGTCCTTTATTAGGGTTTGGGCACTGCCTGCAGAATTGATCAGATCCGGAAGGCCCTCTCATGGGCCCTTCATTCTCTGGATGGGATGTCTGAGGCACTTGGAGGTCTTTCATTTCAGTACCTGGAAGCCATCTAGCCAGCCCCTAGGTAAAACCCACGAGCAGAATCTGTCCTCTGCTGAGCATCAGGGATGTGCTGGCACAGAGCACAAAGTGTAGAAGATGCAGGGAGAGGAGAAAGGATTAGAACAGGAGACACCAAAGGAAGCTGGAAGCTCCAGAAAGGGGCACAGTTTAAGGAAAGAAAATGGAGAGGAAAGAGTGGATTTGAGAAACAGTACAAACAGAAAACCAGACCTGGGGAGACATGGGATCCCGAGAATGAAGGGGTAGGACTACCAGTGCCTCCCAATGACTTGTACTTTGTGCTACCAAATTAATCTTCATAAAAGTTCAATCTGATCATTCATTAACTTTAGCCTATTTTGGCTTTCATACTGCAAGACGATCTGCAAAGTGGACAATGAATGCTCCTACTCACCCCCAGTCAGTCTCTCCCACTAGTCTGTCATGAGTCCTAAACTTGGTGGGGGTCAAGCAGTCCCAGTGTGAGTGCCAAGTTCAGTCGCTTTCTGGCTGTGTGATCTTGGAGAAAGACACTAAACATCTGGGAATTTAGTCTTCTCATCTTTAGTTTACTCATCTGAACAATGGCTCCCTCTATTAGGCAGTTATGTTGAGCCCAGTAGCACATGAGATAATGTCTGACATCTGTCATCTTATTGAATCTTCACAACCCCAGGGAATGGGCACTACCATTATCCCCTTTGTTCAGATGAGGACACTGAAGCTCAGAAAGGTGGAGTAGCTTGCCCACGGCTACAATGCTAGTAAGTGACAGAGCTAGAATTCAAACCCAGGCTGCTTAGCTCTAAAGCTTTATTGCGCTGAATCTCTGTATTGGTTAGCTTTTGCTATAAAATGACTCACCCTGAAACACAGTGGCTTAAAACAATGATCACTTTATTTAGCTTGTATTCTATAGGTCACCTGGTTTTGGTCAGCTCAGCAGATCTATGCTGGGCTCCCCCTCGGGTCTGTAGTCAACTGGCAAGTTGGGTGGTGGCCTCACTCACATATTGGGAGCACCTTTTTTCTCCTCCAATGTGGCTTCTTGTCCCTCAGCAGCCTAGCCTAGGCTCATTCACATGGTGGTCTCTCGACTCCATGTGTGGCAAGAGAAGGGAAGCACCTGTACTCAAGCACGTTTCTAGTCAAAGTGAACAACAAAGCCAAACCAGAGTCAGTGTAGAAGGATACTTTTAAAAGATGTAGATAGAGAGAAGTGAATAATTCCTGGCCATTTTTGCAATCTGCCGTAGCTGCTAAACTATAATCCCTATGTGACAGAGTTGATCAAAGGAGATAAAGGATATGAATAAGCTTTGTAAATTTTTATAAAGCGCTGTCTGGATGAGAGGTACTGTCTATTAGATTATATTCCACTAACATCTGAGACTCAATATCTCTGATTATTATCTCCATTTTACAGATGAGGAAACGAAAGTCCAGAGAGGACACAGCATATGTAAAGACTTGTAAGTGAGAAATAGCATAGTATATGCAATCTACTTATGAGCAATCTCTGGTGCTGAAGCAAAGGTAAGAAACGATAAAGGGTGAGAAGTGAGGTTGAAGAAGTAAGAAACTTAAACTTGATTTTAAAAGCTCTGGGATCTACCCAAGAGAAATGAAAACATATGTTCACATGAAGACTTGTATGAAAAATTTTTAGCAGGAGTTTTAGCACCCAAACTGGAAACAATCCAAATGTCTATCAACTAGTGAATAAATAAACAAAATATGGTACATCCATGGAATACTACCGAGCAACAAAAAGTAAAGAACTACTAATATTTACAATATTATGAAAGAATCTCAAAAACATCATGCTACATGAAAGAAGCTATATTAGTTTGCTAGGGCTGCCATAAGAAAGTACCACACACTGGGTGGCTTAAACAATAGAAATTTATTTTTTCACGATTCTGGAGGCTGGAAGTCTGAGATCAAGGTGTTATCAGGGTTGACTTCTGAGGCCTCTCTCCTTGGCTTGTGGATGGCCCTCTTCTCCCTGTGTCTTCACATGGTCTTCCATCTGCAGTGTACATGTGTCTTAATTTCCTCTTCTTATATGGACACCAGTCAGATTAGGGCCCACCCCAATAACCTCATTTTAACTTAATTATCTCTTTAAAGACCCTATCTCCCAATATAGTCACATTCTGAGCTACTGGGAGTTAGAATTTCAACATATGAATTTGGGGTGGGGACACAATTCAGCCCATAACAGAAGCCTAACCCAGAAAACTACATATTTTATAGTTCCATTTATATGAAGTTTCTAGAATAGACAAAATTATAGCGACAGAAAGGAGGTCAGTGGTCGCCTGGTGTTGGGGGTGGGAATAGGGATTGATTGTGTAAGCAGGGAATGAGGGCACAAGGGAACTTTTGGGGGGCAGTGGAAGTGTTCTAAAATAAGACTGTGGTTCTTAAGTAGGGAGTAATGTCATCAGTTCTGTGTTTTAGAAATGTCATCGTGGAACTGGTGTTAAAGATGGACCAGAGTGGGGAGCGGGGGCAGATTGGAACAGAGATCAGGCTAGAGAAGATGTAGATGAGCATGATTTCCTTTATAAGCCAAAAAACAAGTTAAAAAAAAAAAAAAAGACTGATGATAAGGCGAGTCTGAAATAGGGCAGGTCCAGGGAGATCAGAAGGGTGATGGAGGCATTTCCTCATCAGACAGAGAAAGGGGAAATGAGGAGAATTAGTTTTGGGGGAGTCTACCATCTGATTTTGTCTCTTACTCTATAGAGTCTTGGAAGAAAATATTGAAAGGTAAGATACTTCAAATTAGTCAACCCAAAATGTATGGAGTGTTTACTAGATAAAATCCTGTCTATAAAGATGGTACATATAGGAATGCATGGAGCCTCCCTTCGGGGTCTTCAGCAGCAGTGCTCTTTGCAGCTCTCAAGCTTGTTTAGGATCTGGACTTGGTCCTGACTTTTGTCCATAAAAGGTCACTCCTCTCCCCCTATTTCTGATCACTGGGCCTTTGAAGGCAACTGAATCTCCCCAGTTAACTTATCAGTAATGCTCCCCCTGATAACAAGACCATGTAACAATTTCAGTGGTGGAGGGAAAGGAAAGACAACACCTTCCACAAACAATGTTCTGTAAATCAACAAAAGGGATTATAGAGCAGAACAATATTTAATTCAATTCCATTCATCCATCCATCTACTCATTCTGCCATTCAGTTATCAGTCAACAAATATTTGCTAAGGGCCTACGCCATGCCAGCTATGACCACACTGGGTGCTGGGAATCCAGGGATGAAAAGACTTTTGAAAAATTCCCATTCCACGGGAACCGAGGATCTACCATATGCTCTCCTCCTGCAGATTCAGGCCTGCAGTTTCTGAGGCACCCCTGACTGAGGACCTTCTACATAGAAAAGACCCCAGAATGCCTATCATACTTCCTTCTCAGACAAACACCCACCACCACCTCCCACCCCTGTAGCTTAGGCAGACGTGTTGTGAAATTCATGACCACCCTCACCCCCACCCACCTCTCTTTCACAGAGTTAGTTGGCCAACGTTGTCACCACCCTCTATCTTCAGTTCCTTTTTTCACTCTTCCTCACTCCTTAACTCACTGCAATCTAGCTTTTGTGCCGCTCAATCCTCTGGCCAATGTCACCAGAGGCCCCCTAATTGCCAAATCCAATGCATTCCTCTCAATCCCTACCCAGTGCTACTTTGGGGAAGTGTTTGACACTGTCAAAAATTCCTCCTTCAAACTCACTTCTCCTCTTGTTTCCACTTTGAACCCTCTACGTGCTCCTTCTCCCTCTCAGTCTCTTTTTAGGCCTTTTCTCCTTTGCGTGTCCCTTAACTGCTGAAATTCCCTGGGGTTCTGCCTTTGACTCTGTCCCTGGTTCATCTAATCCCCTCCAGTGGCTTCAGGTGTGGATCCCCACTCTAATTCTGCATCTGGGCACAGGCATACCCCACAGTCTAGTGGACATCCCCGATGGGTGCACACTGTTTGTTTCCTCTCATAACATGATCTCGTAACTTTTCGTTAACTTCTCCGTTTCCATCCAGGGCCACGTGTCTCTTGTATTCTATTGTATCTCACAGACATAGCTCATAGAAGGAACTCAATCAACAATTGGAGAATGAATGAAGAAGCAATTATCCCAGAGGAATCTTTCCACTGGCTGCTCAGTATCCTGAGAAAGATATTGCTCATCTGAGATTTAAAAGAAACAAAAGCCTGAGATAAGCTGAGCATATCAGGTTCAACAATTTAGGAATTACAAAATGGGGAATCGTTGAGAAAATCTGTAGTGACGGACAAAAACTGGAGGCAGTGGGAGAGAGGAGCCATGGCAACCTATGGCTGTGTTTAAACGGAAATTCTGAGGAAGTAGAGACAGTGGTTAAGCCAAAGAAGAAAATAGAATAGTCATAGAGAGAGAAGCAGTGATGCCAGGAGACAGATTGAGCAAAGAGAGCAGCCCACTCCATCAGGACTGTGTCTAGAATGGCCTCTGCCCCTTCTTCACTGGAAACTAAAGCTGAAGCCACACAGCGTTTCCTCAGGAAGTATTCCCACCCAGCAGGGTTTGGGAGCCAGAGAGCAATGGTCTGTAAGGGAAGGATCATATGCTTCTTTTCAGCCCTGAAAGCCAATGCCCCCTGCCCCCAATTTTAATCATTGAGAAATGATATGCTTGAGACAAAACTTCTCATAGCCAATTTCCAATTAACTTTCACCTTCAGCATCCCCTCCACCCCCAGCCCCCTTCCAGCCCCCAAGGGAATGGACAAAGGAAAACAATGTACAAAACAACTGCAAGATGGGGCGGGGGTGAGGTCCTCCTGATCTTCTTCTGAATGTCTGCGGCAACAAAGATGGCACCGTGAGCCTCCCGTGGCTGAGCTGAGGGATTAATGGGCTGGGGTGTGAGTGGGGGCTGGGGGGAGGTGTGGTTCGGTGCCGTGGGTATGAAACAAGGGAACCAGTGTCCTCTTGCCTCATCCACCTTGTTTTGATAACTGAGGGGTTTTACATTGATTTTTACAGAACTGATAAAGTGTTTTAAAACAGCACCTGGAGCCTTATCTCACCATCCCCTGGGGTCCTGCCTCCCCAGCTGTCAGGAAGGTTGATGTGTCCTGGCCTTGGTGGCTGTACATTCCACAGGACAGTCTGCACAAGGTATATGTGTTCTCATAAAACAGCTTTTTTTTTTTAAGAGGAAATACAGTTGTGTTTTGCTTTGTTAAAAACTATAAAAATGGCAGCACCCTGAGTTCATTTCTTGTATATTTTGCCTAAAGTGAGAGGAGGGATTACACATCTAATTCTGGAAACCCAAGTCCACTTTTCCCTGTGCATGTCTTCTGATCCTCAGGCTGGGTTGGTTGCCTCCTGTGGGTTCACATGGCACCCTGTGCTTCCCTTGCACTGTATTGCTGTTTATTCCCCCCCAACTCTAAAATCCCCAGGGATGAAGACTATGCTGTGTTCCCATTGGTCACACAGGGTCTAGTAGGTAGGAGACCTTTAGTAACGTTTGATGAATGAATGTACGAATGATCTAATGCTAAATACCTTGGTGTTAATAAGTCCTGGGCCTCTGGGGCTCTGGAATGGCCCTTGGACAGTTATGTGGCCTCCGAGTCATAATTCTTAATCTTATACTCCTTTGTTCTAACCCATTACCCTGACTGGAATGCTATCCCCCAGAGACCTATGGCAGCCCTGAAGCCCAGCCAGCTGGTGGGGCTCCTGAGTTGCACTTACAGGCCCTCTTCCCCTGCTTGAGGTCTGGGGATCCTGCCCACATACAGGTTGACAGCTCCTCATTCCCTCTCAATACTGAGCCCCGTCTAGATTTCCCACCCCCTGCCCTGTAAGAATCATTAGACTCTCCGAAGCCAATCATTTCTGGGGTAAAGTGGGATGAAGAGGAGGAAAGAGGAGGGTCAGCCTTCTATTTCTAACATCAACCTTAGGTTCTGTTTGGAGACATGGAGCCTTGATGCTATGGCTCCCACTCCTGGTATCACCTGACACTGCCATCCTCAGAACTGCTCGTGTTCTTAAAACTAATCTTAAGACTCATCCTTAAGGAATAGGGAGTGAGTTGTCTTATTTAAAGAAGCAGTATTTGAGGTGAAGGAAGGAATGGTGGTAATTTTCCGTTTTGGAGATTTGCCTTTTACATTTCAAATAGGGAAAACACCATGCCTGGAGTAGGAAGATGAGTTAATTTTACGTTGCTAAATGCACTTTTTCTTCAAAATGAAAATATGTTCATTTTTTTTCTAACAATAAAATTGATACTTGTAAAAATGACTTGTAAAAATTCAAAGATGCATAAAAAACAATAAAATAAGGAAAAGAATAAAAATCAGTCCAATGCTCTCCTCCAAAGACAACCACAGTGTTTGAACATGGGCTCTGGGCACACCTGGGTGGAAACCTATCTCCACCACTTACTACCTGGATGGTTTGGGGCAAGTTACTTAACCTCTCTGAGCTTCAGTTTCTTCATCTGAAAAACAGGGATAATAGTAGGTAAGTAATAATATTTATTTACTTTATAGAATGATTTTGAAGATTAAATGAGAATATTAAAGTAAAAGGCCTAGCATGGTGCCTGTACACTTTCCACACTCCAAGAATGATAAGTAAGAGTGAACACTGTCTCAGATCACCTTGTTTCTTAATCCAGTGTTTTTCCCCCTCAAATCTCACTTCCTTCAGTGTAATTGAATTTAAGTCAATAAATGTCACTGAGAACCTATTAGATGCTGGTGAGGCTGTTGTTATTATATTAGAAGGAGGCCAGTTCTAAAATCCTACTTAGTTATTAGTTTAAGCAAAACTTGTCTTGGAACTTATATGAAATCATTTCCCATTCATTCTTCCTATCAACAACATAAAATTGATTTCAAATTTGAGTTCTTTTTTGGTGAAGGGATAATAGAATTTAACAGGGTTGTTTGAGGATTAAACCTCTGCAAGGTCCCCACAACATGGTAGGTGCTCAATAACTGACAGTTATTAACATTCCAGTGATGCACATGAGCTGAAGGAGTTTCATACCTATGATTTATGGGCGTGAAAGTGCAGAGCACTCCTTTCTTTTCTGACTTAGTTTTGACCCTAGAACTAAGCTTTCAGGCATTATTTAGAAAAACACTAATTTCCTGGCCACAGTCCTAGGCATTTGTTAGCTGTGGTTTCCTCCATAAACCTAATCAAAGATCCATTCCCCCCACCACCAACTTTCCTCCCTCCACCTTGTTCACCCCCTGCAACAATTGCCTTGAAAACTTCTAAGATTAACTCCTGTTTACCTGGACTCTATATTCCCACATCCTTTAGATACTCAACATATATCATTTGTTACTTGGCTTCCACTGAAAGCAATTCTCACTTGACTGATGTGCACACGGATTCCAAAATTCTGCAATAAAGTGTGTTAGACTTTCACAGTACTTATTATTTTCCTATATGCAGTTGTAAACTAATAATGAGGCAGCAAAATACAATGTTTAAGATCATGGATGTTGGAGCCAGACTGCCTGGGTTATAATTCTGGCTTTGCCACTTACTCTGTGATCTTGGGCAAGTTACTTAACCTCTCTGTGCCAATGTTTACTTATCTGGAAAAAGGGGTTAATAACACACCTTACTTTCTAGGACTTTTATGGAGGTTAGATGGGTTACTATTTGTGAAGCACTTGTAACAGAGTCTGGCATATAGTTAGTTGTATGCAAGTGTTAGTTATATAATAATAGTTACCATTTTTAGAGCACTTAGCTAACTGCCAGGCACAGAACATGTTTCCTTCAATCCCCTCAATCATGCAAGTTAAATTATATTTATAGTCGTGTGCTGGAGCTGGCTCATACTTGCTTATGAGAGCTGAATGTTAAAGTTTCAGAAAGTTTGCAAGTCACTTGTTAAACAGAGCTGTTACTAAAAATTAAATTACGTAACTTACTATTAAATAAATTATATTAAAAACAAAGATAATATTCAAATCTTATTTCTCAATTATATTACTACATTTTACTATCATCTATGCTCTTGAGGTTATTTGCTTATTGTATCTGTACAGTGGAAATAATGGTGTGACAGTGTGCATCTCTTCCTGACTCTGCATTCTGTGACTTCACTATCTGTAGTTTGGAATCTGCTATGGTGGGAATATTTACACCACAGAAGCTGGCAACGACTACAAATCAGGGCTTATTTTATTTGGTAAATTGGTTCTTAATCATTTATCAGAACATCACTGCCTATCATTGTCCCTTCTTTAAAGATGATGAAAATGAGGACTAGAGAGGTTAAATGATTTGCCCAAGGCCACACAGCTAGGAAGTGGTGAAGCTGGGATTCAAGCCTAGGTTTTTGTTAGTTTGCTTTGCTTGCTTTTTAAAAGAAAAATGTATTTCCAAAGCCCACATGCTTTCCAGTCAGCTACCTTTCCCTGAGGTAGGAAAGTTCAAGGCTGGGTAGGCCTCAGACATAAGCAGAAGAGCTTTCCCTTCCCCCTCCAGCTCCCTGCCCTTAATGTACAAGCCCAACTCCCAACCTCCCCCCTCCCAGGCATAGCGGTGGTCATTCCTTTCTAGTCTTATTATTCCAACCCAGTCTTGGAGATGCCTTTGATCATTTATCTTAACTTGATAATTCCATTACTGTCTTGCCTGGGGTCCATTTGTCCATTATCCCTTCTTCCCAGAATCTCCTTTCTTTTTTCCAAGGTTAAGACTAAACCTATCCTTTCCAATACCCATCCTTACCTGTACCTATTTTCTGTTTTACTGATTTGAGAAGACCTGGCACAGTAGTTAAAGATTTCCTGAATAATCATGTAAACTTTTTATAGATGTAAACATACATATAGAAAACCATATATATCAAAAGTGTACAGTTCAAATTTTCACAGACTTGACACACCCATGGGATCCAGATCCACAGATCCAGAACCAGAACATTACCTTTTCCTCAGAAGCCTCCTCTTACTCCCTTTCATTTTCTATCTTCCCAAAGACAACCACGAATCTGGCTTCTAAAAGACATGCAACTCTTTTAATATTGGCAGATCTAGGACCATGTTGGGCCAGGTAGTCTATAAGTATTATCATCTGCTCCCTTTAGGCGGGGAGGTAGTATCAAGACTCTTCTTTGGTCAATTTTGACATCTTTTCCAATCCTGTGGAGCAATGACTAGAAATGAGTTCCAGTTCCAGTACTACCACTTAACCCTGTGACCTGGAAAATCCGTGTCTCCTCTCTTGAGCCTCAGCAATCTAGTCTATAAAATATGGACAAACACAATCCATTTGCAGGGATCCTATGAGAATCAAATGAAATCTCTCTCTCAAAGCCTGGTACAGTGTGCCTGGTATATAATAATGTAATAACTGTTTTTGTTGTTGTTTTCTAACTTTAGTCATTTTATTATTTGCCAATTCCAAGTACAGATACTAATTGTTGATTTCATTGTGTGCAGGCATGGCATGAGGGGTATATGTATATTATCCCGTTTATAACTCTGGCCAAATAAAATTTTTAAATTTTCTCATCTGCTCCTTCTCTCAGTCTTCATATCTCAGTAGTCAAAGGCATCACCATTAACCTAAAGATTTAGGTTCCAAATCTAGGCATTTTCCTTGATTACTGTCTTTCTCATACTCCACTCATCTAATTCATTAGCAGTTTTTGCTGACTCAAAGAAAACCCAAGTTAGTTCTCAATTTCCAGTACGTACGATCCTATTTTAAACTGCTACGGCCCCTCACTTAAAAATCTCCAAGAAAGGGCTTCCCTGGTGGCGCAGTGGTTGAGAGTCTGCCTGCCGATGCAGGGGACGCGGGTTCATGCCCCGGTCCGGGAGGATCCCACGTGCTGCGGAGCGGCTGGGCCCGTGAGCCGTGGTCGCTGAGCCTGCGCGTCCGGAGCCTGTGCTCCGCAACGGGAGAGACCACACAGTGAGTAGGCCCGCGTACCGCAAAAAAAAAAAAAAATCTCCAAGAAAGTGTAAGTTACATGTGAACAGGCTCTGTGTGTTATTGATCACAGCTGTATCCCCAGGGCCCCAGTACCCAGAACAGTGCCTGGCCCTTAGTAGGCTTTTGCTATGTCTTGAATGAATGCATGTTGCAACAAACATTTGAAATGGGTGCTATTGCTACTTCCATCTTTTTTTTTTTTTTTTTTAATGTTTTGGCCGGGCCTCGTGGCATGTGGGATTTTAGTTCCCTGACCAGAGATCGAACCTGTGCCCCCTGCACTGGAAGGGCAGAGTCTTAACCATTGGATTGCCAGGGAAGTCCCACTATTTCCATTTTGTAGCTGGGGAAACAGGCTTGCAGTGGTTAAACAACTTACCTAAGTTCACACACAAATATCAAAACCAGGATTCAAATCCAGGGTCTAACTCTAGAGCCTGCTCCATTGTCCACTTTGCTGCCCTACTGAAATACACTGGCTTCTGCTGAATGGTTTTTTATCTGATGTTAGGAGAAATTTTAGTTGAAATTCCCCAATTCGAAAACTTTTCTTGAGAATGAAGTGCACGTGCCCCTTCACACAACCTTGTAGGCATAGCATGATTTGGCTTCTTCGGTCTCATCCCTCCTCATCGTCCTTTTCTCCCGGCATTCCAACCATAATGAAAACTATTCTCTTCCCAGCAAATACTCCCCCCCTCTCATCTTCTCTGGAAAACTTTCCCTGATTTCTCAATTCTGAGAGATTATAACAGGCAGTACTTTATCCCAGCTGGCAGGACTTTACTAACATACTTGTTTATTTCTGTCTTTATTGTTCACTGCTATGTCCCAGTGCCTAAGAAGTGCCTGGAATAGACTGGGTACTTAATAAATATTTGTTGAATAAATGTATGAAGAGGTAAGGATTATTTTATCAATTTAGAGTTGGAAAAACTGTGGTTCCTAGAGGTGAGGTATTTTGCCCTGGGTCAGTTACTAAGAGGCAGAGCTGGGATTTGAAACTAGGGCTCTACACTCAGCCCCTGCAGAGCACGCCTGCGCTGCTAGGACTTCACTTCCGTCCGGTCCTATTAGCTCCGCTTCGTTCAGCCTGCGCCGACTCCGAGACTAGTTTGACCCTCGGGCGGCCGCCGTAGCGCGTCGCCTCCGTTGCTGTGAGAAACGACCCGGGACCTGCGAGGGAGGAAAGACGTTTCCCGCCGGCGGGAGCTGCAGTTGAAGTGGCCAGGGGAGCTCGGAGGCGGCGGGGCCCGGCGCAGCGGCACCATGGCGGACCAGTTTTATCTGGAAAATATAGACGAGTTCGTCACGGACCAGAACAAGATAGTGAGGAGCTAGGATTTGGGGAATGCGGGCGTGCGACTGGGGTCCTGTGCCCAGCGAGGGCAGCGGGGGCCTTGACGCCTCTGCGTGTGCCGCGTGGGAACTGGCCCAGGAGAGACGGTCCCCACGCTTGGTGCCCCAGGGCGAGCGATAACTCGCCGGCGAGGACCTGTGGCCCGCGCGCAAATCCGCGTCCTTCGGGTGGGCGTGCTGGGTTCTGTGCACAGGCCCGGGGCCCCGGAGGTCTGGGGCGGGGGCGGGGGGGGGAGGAACATTGGTTGATAATGTTTCTAAGGCGTCTCTACACCTGTCTGACGACGTGGTTGGCGTCTGAAGTCTCAAGTTTACAGTTGAGGAAACTGTGTTTTGACCGGGTTAAGTGACATGTTGTTTAACCTTCCGGCCGTCAGTTGGTTTCTTCCTCCTGGAAGTTTGGTATTGATACAGGCTTGGCCTGCCTCACAGGGTTGGAGTAAAGATCAAGTGAAACGATGGATATGAGAGTGCTTCGCAAATCGTGATGACTGAGTGCCTACTGTGAGCTTTGGATACACATTGCGTTTAGTCTCTACAGTGACCCACCTAGAGGTCGGTGGAAGTATCCCTAGAAAAGGCAGTTGAAGCAGAGGGACCAAATAATTTATTTGTGGTTAGTAAGGGATAATCAGTTTTCCAGCCTAGGTCTGTCTCTTTTGCTAGTGCTTTCCTCTACATCACACTGCCTTTGCCTAACCTATATAAGTCTTCTGATTATTGGAAACTCAGCGTTTAGAATTGGAAGACTTTGAGAGGTGGGTGACAGGTTATAAGGAAGAGGCAAATGACAGGAGAGTTCAACGAAGGATGGAAGGAAGATCAAAGCTTGATGCCAATAGTTTCCAGTCTAACCTCTTGATACAGTATTCAACAACTTCACTCATTCCGTGACCCCTTTACCACCTGTGCCCTTTAATGTTTGTATGGCTGCAACTTTCCTCAGAAGTTTCTGAGTTATACACTCCAAAGTAACCTAGCTTCTGGGTGAGTTTGAGGATAGTTTTTGGTGGTGGCCCCAAAAAAGGACAGAATGTGAAAAAAAGGGCCTTAGTAAAACAAGGAGTGTGAGAAAAATGAGATTTTTTTCTATATATATTCAGCCTTTCTTTTTAGATTCTTGCATTAATCTGTGATACAAACTTCTTAGTATTTGTAAGATAAATATCTGAGTCCTACTTGCCTAGGTGGATGGTTCTTGGCAAAACTGGGGTGGCATCTAATGTAATTTATAAGGCTTAATCGTCTAAGAGTAAGAATCTTTAGGAGCCCTTGGTTCTGACCTGCACTCTGGAGTCATATAATAAAACATTAAAAAAAAACTCCTTCTTCTTGCAGGTGACATACAAATGGCTGAGCTATACACTAGGAGTTCATGTTAATCAGGCCAAACAGTAAGTACAATTTATTACTAATTTTAATCTGATTGGAATTTTTGGTTTTATTTGTTTTCTTTTGCTCTGTTAGCTTTACAGATAGTCTCTAGGTTAGAACCCACACCCCACCCACCCTGAGGGGGAATGGGAATGAATACCTTTTTTTACTACCTTTAATGCTTTTGTCTATTATTTAGGAGATAGGTGGACTTGTATACAAATGTGTGGTGATATGTTTACTGGATTTATTTGTAGCCTTGCCCTCTGGTTAACATCACTTTGTTATTTCTGATATATTAAATGGGCTAGCCAATTCTGTTTACATCTCAGATTTATATGTCTGTTATCTTATCTTCATTACATTTTCACATGTGCTCCTTAGGCCCATCTCTGGGTGTCATTGAAATAACTTCCATAATGAGGTCAACAGGTGTTTGACACAGGCTGTGTAACAGTATAAGACAGGGTAGAACTATTTAAGTGAAACTAAAAAGGGAGTGTTCAGGATGACACAGAGCATTGCCCTTCTTGAATTTTGCCCTGTCACCTTTACTTGCTGAAACTTGTAGTCCAACTTGGGGCCAAAATGGAAGGGGCAGGCTTTTTGAATTAACTTCTTCACCTGAAAATGTGCAGGTGTTGTCTATGTCCAATGGGTAGGAATTGGTGAACAGGCTGAGAGCACATATATTGAGTTAAATACTCATTTTGTTTGCTCTATTCCTAAAGGTGGTTTGGTTTTTCCCTATTCCTTGAGTCATAGGAACATTCTGTGAGTCTTAAAAAAAATCCCTGATCTCTAGAATGGGTTGATTTGGCTTGATTTGGGTTGCTGTTTGGCAGATCTAGGAGTTTAATTTTGACTGTGATGTTTATGCCTTCAAGACCTGAAACTCTTGGCCCAGGGATGGGTTCGGACTGATTTTGACTATATGAGATTGCCATTGCTGAGACCAGTCCTGGCCCAAACCTAACAGGTTTAGGTAACTTTAGGATTAGACACCCATAAGAGTAATTATTTGTTATGGTTATAGATGTTTAAATATGAAATGAGGTAACTGTTACTATATAAGCCTATTGAGATTAAAGGTGCATATTGAGGACTGGAGATGAAATAAACTTGCCTGCAATTTTACTGTAGCTATAATTTTTATGGAATTATTTCCTATAATTTTTATGGAATTAATACGCTGTCTAGCCCCTGCCTGTCTACCAGTTTCATCCCATACCACTCTCTACGTCACTTATACTCTAGCCATATTTGCCTTTCTTTTCCTCAGATGTCTCAAGCCCATTCTTACTCAAGGAAATTTGTACCATTCCCTCTGCCTGGAATGCTCTTCTCACAGCTGTCCTCATTGTTCAGGTTTCAGCTCAAATTTCACACATTACTTATATAGCAACTCTTCCCTAATGCTCTATTTCAGGTGTCCCTACTCCTCTGTCTCTGTCATGCACCCTGTTACTTTCTTTCATAATTATTTTTTTTAAAAACAGCTTTATTTACATATGTTTCATATACCATACAATTCACCCATTTAAAATGTACAATTCAGTGATTTTTAATATATTTACAGAGTTGTTCAGTTAGCACTATAATTAATTTCAGAACATTTTAATCACCCCCCAAAAGAAACCCTGTATCTGTTAGTAGTCCCTCATCATTCTTCTCCCCCCACCCCCCAAGCACTAGGCAACCACTAATACACTCTCCATCTATAGATTTGCCTATCCTGAACATTTCATATAAATGGAATCATAAGTAATTATTAATACTTATTAATACTTAAGATTACTTATTAATAATAAGTAATCTTGTGTGTCTGGTTTCCTGCACTTAGCATAATATTTTCAAGGTTTGTCCATGTTGTAGCATGTATCAGTACTTCATTCCTTTTTATGGTTGAATAATATTCCATTATATAGTATATTAGTTCTCTAGGGCTGCCATAACAGAATACTACAAACTGCGTGGCTTAAAACAGAAATTTATTGTCTCAGTTCTGGAGGCTAGAAGTCCAAAATTAAGATGTTGGCAGGGCCATGCTCCTTCTCAAATCTGTAGAGAAAAATTCTTCTTTGATTCTTCCTAGCTTCTGGTGGTTTGCTAGCAATGTTTGGCATTCTTTGGCTTGTAGCTGCATAACCCCAGTATCTGCCTTCATAGCACATGGCATTCTCCTTGTGTGTCTGTATCTTCACATAGCCATCTTATAAGGATACCAGTTAGGCTAAACTGGGAGACAGATGAGACACCAGGCTTGGTGGCTCCTGTTTGGAAGGCCTAACCCTTAGAGGCTCATCCTGGCTCCCTCCAGCCAATGCCAGCAGAGCAGAGTTCGAGGTACAGGAGCCTTAGGGTTACAAACACTGGCTTTGGAGGCCATGCATCCAGAATCAGAATCCACTCATTTAGCTGAGTTACCCACTTGAGTCACCACTCTTAGGTTCTGAGCTTCTGTCTCTGTTTGAAAAATGGGAATAATAAAAACATGTAGCTTCTAAGGTCAGGGTGCAGAATGAATTTTATGGAAAGTACTTAATATGTGCTCAATAAAAAGCAGTTGATACCATTAAAAAAAAAAAAACAAGAATACCAGTCATAGTAGATGAGGAGCCCACCCTACTCCAGTATGACTTCATGTTAACTTATTACATCTGCAAAGACCCTATTTCCAAATAAGGTCATACTCTGAGGTACTGGTGGTTAGGACTTCAATATCTTTTTTGGGGGGACACAATTCAACCTATAACATATGGATATATAGCATTTCGTTTATCCATTCATCAGTTGATGGACATTTAGGTTTTTTCCACATTTGGCATGTTATGAATAATGCTACTATGAACATTTGTGTACAAGTTTTTGTGTGGACATGTATTTTCAGTTCTCTTAGTATACACCTACGATTGGAATTTCTGGGTCATATGTAACATTTCGAGGAGCTGAGGAACTATTTTTCAAAGTGGCTATGCTATTTTACAATCCCACCACCAAGGTATGAGGGTTTTGATTTCTCAGCATTCTTGTCAACTCTTTCTGTTATCTGTCTTTTTAAATTTTAGCCATCCTGGTGGGTGTGAAGCAGTATCATTATGGTTTTGATTTGCATTTTTGTAATGGCTAATGACATTGATCATCTTTTCATGTGCTTATTAGTCATTTGTGTATCTTCTTTGGAGAAATAGCTATTCAGATCCTTTGCCCATTTTTTCCATTGTGTTTGTCTTTTTATTATTGAGTTGTAAGAGTTCTTTATATATTCTAGAGACAAGTCCCTGATCAGATAATGATTTCTTTGCACTTCCTTGATGGTGCCCTTTGAAGCGTAAGAGTTCTTATTATTTTTTTTTTTTTTTTTTTTTTTTTTTTTGCGGTACGCGGGCCTCTCACTGCTGTGGCCTCTCCCGTTGCGGAGCACAGGCTTCGGATGCGCAGGCTCAGCGGCCATGGCTCATGGGCGCAGCCGCTCCACGGCATGTGGGATCTTCCCGGACCGGGGCACGAACCCGTGTCCCCTGCATCGGCAGGCGGACTCTCAACCACTGCGCCACCAGGGAAGCCCAAGAGTTCTTATTATTGATGATGGAGTTCAGTTTTTTTTTTTCTTTTGTTGCCTGTGCTTTTTATATAGTATCTAAGAAGGCTTTGCCTAACCCAAGTAAACCATGAAGATGTACTTCTGTGTTTTCTTCTGAGAGTTCTGTAGTTTTAGCTCTTAAATCAATAATTATCACTTTATTTAACATTTTTATGTATCTTGTGCTAATTATACTAAAAATGCTTCAGTCCTCACAATAAGAATACACTGTGTTGGTCCAAGCTTATTTATAAGTGAAGCCCTAAAATGTGTATAGGCTTACCTCATTTTGCTGTGCTTCACTTTACTGCACTTCGCAGATACTGCGTTTTTTTGTTTGTTTTTGTTTTTGTTTTTACAAATTGAAGGTTTGTGGCAACCCTGTGTTGACAAAGTCTGTGGGTGCCAATTTTTCAATAGCATTTGCTTATTTGTTGTCTCTGTGTCACATATTGGTAATGCTCATCATGTTTCAAACCCTCCACCAACAAAAGGATTATGACTTGCTGAAGGCTCAGATGATTTTTTTTTTTTTTTTTTTTTTTGCGGTACGCAGACCTCTCACTGTGGTGGCCTCTCCCGTCGCGGCGCACAGGCTCCGGACGCGCAGGCTCAGCGGCCATGGCTCACGGGCCCAGCCGCTCCGCGGCATGTGGGATCCTCCCGGACCCGGGGCACGAACGCGTGTCCTCTGCATCGGCAGGTGGACTCTCAACCACTGCGCCACCAGGGAAGCCCGATAGTTAGCATTTTTTAGCAATAAATTATTTTCTATTTTTAAATTTATTTATTTTATTTGTTTATTTTTGGCTGCATTGGGTCTTCATTGCTGCACGCGGGCTTTCTCTAGCTGTTGCGAGCGGGGGCTGCTCTTCATTGCAGTGTACGGGGTTCTCATTGTGGTGGCTTCTCTTGTTGCTGAGCATGGGCTCTAGGCGTGTAGGCTTCAGTAGTTGTGGCTTGCTGGCTTTAGATCGCAGCCTCAGTAGTTGTGGCGCACGAGCTTAGTTGCTCCATGGCATGTGCGATCTTCCCGGACCAGGCTTGAACCCATGTCCCCTGCATTGGCAGGCGGATTCTTAACCACTGCACCACCAGGGAAGTCCCTATCAACCTTTTTTAACAGATGAGAAAACTGAGACTTAGAGTGTCCTGTCACCCTTTTTTTTTTTTATTGATCTTTGCTATCGTTTCCTTCATTTCTTTTTCATTTATTTCTGATCTGATTTTTATGATTTCTTTCCTTGCTAACTTTGGGGTTTTTTGTTCTTCTTTCTCTAATTGCTTTAGGTGCAAGGTTAGGTCACCCTTTTTTCTTTTAACTATAGTGAGAGCATTTAAAGTTTCACTGTTGGCACTGAGGGCAGTGACTGGGCATGGTTGTTACTATTTGCTTGGATGCAATAAAGAAATATTTTTTCAGTTTTTAGCATTATTTTAGGCTCTGTCATAAAACAGCAAACTTGACAGACAAGACCCTTCCCATCATTGACTTAAACAAGATAATTTCAGGTTATAAAAATGCTGTGAAGGAATTAGATTAGGGAAGACAATATAGGTATACACTGTATTCATCCTATGGGAAAATTATGGGTGGAACTGATCAGGAGGGATGAGAAGATGCGAAGGTATAGTTAATCATGTGTGTAGGAAGTGCATCTTGTAAGAAGTGATATGCATTGTTAGTCATATTTAAGAATACTTTGCGTGTTTTGTTGGTAAGGTGTTTGGCATAATCAAATTAGATGAACATGTCTTAGAGATTCAAAAGATATGCAGAAATTTTTCTAAGAGTTTGTGCAGTTCTGACCATCTCGTTAATATAAAAGAGAACTGGGCCTGATTTGGGGAGATAAGTGCACAGAGGACAGTGACTATGATGATACAAGCAAGACTGAATTGTTGATAAATGACAGCGTGTTTCGCCAGCAAGCTCAAAGCATCTTGGGCATGGTCCCTTCCTACCATTTCTTCTGCTAGCATGGTCCTAACTAGCATAAATAAACCAAAACGTTCATGACTCTGTGTTCCTCATCTTTCCTAACATAATTGCTGCATGGAAGGACACACTAAAGAGAACAAGATAGAGGAATCAACAAAAATGTTGGGTTTTTTCCCTCAAGATGTGTATAGTCTAGTGGGGATGTCAGATACATAAACTAAGTAATTGGAATACGGTGTGGTAACTATAATAACAGATATGGGCTAGGTCCTGTTAGAACTTAGACGGCAAGGGTGCCCTGCTGGCCTAGTGGTGTTAGGGAAGGCTTCACATAGGAGGTGATAACTGAGCTGCTATCTTGATAAGGAATTAGGTGGATGAAGTCTGAGAAGAACATTCTAGGCAGAAGGAGGGGCATACAGAAGAGCCAGGGGAACTGCAGAGTATTTCATAAGGCTGAAAATTGTGTGAGTGTGGGAGAATGGTGAGAGATTCAGGGGCCAGAACAAGAAATGTCTTACATGTCACTGATAGACCTGTGGAGTTGCTCCTTAGGGGATGGGGTGCTACTGAAAACTTTTGAACAAGGAATAATACTTCAGCTAAGAATAATCAGCTACTTCTTAACAGCACTTAATGACTAATAGGTATCTCAGATTTAACATGCCCCAAAACTTAACTCCTAATTTCTCCCGCATCGCCTCCTTCTCCTGCTTTTCTCTATCTCAGTGAATGACAGCTTTATTCTTTGAGTTGCTTAATCCAGTCATCTTTGATTTCTTTTTCTCTCATACCCCACAGTCAGTCCATCAGCAAATCCTGTTGTTTCTCCCTTTAAGATGTCCCCAGAATTCATCCACTGATTACTGGCTCCATTGCTACCACTGTAGTCTGAGCCACCATCATCTCTAGCCTAGATGATTGCAGTAGCCTTGTAAGTGGTCTCCCTGCTTCCTTCCTTGCCCCTTAACAGTATATTCTCCACACAGCAGTCAGGAATCCTCCTAAAAGATGAGATCATGTTGTTTCTGCTCTAAACCTTCTGAGGACTTCCTTCCTACATAGAGCCACAAAGCCCTACATGTCTGGTGCTTGGCTCTCTTCTTCCCTTCTTCCTTATTCAGCACACTCACCTCTTTTCCGTTCCTTGCACCTTGCTTACATTCTTGCCTCAGAACCTTTGGATTTGCTGTACTTTCTGCCTGGAACATTCTTCCCTGAGATATTCACATTGGCGGCTCTGTAACTTCCTGCAGGGAAGGAGTCTTCCCTAATCATATAAAATAGCAAAACTTCTCAGGCACTCTCTATTCTCCTAATCTTTTTTTTCCCCCCATAGATTTACTACCATCTGACATATATTTACTTGTTTGTTTATTGTATCTCCCTTTTCTGCAGTGCAAACTCTGAATGGGTAGAAACTTTGATTGCTTTGTTCTCTGCTCTATCCCCAAGGCATAGAGCATGAAGTAGCCACTCATTAAGGTTTTGCTGACCGAATGACTTGATTTGCATTTTTAAAACTTCACCTTGGCAGCCTTGTGGATAATGAATGGGAAGGTGGTGTGAGGAAGGCATTGACACTTGGAATTGAAATAGTCCAGTCAAGATATTTGGAGGGCATGGAGTCAAGAATTACTTGGGATGGAAAACGGACAAGATTTGGCAACTCACCGGACTGGGAAAAGTGAGGGATAACGACTCCCAGATTTCTGGCTTGGGTGGTTTGAGCAGATGATATTGTTGTTGGGAGTAATTGAAGCCATGGGGATGAATGAAATGGATCAAGGAGAAGATTTAGTAAGGTGACCAATCATCCTGGTGTGCCCTGGACTGTTGGTTTTAGAACTAAAAGTCCATGTCAGGAAACCCCTCAGATCCAGGCAAACCCAGATCATTGGTCACTCTAATATATATAGAGAAAATATAGCTGAAGACAGCCCCAGCAGTACAGAAAAGGAGTAGGTAGTCAAGTCTGTGCAGGAAATGGATCAGAGGCAGTTAGAGAGGTGGCAGGAGACTCAGTGAGGCATTGGATCAAGGAAGCTAAGAGAGTAGTCAACAGTGTAGGTTGAGTTTCCCTTATTCTTGCCAGAAGTATGACATGTCATAGAGGCTCGGGACATGTCATAGAGGCTCGGTAAATGTTTCTTGAAATAAACGACACAAATGATGTCTCTTGGTTGATGTTTTTGTTAAACTGTAAGTTATTGAGGGGAATCAGCTTCTGATACTAAGTGGATCATAAGGATAAAAATGAATTTAGGAAATGTTATAAAAGCAACATTATTTCTATATTGAGTGTTTGGCAGTCTCAGGTTAATGAATACTGGACAGTGTGAGTAGCTGTTACATTTGCAGTTTTGAAACAGCATCGATTCTGAATGATCATAAAATTGGAACTTCAGAGCTGTACACTTACAATCATCTACATAGTGGTTCTCAACGTTCTGGAGTAATCCTTTTGCAAATCTGTTGAAAACCTTGAACCATCTCCACCCTCTCCCCTCTTTCCCTGCCAAAAAACACCTACATTTTGCTTACAGTTTTGAGGGATGGAGGCTTACGTTCTTTTTTTTCTTTCTTTCTTTTTTTTTTCTTTTCTTTTTGGCCGTGCCGCGAGGCATGTAGGATCTTAGTTCCCCGACCAGGGATCGAACCTGCACCCCCTGCATTGGAAGCACAAAGTCTTAACCACTGGACCACCATGGAAGTCCAGGATGGAGGGTTATGGATGGCCACAGGAATCCCAGATTAACAGAGGATTGCCAATCTTGTACAGCCCTCCCAAATTATACCTCAGGATAGAAAGAGGCCTAGAAAAACTAATTAATTTATCCAGGATCAAATGGCTAGATAGTGACTGAACTTATCCTTGATTGATTATTCTGTCCATTATATGTCGTTGCCTCTTTTAGTGCAGGCTCAGTCCCACTTGACCATTATTAGATTTCTTTTATTTCAGTTGCCTAGTCACTGTGCCAGCTCAATACAAGTTGACCCCAACCCCTATGTTCCATTCATCTTATTTTAACTCTCTGTCCAGGGACAGAGCAAAAATATTCTGTAGAATATTTGATGGACTGTCAGATTTAATATATCTAACTTTTAAGTCATGAATTAAGAGTTGTGAGGTAAACTTTTACTAATGACTTACTTGTGCCTTTTGTTTGTAACAGGATGCTGTATGATTATGTTGAAAGGAAGCGAAAGGAAAATTCAGGAGCCCAACTGCATGTCACTTATTTAGTGTCTGGCAGTCTCATTCAGAATGGACATTCCGTAAGTTCTCAGAATCTTATTATGAGTTTAAATGTGTTTGAGTTATAAATAGTGTTATATAACACAACACAGGGCAAAAACAAGATTCAGTATTATGGAAATTTTAAAAAGCTGCTTGAAGATGGTGATTATTTTGGATTTTTAGACTAAACCTAAAACTCTTGAGAAGTTTGGCTACTATCTCGGCTGTGATACAGAGACTATCATTATTGTGCAATTTTCCTAGGCAACAAGACATTCGGAACTGCTTCTCTTATTCCTCTTTCTTCCATTTGAAGGTGTATTGGAGACAATGGTGGTTAATTTTCAGCCCGTTCAAATGTCAAGCCACAAACTCAGGTGTTCAGCAAGTACAATTTTTTTTTTTAAGTGAACTTGATTTTAATCTGAGCTTTCGTCCCAGAAGCTCTGCTGAGATAACTCCATTCCTTCTCCCGTACTAGACTGATCCTTGGAACTTTGATAATTCCTCCTCTTTTGCTTCCTTCCCCAAACTGAGGCACACCTCCTCTGTTCTTACTTCCCAAACCTCTTACCTGAAGGTTCTTTTGCTCCCATAGAGAATTTAGCCCAAGGATCAAGACTCCTTCTCAGGGATCCACTGATAATGTTTTCCTCTTCCCTTTTGACTTTCCCTAAGGTTCATAAATTCAGAAGCCAGATTTATCAAAATACTGACTGGATTTGTCTTGTATCAATAGAGTCCCAAGCATGTGAGATTCAAAACTAGAATGGCGATTTAGTAATTTACAAGGAGAAGCAAAACTGCTAGGGGTATCAGATCCTTATATTCTCTGACTAGCATATTCTGTTCTTGTTGGTAAGCTGTTTGGCCAGCCAGATGTTAATTAAGATATTTGCAAGTGTAGATGGAATCAGATGTCATTATGTATCTGAAACCAGATTAAGCACACCTGATTCATTTGCTCTCAGAAATAAACCTGACCAGAATCCTCTCCCTGTATGGCCCTTGAATGGATTCTGCCAAAGTTTGCATCTGGATGCCTTCTTTTGTTTCCAGGGTTAATCAGCTCCCTCTGTCTCTTTCTTGAGTTTAGTCAAAGCCTTCCATTTAGTCATAGTCAATTCTTGACCTGGGAATCACTGTGTACCTTTAAAGCAGTGGTTTCTATTCTTTTTTTGGTCACTGATTCCTTGAGAATCTGAAAGAAAAATGCATATGTTGACATATTCATGAAATTTTCAGTGTTCACAGATCTTTTGAACAAGGGTCCAAGGTTAAGAATTTATGTTTTAAGATAAAGTTGTAGATTTTTATTCTAACCCATATGATAGAGGTTCTTAATTTCAGATTCTTGCATGGTCTTTAGGGTTCAAGGGATTCTTGGGTGAACCCTTGAAAGTACATTCAAATTGTGTTCCTCAGTGCATTTTTTTGAGACCATTTTTCAAAAAGATGTGTAACCCATGATCAATTAAAAACTTCTGTGCTGTGGTTTGCTTGTACAAAGCCTTCTGTTTCTAAGTTTAAGAGGGCATTTAAATTCTGCCCAGCTTTTTTTTTTTTTGCCCACCTTTTTTTAAAGCAGCAGAACGCTTTATCAAATGAAATCTTGGAATCCTAAAATATAAAATATATTAAGAGTAGGGTTCCTGTGGTTGAAGTGGTTGTGAGAATTTTAGAGCCCTGCCCTGTGGAACCCTGTAGAATTAATTACTGACCAAGTGTGGATGCTTATCCATGGTTTTTTCTTTTAAGAGAGCCAGGCTAAGAAAAGGCAGATTGTTAAGCATAATGTCAGGTTTTGTTCTTATTCTTTCTCATTTCTTTTTTAAGTTTTTTTTTTTTTTTTTTTTTTTTTGCGGTACACGGGCCTCTCACTGTTGTGGCCTCTCCCGTTGCGGGGCACAGGCTCCAGACGCGCAGGCTCAGCGGCCATGGCTCATGGGCCTAGCCGCTCTGCGGCATGTGGGATCTTCCCGGACCGGGGCACGAACCCATGTCCCCTGCATCGGCAGGCGGACTCTCAACCACTGTGCCACCAGAGAAGCCCAATTTAAGTGTTTCTAGAAAGAAAAAAAGATACATAGGCTTTGTATGGGTTTTTAAGCATACGAATAATTTCTATTTTTCCAACGATCATTATTGTAAAAAATGCTTGATAATACATAGAAAGTAAAAGCCTCCTTCTAATCTCATCCTGGAGAGTCTTCCAGAGAATTTTTGAAAATTTCAATGAAATGTTTGGTTGATTCTTTTAGAGGTTATTACTTGATCCATTCTTTATTAGGTCCCCCATTAGCTTTTCATCTAATGATTTTAGCTGAGATTGATTTTTATCATTGCCTAGATCATTAATTCACTAGGAGTTACAAAATAGTGATGTTCTAATTCTGTCATTCCTTCTGGATTTATTGGCTGGAATGTTTCTATAAAGAAGAACTTTCTCTCATCAACTAGCTATGTTTTCCCTTTTTCTTTAACTGATAAAAAGCTCTAGAGGCTTGCCCCCAGCCAGGCTCTGGGATTATGGATGCTGAACTCAACTCCTGTGTCCCCTTTAATAGGATCCCCCTGAACCATAGCTGTACTCTGGTTTACGTTGTTTTAGCACTGGCATTTCCACTGCGTTGTTTTTATGCATTTCTAATATCCCCTAAGGCAGCGTTTAGTCACAGTGAACTGTCTGGGCTGCGATATTTTCTCCTGAGGGTACCAATTATTGTTTTTAGGGCTCCTATTACATAGGTTTGAGTGATTAGTTTCTAATGCTCTTTTTCTCATAAGCGCTGTAATTTTTATTGTACAATTTTGCAGAACATGACATTTTTAAGAATGCTTTTTTTAAGAGAAAATGCATTATGAAGACACGTCAAATTCCCAGTTCAAATTTATAATTATATTTTTTAAAAACTTACTTGATTTTATATTGTTCTTTTTTCTTATGTTGTGAATTTTGGTTGTTCCTAACATTAAAATAAATATTTATTTGCTTTAGCCAAATATATGAGATTTAGAAAAGCAAACCCAACAATTTTACTAACCATATGATGACTGAAAACAGTTTAAGGTTTCTAGGTTATCCCGAGCATCACTCTGTTGCAGTTATAGAAATGTTTCTCTTTCCTTATTACAGCCACATGCTCCTACATTGATAGATATACCTTAGTTTATTCAGCAGTCCCTTATTGATAGTTATTTGAGTTATTTACAGTCTTTGGCTATTACATATAGTGCTGCAGTGAACAGCTCAGTGTATATGTGTTTTGTATGTTTTTGCCAGTGTGTTTTAAGATTACGTTCCTAGAAGTAGGATATATATAAACTTTGTTGGGTATTGCCAAATACCTCTCCATTTTTCATTGCTACCAGCAATGTAGGAGAGCATCTGTTTCTACACAGCACATGTGGTCCTGTTTCAGGGTCATCTGCATTTCTCTTCTGTGAACTGTTTTTTCATACCTCTTGCCGATTTTCAAAAGGATAGTTAGTCTTTATTTTCTCTATTTTAGAAACTATATATTAACCCTTTGTGATGTAAGTTGCAGATATTTTTCCCACTTTACCATTTGTCTTTTTACGTTGCTTAAAGTTTTTTTTTTTCATCATCCAAAAATGATTTTTTAGTTTTTATGGATTATTTCAGTTACTTCTGGATTTTGAATTATAGTCAAGAAACTTCCTCATTCTCAGGTTATATTAGTTTATAGAAGAATTCACCCATATTTTCTTCCTGTGCGTACTATATATATATATGTTTCATTCTTTACATTTAGATCTCTGATCCATTTAGAATTTATTTTTTTTGTATGGTATGAGAGATCCAATTTTTATCTGGTTCCATATGATTATACAGTAATTCTCATTACATTACTTAGTAAAAAGTCCTCTTTTCCTCTTTTTCCTCTTTTCCTAGTTTGAGCTGCTGTGTTTTTTTGAGTTTTGGGGGGGTTTTTGGTACTGATATCTACACTCTCTCACTTTCCTTAACCTGATTGAGAAGTTTCAAAGTAAGCCAGTTAAAAATGAGTCTGACTTTATTAAACTGTAACATACATTTTCAGGGGTACCTAATGTTGCTGATTTCATATCCAAGTGCAAATGAATTTTTGGCAAGGAAACGTTAAAATTGCAAGTTGTACTACTTTAAATACCAATGAAGTGTTATTTTGTTACAGTGCCACAAGGTTGCAGTAGTGAGAGAAGATAAATTGGAAGGTAAGTATTATAGCGATCTAGCAAGTTTTTCCTTTTTTTAAAAAAAATAAATTTATTTATTTATTTTTGGCTGTGTTAGGTCTAAGTTTCTGTGTGTGGGCTTTCTCTAGTTGCGGCGAGCGGGGGCCACTCTTCATCGCGGTGTGCGGGCCTCTCACTGTCGCAGCCTCTCTTGTTGTGGAGCACAAGCTCCAGACGCGCAGGCTCAGTAGTTGTGGCTCACGGGCCTAGTTGCTCCGCGGCATGTGGGATCTTCCCAGACCAGGGCTCGAACCCGTGTCCCCTGCATTGGCAGGCAGGTTCTCAACCACTGCGCCACCAGGGAAGCCCAAGTTTTTTCTCTTATGGCATCAGTGTCATTAACATCTCATGTACATTTAGCTGTTTTACTGGAGAGCCATGTATTCTTTTTATTAGTAATTTCTGAAACATGTTAAAATATGATACTACACTAATTTCCCATTTTTAAGGCCAATGGCTGCTGACATTAATAAAGCGCTTTTATCATGGGATTTCAAAACTGTGACAGACATGTAAAAAACTATTAATGAATACCATATGGAACACCTCATCAACTGTCAAAAGACAATGGTCTCTAAATACTGCGTTGTATTCCATAACAGTTTTTTTAGGAAGAAAATTAAAGAATGCTTTTCAGAAGTCAGAAGAACTTAGTATAACTTCTAAATTAAATTCGTCTACCCATTTCAAGACTATTAATGCTACTGTTCTATTTTTTAATACCCAATTCAAAGGAATTTTGTAATAGTCAGCCACATGATCTTGGATTATGTCTCAAGACAAAACGTGCAGTGTTGTACTTTGTATATAAAGATGCCTACCAGTGGAGTTGTTTTCTTATAAATTAACTTTGAGGTATTTAAAATGGTGGAAATGTCCAGTATTTTCTTTCTGAATTCCCACAGTGGTAGATTTATTCATTCAGTAGATACACAGTGAGTATCTACTCTGTGTCAAGCTCTGTGCTAGGCACTAGAGACTTGGAACAAGTTAGGCATGGTCCCTTCCTTCATGGAACCTAAAATTTGGTCTTGTGATGTTCTTTTCTGTATTTCCTCTGCAGACTCATCTGGTTAGTAGTATTTTTGTTATATAGAGTTTCTTTTTGTAAACTAAAATTGAATTATATAAGCGAGACTTCTCAGAAATTACTTATTCCTCAGTTGCTATGTTTATATGCTAGAGTATAAGATTCTTCCCTGACTGGGGGGAAAAAAAAACCACATCATAGTATCATCAATTATTCATTAATATTTACTAAGTGTCCACTGGATGAGTGATACCTTCACAGTACTGTACTTAGAACTGGCTCACCACCACCTACCTTTCATAATGTCCTTGTCACAGACAGAAGAGTTGATATCATACTGTATATAATACTGTTTGGCCTTTTAGAGCTTTTTGGACCACCACAGATTACAAATGGTTTTAATGCAGAAGGGTTTCTTGTTAAACTCCCCACATGCTATGAAGTTTGTGTATTAACAGACTGCTTTTCCTGTTGACTTGTAGCAGTGAAGTCCAAGCTAGCTGTGACTGCCAGTGTACATGTGTACAGCATCCAGAAAGCCATGCTAAAGGACAGTGGGCCTCTGTTCAATACCGACTATGACATCCTTAAAAGCAACTTGCAGAACTGCAGCAAGTGAGCTCCTTAATGTTTCTTGTGGGCTACTTTACGAATTGATTTTGTAAGATGTTTACACAGTGGCTGCCTCTTAAGAGTGAACGCCAAGTCTAGTAAAACCCCATTTATCTTGCAGTAAGACACATGCCTGGTTTTATTAGTGCATCATAAGGTGAAAAATAGCAGCTACAACCCATACTGAAAACCTCAGTAGACTCCCCATAAATCTATTTCTCATGTATTTATCCTGTCACTACTACCAGAAATGTTGTTTGTTGGGCCCCCTCATTACTCCTTTACCCCAGTCTCTGCTTGTCTAAATCCTACCCATCTGTCAAGAGCCAGTTCAAATGTTATCCTTCAAAAAACTATTCCTAATTTAATATTCCTCTACCTTCCATCCAAAATCAGTTGATCTTCCACAGCCAGAATCAGATCTTGTTCATCTTTTGTATCTTTCACAGCACAGGGAGGAGGTGGACTATAATGCACATGGGTTTTGGAAATTGATGATCATGGGCTTGATTTTTGGCTTTGTTGCTCATGGCCCAGGAGCTTTGGACAAGTTACTTAAACTCTTTTGAGCTTTGGTCAAACGCCTACTTTGTATGGAAGGTTCAGGCCAGATCCCCAGACATATAGTGAACACCTACTACTTTGATAGGTACTAAGCAGAATAATTTGAATTAATTCAACAAAGATCTGATGAGTACGTGTGACATGCCACATACTATAGAGTGAATATGGTCCATTACCTGCTTGATGATCCTATGGGAGGCAATTACAGTATAGTGTGACAGTGCTACAATATGAATAAGAGTGTGGGAGGATATTGGGGGACACTCATCCCCCCTTTTTGGTTGGGGTAGAGTGAGGAGTCAAGACAGAGGTGGCTTCTTGAAGAGTACGGCATTGAAGTTGAGGCCTGAAGGCCTAGTAGAAGTAGCCAGTCAGAGGGAAATGGGAGAGTAAGGACAAGGCTGAGAGAACACGTGGTGCTTGTGCAGAACCACAGTAGTTTTCTATGGCTGGAAATTAGAGTGAGAGGCAGAAAATAATGATGCAAGGAATCAGACTCTATGCTTGACTACTAGGATAAAGAGTTGAGGCTTTATTCCAAGAGCACAGGGGAGCCACTGAAGATTTTGAAGCAGATGATTGAAATGATGAGAATTGCATCATAAAAATATCACTCTATGATGGTGAAAATGGATCTGAAGGGAATAATCTGAAGGCAAGGCCATCAGGAAGGAGAACTGTTGGCAGTGATTCAAGGTGGAGATGATAGTTACCTGAAGCATAGTAGTGGTGTTGGAAATGGAGAGGTACAGAGGTTAAAGGGCCATACCATCAAAACCTGGATGGTGTGGTAGTGGTTAGGGACCAGGAGAGTGTGTATGGTGGGGATGGGGGCGGGGTTCATGGTGTTAAGGATGATGGCCGTGTTTCTGGCTTGAATTGCTGGATGGATAATGGTACCATCACTAAGAAGAGGAACATATGAGGAGGAGCAGGCTTTGGGAGAAGGGAAAAATGATGAATTGGCTTTGGACATGTTGAGTTTTAGTACCCTGTGGGGAGTCCAAGTGGAGGTGTCCTTTGCAATAGATAGGGGAGTCTAGAGCTAAGGAGAGAAATCTGAGGGTAAAGAGAGAGATTTTGGAATTAGAGAAAATAGATAATTAATTGGGCTACAGCAGTAGATACAGTCATGCAGAGAGAATGCATAGACTGAAAGAAGGGCAGAAAGTTATTAAACTCTAGGCACAGTTACTAGCTGTGTAACCCCTTGGGCAAATTATTTAACCTCTCTACTTGAGTTTCCTCATCAGTGAAATGAAACTAATAAAATTAGTATCAGCCTCAGGGTTGTAGAGGTTTAAATGAATTAATATATGTAAAGCACTTAGAACAGTGCTTGGCACACAGTAAGCACTATTTAAGTGACAGCTGTTTTTTAAGGGGTGGGCAGAAAAGAGGGACCTAAGAGGGAGCAGCCAGAAATAAGAGGAAAATCATGAGAGTGTCTGGAGTTCTAAAAACTAAGAAGAGAGTTTCAAGAAGGAGGGACTGGTTGACAATATCAAACCTTGCTGAGAAGCTGAGTAAAACAGGAACTGAAAAGTGATGGCCTTGGTAACAGCAGTTTCAGTGGAGCAACCAGCTTCTGGTCGACTGGGTAGATCGGGATATAAGGAAGATAGCAGATAGGGACAACTTTCCAGGAAATTTGACGGTAAGATGGAGGAAAAAGAGAGGTAACCTGCTACAGAGGAATTGAGGCTCAGGGAGGATATATATACATTTTTATTTATTTATTTATTTTTTGCGGTACGCGGGCCTCTAACTGTTGTGGCCTCTCCCGTTGTGGAGCACAGTCTCCGGACGCACAGGCTCAGCGGCCATGGCTCACGGATCCAGCCGCTCCGTGGCGTGTGGGATCCTCCCGGACCAGGGCACGAACCCGTGTCCCCTGCATCGGCAGGCGGACTCCCAACCACTGCGCCACCAGGGAAGCCCTATACATTTTTAAAGTTGAGAATACCTTGAACTTATATTATTAGGAAAGAGCTATAAAAAGAAGAAATGGTTGAAGATACTCGGGGGGGATGGGATAACTGATAAAGTTGGGTCCTTGAGGAGAAATAGGTATAGGATTGCCAAAAATAATTTCTGTAAGTTCCATGAGCATAGGGATCATGTCTATTTTGTTAACCACTGTATACCCAAAATGGTGCCTGGCAAATGGTAAGCATAAGTAAATAATTGTTGAGTGAATTAATGGTAGACATTGGTTCTTTTTTTTCCTTCAGCTCAAAACCTTGAGTATAATAGACACACAAATATTTATTAGATAAATAATGAATATGCAGCTAAAGAGTAATTTATGTCTGGTGTCTTTTAGGGAAGGATTATAAGAAAACATTAACACCCAGATATGTTTATGTAAGTTGTATTATTAGATTTCAAAAATAATCTGTATTAAAATCTAGTGGTATGTCAAACTCTAAAAATCAATTCTGTTGTATCTAGTAAGTAAGCAAACAAGAATAAAAGTGACTCAAAAGTCCACAATGAAATTTGCATAGGGACCGCTAAAATAAACATGGCAAGTACAAATGTGATAGTAGGAAGCACTTTAATGAAACTTTACTTAAATACTTAAAGTATCCTCGGTAGAAACGTGAGGAATTTATCTCCAGTAAAGAAGTTTGTATTTGGTCCTGAGAATCATGGGCCAACTGAGATCTGACACATTGTTTCATGTGTTTTAAGAAGTGTTGTGACAGGAAGAAAGTTGAAATTTTAGATTGAGCAGATTCTTCTCTCTTCGGACATGTTCCCAGCCTAACCTGGTCTCTTCCTCATTGCCAATTCCTGGTCCTGACCCTAAGGTGTGGAATGTAGACCAAATGGAGAAAGACTTGTCTCGGGGCCAACTTTAGATGTTGACAATGAAATAAAACATTGCTCTCTTTCCCTGTACATGGAAGCACTGCAGGGCCAGAGAGGAAGAGTGGTGAGTGAAAGGAAATGATTTCCGTCTGTTCTTAACTCTGATGCACAAAATATTTGTGTTAATGTGGAGTTTTCTATGTGGACTGTAATAAATCAGTGGAAGGTTTTTGGAGCTGTGGACTCTAGCTCAGGGCTGTTCAGCCTAAAGTTACTTCAGAAATTAAGTGATATTATCAGGGATTTTTTATCTTAGGCCAGTTAATCTCAGAGTTGTGCCTGGTTGATCTGTAAGATAATTGCTATCACCACATAGTTTCTTAACCTCCATCTTCTCCCACCCCAAGTTGAGATGATACACTAAAGAAAGGAGAGAAGCCAGAAGCCTCACTTTCAGTGACTTAAATAATCTTTCTTTCAACCTGTATTTCCCTGTGCCAGGTCTTGTACTGGGTGCCTGAAATACAAAAGGTGAATAATATACTTACCTTCAAGGAGCTCTTACCTACCCTCAATAAGCAAAAGACTGAGGGAAATAAAATATTCTTCTTTGTTAGGAAACGTTGGAAAACTTTGCTTTAATTACAACTGTTTGACAAGGCTGGATCAGTTACCCATTCACAATGTAGGACATTACATCATGGATTTTTTGTGAAACAGGCGCATCTACAATCATTAGAGAAGAAGAGATGAATGTTCCCTTTAATACGTCATGCAAATTGTTCCAAATTTCTTCACTTAGCTATGGGCATACTTGTCTGGTGCTATTAGTTGGGATTATTATAAATTATTAAATAAGTGACTTTAAAGGACCACAGGTTATAGAAGCCAGTGGCTCTGTTCCCAGCTTATTCCATGTTTTAAAGCATGATCCATTCTGGCCAGGAGAGTTGCCAGGAAATTTGTTAATATTTAAAGCTCTTAATTTTGATTCAGTCAGTATTTATGGTATTGCTAGCCCTATATGTTGAAGGTCTTTAAAAACAAGAGATAACCATTTGGTTTACCAAAGATGGTGAAATTACTAATGTTTTATTATTGTTTGGTGTATTCTTACTATTTTGAATTAGGATGCTTTTTTCAAAAAAGCAACAATACCCATATGGCTTGGTAGAAGACACCTTCCAATCTTAGTTTTATTACTAACGAGATGTATAATTCACTCACTCCTCTCCAGTACTTGTTGCACAAACTAATTTCTAAAATCCATTCTAGTTCTAAAATTTTCTAATTTTATAGTATTAGGGTTAGAAAGTATTGTGGGGAAGAAACAAGAGTTTAAAAATAAGGTTTGATGTTGACATCAATTAATTTAATGTAACATTTCTGTCCTCAGGTTTAGTGCCATCCAGTGTGCAGCTGCCGTCCCTAGAGCTCCTGCTGAATCCTCATCTTTTGAAAAGTTTGAGCAGTCAGATCTTCCGGTATCACCTGAGCCACAAGCTAGTAATGAGTTGACTACCAATGGTCATGGCCCACCTATCCCCAAACAGAGTTCCCAGCAGCCCAAAGGAATCATGGGCATGTTTGCTTCTAAAGCTGCTTCTAAAACCCAAGATGCCAACAAGGAAACCAAAACAGAGGCTAAAGAAGTAACGAATGTAAGTCTTCTTTAAAAATATGCTTTTACAGCTCAGAATGGGTAACTAGAAAAGCATTTAATAATTCCAGTGGTAGTAGTTTAATTATTTAAGGTTCTGATATTTAGTTCTGTTTTTTCTGCTTTAGTGTAAATCCTTTAGTTCTTGATACTCTCACCTGAAGTAGTCCTTTTTCTTTCGATAATGCTTCTCACCAAGCCTCAGATTCTCCTGTAAAATGTAATGCCTGCCCTGTACACATCATAAGCTTATTGTGAGACCCAGTTGAAATAATGCAAAGAATTGTATATTAGCAGTATGTTATTTGGGAACATCTATATTTTGGGCTTTGCCAGTGTATTTAACATTCTCATTCTATTTAATGAATTTTTCTTGTTTTTTTCTTTCATCTCTTTCCTTAGTTTTTTATTGTTCAGTCATCTCAACTAACTTAAGTGCGTTGACTTAAGAAAAGTCTCATACTATTAAAAATAATCTAGAAAAGCATAATTATTGCCATTATTATTATTACCATTATTGTCATTTTAAAGCTTCCACTTTGGGAAAGGAGAGGAGAGGGAGAGGGAAAGCACTGACAATTATAGGACTCCTACTGAGTGCCAACAGTTTGGTCTTTGCTTAAATCCTCTTATCGCTTCTGTGAGGGAGACATTATCATCATCTTGTTAAGTAATTTGGATGTCATATTGCTATTACGTGGTGGAATCAGCATTTAGCATTCCACTTAGGATGATTACAAATGTAATGTTTTGGAGGTTTTTCCCCATTTTGTACCATGTTGCCTCTGATGTGTTTTAATTCTGTCAAACTAAGTAGTTTTTAAATGTACTCTAAATAAGTTTAGAAATATTCATGAATAATAATTTTATAAAAACTGGGGAAAACTAAGCTTTGGCGATTAACACCAAATACTATCTGGTCTGGATTTGTTCTTATATCTAGTGCCTACACGTTTTGGCATAATAATATAGAGACTGTATGATCATGAGAGTGTGCTCTTCTATTGAAGAGATTTTTTGACTGCTACTTGAAGAACAGCCTAAACATTAGGAAAAAAAAATCATGTGTGTTTTGTTTTTCTATGCTTTTAGGCATCTTCGGTAGGCAACAAGCCACCAGGGAAAGGGAATGCGATAAGCAATTTTTTTGGAAAAGCTGCTATGAGTAAGCATGTTCTTACCTTCCTTTGACTAATATATGAATGTTAATATAATAACATTATATCTGAGGTGAAAGCCACCTTGTCCAGTTTTTAACCTATCTAACACACTCCCATGTGGCATTCCTGCATCCTAACATAAACTTGTAGTATACAGATCTATATGTTGATGAATATAACCAACTGGAACAATAGATTTTATGGGTGAGCTGGGTTCAGTCGAGATATCCTGGAGGGTAGTTTACTTATTTCTGTTTTTACTTCCTGCCTTGAAAAGAGAATTAAATATTTGTTTTATAGTGTTCTTGAAAATGGGTGTTTAAAATAAAAGAGAAGTTTATTTATAATGGCCATTTATAAATATTTACTTTTTGAGAAAGCAAATCTCCTTTATTTAAAAAAATATATTTAACCATTGTAAAGTAATTATACTCCAATAAAGATGTAAAATATATATATATATATATAGAGAGAGAGAGAGAGAGAGAGGATTTTTTCATATAGAAAGAACCAATAACTACGTATTTTTGTACTTCTCATATCAAGTACACAGCCCCTGGGGGTATGTGGCCAGAATACCAGGAACAATGCAGGAGTTGCAGGATAATTATGGCACACTTCTTGGAGCATAGCACTTTACAAAGATTTTGTGGGAAGCAGTTTTGTTACATGCCTATGCAAGTAAAATTAGTCAGAAATCTGCTTTTCTGTGATGGTCAAAATGGTAGTTAGGGGACAGATTGGGGTAATCGTTTTTTTTATTTGCCATAAAAGCTATCAGAGGGCTTCCCTGGTGGCGCAGTGGTTGAGAATCTGCCTGCCAATGCAGGGGACACGGGTTCGAGCCCTGGTCTGGGAAGATCGCACATGCCACGGAGCAACTGGGCCCGTGAGCCACAACTACTGAGCCTGCGCGTCTGGAGCCTGTGCTCTGCAACAAGAGAGGCCGCGATAGTGAGAGGCCTGCGCGCTGCGATGAAGAGTGGCCCCCACTTGCCACAACTAGAGAAAGCCCTCACACAGAAACGAAGACCCACACAGCCATAAATAAATAAATTAAAAAATTAAAAAAAAAATTGGCTTGCACAAAAAAAAAAAATGCTATCAGAGAACATCTTTATGTTCTGAAAAAATATTGAAAATTTGCTACTTTCAGGTTATTGGGAGGCATGATTGTATTACTGCAGGCACAGTGCATAAGGAGGGCTCCCTACTTCTGTGAAAATATGTCATGCTAATGTCACTGGCCTGCACGCCTGGTGCTAGTCCACTATACCCAATCAGATTGTGTGGTTTCTTGGCAACTTTGATGGGGCCCACATGTTTATTTGTTGTTGTTGTTTTTAATATGTTTGTAACCTTAAAAGCCAGTGAATTTAAAAATTACTATTATTTCTAAAATACATAAAACATGACTGCAAATTGTAAAAGTCAAACAGAAGTATACATTTATTTATTCATGTGTTTATTTAGCAAATATTTATTGAGCGCCTACTACATGCTTGGCACTATTATGCACTAGTGATACAATGCAGAAAATGTCCTCATGGCCCTTATATTCTACTGGAATAGAAAGACAAATAAATACAGAAAAAATAAAATACTTAATGATTGTAATAGCTAGGCAGAGAGTAACAGGATATTATGATAGAATGTAATAGAGGGAGGGGGGAAACCTGGATAAAATAAAGGAATGAAATATTCACTTAATTAAAAGAATGGCTTACAAAGCTGATTTATTTAACAGATGTTTTTTTCAAGGCTTAATGTTTAGAGTAAAATTATGAATGTTTTTATTGTATTTGACACATGACAAGATCAGTGCAATGAAAATGAAGCTTTAGAGCTGGATGAAGAGTTGATTGTTGGTATTTGAACCATTTAAAACTAGATGCCAGACAATAACAAGTGTTAGCAAGAATGTGGAGAAATTGAACCCTCATACATTGCTGTAGGGAATGTAAAATGATGTGCTCACTTTGAAAACTGTGGCAGTGCTTCAAAAAATTAAACATATTTACCCAGCACTTCCACTCCTAGGTATCTACTCAAGTGAATTAAAACTGTGTGTTCACACAAAAACTTGTACAAATGTTCATAGCAGCATTATTCATAATAACCAAGAAGGTCTATCATGTGATGAATGGTTAAATGATATGTGATATATCCATATGATGGAATATTTTTCAGCCATGAAAAGGAATGAAATACTGATACATGCTACAACATGGATGAACCTTGAAATGTTATGCAAAATAAATGAAGCCAAACACAGAAGGCCACATGTTATATGATTTCATTTACACAGAATGTTCAGAATAGGCAAATCTATAGAGACAGAAAGTATATTAGTGGTTGTTAAGGGATGGGTTGGAGAGTGATGGCTAATGGGTACAGGGTTTCTTTTAGGGGTGATGAAATGTTCTAAAATTGGATGGTGGTGTTGTTGCAATTAAAAACCACTGAATTGTACACTTGAAAAGGGTAAATTTTATGATATGAATTCTGTTTCAGTAACAAAAACCTTAATGCTTTATATATTTCAAAAAATTATTGGTGACAAAATTAAAAAGTCATCATCTGTTATCATTCTTTGCTTAAAAAGGTGTTTCATATTTTTTTGCGTATACAAAGGAGATGCTTTTCTGTTTTCAGAATTCATAAGCTGCATACTCTTGGGAAACATCTTTTAATCCCTCTGACTCTTAATTTCCTCATCTAACAAATGAGAATGTTGGTACTTCGTAAAGTTGTATTCATTTTTTTCTAAGTGCTACGTTTACTATCATTTGGCTTGGGGGCTGTGATATAATGAGGGATTAGTAGGAGGCAGAAATGAAAACAGTTATAGCTAGAGTGGTAGTTGGAAAGGAGAAATGTTCTCTGACTAGACCATGAGCTCTGTTAGGACAGGGACTGTTTTTTATCCCTTTAGCCCCTGTGCCTAATATATTACCTGGCACCTAGTAAACTGTCAAAGGAATGATAGATTAATATTGCATGATGGGGTTATATGTCATCTGCTATACTTTATTTACAGATAAAATTAAAGTCAATTTGGATTCAGAACAAGCAGTGAAAGAAGAAAAAAAAGTGGAGCAACCTCCACTGTCTGTCACTGAACCAAAGCTGGCAGCCCCTGTGGGCCTGAAGAAATCTAGCAAAAAAGCAGAGCCTGTTAAGATGCAGCAGAAGGAAAGAAAAAGGTAGGAAAATTTTGTTACTTGTGGGGGAAGAGTGTCTCTGCTGGGGGTGAGAAGGTCTTTTTGGGCTTATTGACAAGCAGGCAGTTTTCAGCTGAGCACTAAATCCTACTAGGGATAGCCTTAAGGATACAGCTGCATAACCAAAATGAAGAGAGAAGCTCCATAGCTTGTCTAGTGAAGCAGAACTTGAATCAGCCAGTTCAGATGATTTAGAGCCCAAAGCCAGTTTTTTGGGCCCCATTGCGTTTAAATTGATTGTCTTCTCCTTTACTTCATTTTATATTTGTGGACATGGCATAAGCGTGCCTGATTGTATGTCTCTGTGTCTGTTTTTCACCTCAGATTGCCAAATGAGGGGTTACTGTTTCCAGTGAAATTTAAGAGAAAAAGTTCTTTGTTTTCTTTTTATATCAATGAGTTTATGTTTCAAGTGGTAAAATGTAATTAGAAAAGAAAACAAAAAGCACACAAGCTGTTAAAAATGAATCCAGGAATTTGAGACACTACCTCATAGTTGGTAGGAGCTAGTCTGTTGAAAGAAATTCTAAAGGACACTGTCAGCACAGATAGGCCTAGACATACTTGACTTTTGTGGCAAGATTGGGGCTACGCTATTAGAAAACATCAACAAAATGCTGACGTTTCAGAGGGTCAGAGCTCTCTGTCCAGTGGGCCTCACCTCCTAGGAACATGTGATAGGGATGGATTAAAATGTTTCTAACGATGGGTATGACACTCGCTGTTGATGGTTATTGCCAGGAATGCATTCAGGATTTCACCACCAAGTAGGACATTAACTGTATGTTTTTAGTAGATGCCCTTTACCAGATTCAGGAAGTCTTTTCTATTCCTAGTTTGCTGAAATGTTTTATGAATGGGTGTTGAATTTTGACAGATACTTTTTCTGCATTTATTGAGGCGATCGTATGGTGTTTCTGTTAATGTGGTGGATTACACTGACTGGTTTTCAAATGTTAAACCAGCCTTGCATTCTTGAGATAAACCCCACTTGGTCATGATGTATTATCCTTTTTATATATTGCTAGATTCGATTTGTCAATGTTATGTTAAGAATTCTTTGCATCTATATTTATGGGGGCTATAATCAGTTAATTTCTTGGCTGGTAATGTCTTTGTCAGATTTCAGTATCAAAGTTATGCCCATTTCATACAATCAGTTGAGAGGAGTTTCCTCCTCCTCTGTTTTCCAAAAGAGTTTGTGTAAGGTATGTATTGTTTCTTTCATAAAAGTTTGATAAAATTCACCAGTGGACCCAGGCTTGGAGTTTACTTTGTGGGAAAATTTTTATTATGAATTTGATTTCTTTAAATAGAGCTATTCAAATATTCTTATTCTTTTGGGGTCAATTTTGAATGTGTTTTTAAAGGAATTTCATCTGAGTTGTTGAGTTTATTGGCATAAAAATGTTTATAATATATATAGCCTTATTCTTTGAGTATCTGTGGAATCTGTAGGTATCACTATAGATTTCTTCATTCATTCCTAACATTGGTAATGTATACTTTTCTCATTATCAGTCTTGTAAAAGTCTTACTAATTTTATTAATCTTTTCTTGAAAAATAACTTTTACCTTTTAACATTTTCTATTTCATTGATTTCTGCTCTTTATTATTTCCTTCTACTTATTTTGGGTTTAATTTGTTATTTTTCTAGCTTAAGGTAGAAAAATAAGTTGATATTTAGTTACATAAGAAATAAGATTGAAGGTAAAAACTATGTCTTGTACTTATTTGTGTCTATAACACACACTAGGCCCTTGATAAATTATTGTTGATTGAATGAATAGTGTGGTGGAGTATCCAGACAGAGGAGCTAAATAATGTCAAGATGGATCTAGGTTATTTGTCTAGTAAAATTTATCACATTGTATTTTATAGTTAGTGGTATTTATGCCCATTTTTCCTGCCAGAGCTTCTTTAGAACAACGGTATTTTCTTGATCTTTGCATCTGAGCATTTAGCAAAAAGTCTTTATGTAGGTAGTAGCTGCTTATTTAATGCTTGTTGAATGATTGAAAGGCCAGTAGGGGAAGTAAGAAGGAATTTGGAAAATTTTTCAATAACCTGGTAAGTAGCTTACAGTGGTCTTTAGAGAGCTAGAGAAAGTTTTTATTCTGGTTACCCCACGAAGTGACCTAGCTGTGGTCAGTTAGCAGAGTATCCTTATGGGTCTATTACGACTCTTACTTTCTACCCTCTGGAATTAAGATCATGAGTTATGAAGCAAGGCTGACAGTAGCACATGAATACTTATATTTTTATTTTGTGTAACATGCTTAAATTATTCCCGAATGGCAACAGGAGGAAGCAAGTGGAGGTATCTGATGATGAGACAAAAGAAACTGAAAACATGAAGAAAAAGAGGAGAAGAATCAAACTTCCTGAGTCTGATAGCAGTGAAGATGAAGGTGGGCATTGCTAATTTTTTAAATTTTAATTTTTGGCTAGTGGGATTGTCTCAGTCAATTTGGGATGCTATAACAAAAAATACCATGGACTGAGAGGCTTAAACAACAGGAATTTATTCCTCTCAGTTCTGAAGGCTAAGAAGTCCAAAATCAAGGTGTCTGCTGATTCAGTTCCTTGGTGAGAACTCTCTTCCTCATTTGTAGACAGACACCTTCTTGCTATATCCTCCGTGGCAAAGAGAGAAATCATCTTTCTTGTGTCTCTAATCTCATTCATGAGGGCCCTATCCTCGAGACTTAATTATCTCCCAAAGGTCCGCCTCCTACTTCTATCATATTGGGGATTAGGGCTTCAATATATAAATTTTGAGGGAATACAAACATTCGGTCCACAGAAAGGTCAGTTCTTATTATGATGATTTTAGGCTCAAGGAGCTAAAAAGTTACTTATTATGGGTCACAGTGACAATAGTAATCCTAGCACTGAGAGACACAGTGTACCTATTTCTGTTTAAAAGCTACTTTAACCTTTTGACAAGAACCATAATCTTATGGTAATTTGTCAAAGTAGCAAACACAAAGGGAAAGAGAATAAGGATTATTACATTTATTAACAAGGACGTTTTCTTTTTTAAAAAATAAAATGGAGCTCTTCCTTTGGGTACCTTCATGTGAATCTTATAAAATGGGTGATATTGTAGGCATAGGGGTATTGGTGGCGCTTTGTACCACATAAGTAAAACCATGCTAAGATGAAGAATCTGTATGGTCATTGTTGAGAGGGAATGACACTGTGAACCCTTCCAGTTTTAAGTTGTAGACACTGTTGTACAATAAGCGAATAGAATAAGGGCAAGAGTCTTGCCTGAAAAATTAATGTGCCTTTTAAAAGAATATCAATTATTCTAAGAGCCAGTATCAATTATCCTTCCCAAAATGTGTAAATGAAAGTGTACAGAAAAAGGAGGAGACCAAAGAGAACAATACCTGGGTTGGACCGATATGCCAGATTACTTTGATCCTGAAAAGCCTGGTTTGAGAACGAGTGGTGAAAAGCTTGAGCTGCTGTGATTGATTCTCCATGAATTCATGGCCTAATGAGTATAAAACATTTTTGGTAATGGCCAGGGGAACTATCGTCCAAAGGGATTCAGCATCATATAAAGGTAGACAAGAGCAAACAAACTGACACTAAAAAGAGATTAAAGAAAAATGAATGCAAAAAAAGGAACCTGCTATGCTGTTGAAGGACAAAGCTAAACTTGTTAGATTCTACTTTTACCAGAAACTAAGAAGCGCTAAAAATGGTAACAGAGGCTCCCCAAAAGTGGGGGGATATTAGCTCAAGTGAGTGAAAAAACAAATTATATATACAGGTGACAGTAATGCAAAAGAAATGAATATACATAAGAAATTGTACAAGAAAGTTAAATATGTCTATGGCAGAGGTACATCTTTGACTCTTCCATGGATTTAGGGTTTCCATTGACTGTGGAATGGATAGGGATAGGGTATTGTGACCATCCCAGTGGAGCAGTTGCTATATACTCATTCCATGTCATTTATCAAAATGCTTTAACCAAGACTACAGAAAGGAAGATTCCCAAGTGTGTGATGAAACAACCATCAAGGAACATTCTGACTGGTTAAGAGTTGAAGGAAATAGAGGCAAATCTATGCAGACACACAGGAAAATAACTTAGCAAGTAACTTAGGAATGTGTGCTAATTGGAACAGTTTTCCCTAAATTCCAACCAGGAAAAGAACTTGAAGAAGATTCTAAAAAAGTCTTTGAAGCCATCATCCTAATGTACATTAAAAAAGTAAACTAGATACTCTAGTATTAGTGAAGGAGTCAGCTCTAAGTCAAGGAATTACTGTGGTTGATTGAACACTCTTTACATACTTCTGAAATATTCTCTGTAGTTCTGATCCTTAGCTCACAAAAATAATACCCTTAAGTGATTAGAAATATGAGTGGGGTTATTTAGTTTGGAAGGGAGAAGAAATGTGAAAGAGGTGGACAACCTATAATAGCAGATGATATAAAGCAGAGGCTCTCAGATTTTTTTTTCTGGCAAAGATAATTTTTGGCATCTGACTAAATTTATAAACCTTTGCCATTTTATTCCTAAATTTCTTCTTTGTCTCAAAGCCAGTGGGATTTCATTTTAAACATTCATACAGTCTCTAACCTATTATTGTTTTATTTCTGTTACACTATTAGTTCAATATGCTGTCTTCAGCTGGAAGTTAGTACATGAGCAGCGGGAGTGGAGGAAATGGCAGAGACTTTGCAGTTAGACAGACCTGGGTTTAAATCTTAACCTTTACCACTGACCATGTGACTTTAGGCAGATTACTTTACTTAATCAATTCCTGTTTTCTCGTCTCTCATATAGGGATGTTATCACAAACTGTGCTGGCCTTTTATGAACATTAAATAAGATGCTGCGTCAAAAGTGCCGGGACAGTGCTTAACATAGAGTCAGTTTTCTTATTATTCACCCCACTTTTCCTATTGAAATTCAGTAAGCGTTTAATGGTAATAAACACACTTGAAAGTACCTTCTCTCAGAAAATTCCCGTCAACTTCATATCCTTAACTCTCTACCCAAGGGACTGTTCCTTTCTCTTTCTCCCTGGCAGAGTCATAAGCACCTTTAGCAGTTCTATTGTACATACTCCCTTTGTAAAGCGAGAAAAGGCCAGACCCAGAGAGAAACAACATTAAGAGTACTATCTATATTGCTAGGAAAAAGTTTTAAATGGTATGTTTCAGTCCTTGCTACCATTTTCAGTCCTTGCAAACTGCTTATAGGGAATGTTAAGCAAATGACCCACTGCCCCTTTTTTAAAGGTTAAAGGAAGCTATGAATGATTTTCAGGAATCCTAGTTACCCATCTCTTCCAGAAAACTCTCTGATAAACAGTGGTTACATTACTGGATCCCTGCAATTAGTTTTACCACAGCTCTTATGCTGCCCCAACAAAGGTTGCTTTCCTGGGGTGAGTGAGGTTTCTCATTCCTTATGCTTATGTCACTAAAAATATATTGAGGGAGAATGCTTGGCTTGGTAATAAAGACTAAGGTAGACAGACATGGATTCTAGCATATGAATGTGGGCAAGTTTTAAAAAAGTCTCTTTGAACCTCAGTTGTATCAATATAAAACAGAAATAGTAATAGTGATTTTGTGGGGTTATTATGAAAATGAATGATTAATGTTTGTAAAGCCCAGAAAATTCTAGTTGTTTTCCCTGTCCTTCCTTTCTTAAAGTATTTTGTTTAAAAAAACTTTTTTAAACAAAGTAATACATGTACACAATTTCAAAAATACAAGTTTTATAATATATAGTAACCTCTCCTATCAGACTCACCTAATGGACTGATGCTTCCCTTGTCAACTTTTTCCCATCTGCCTTCCATCTTCCAGGGATTTGTTGAAATTTCTTATTCATTAAGAGCTCTTGGCTCCTCTGGTGTTCTCTTCCCCATTATGAGAGGGTTACAACATTTCTTTCCTTTATTATCGTTATAATGTTTCTCTTTGGGGGTGTGTGGAAGGGAGAAGGAGGTATATGCTGAATCTTCCTTGACCTAGAAGCCCATCATCCCAAATTTAGTTCAGAAAATGATTCTTTTCCTTTATTTAAAAGAAATTGTTACTGTATATTCAGTGCTAGGGAAATCATGATGCCTCTGCCTGTGTGGACCTTAGAGTCTGAAGGTGAAGTGTAGATAAACAGTCCATACAGTGCAGTGAGAGGGGTCTTAGAGGGTGCCACTGGGATTGTGTTTTCCTTGGTTAAGTCAAGTTGTTACAGAACTGTAAATAGAGTAAGAACTCTTAAACTTATTACTGAGAGTACTCAAAATTCCTTTTTTTTGGCATCCTCACCACATAAACTTCACTCCCACCACTGTAACACATTGTGACACAGCTTTCTTAATAGCTATACCTTCAGAAAAACGTGTGCTTGGTTCTGTGGTTTGACTGGACTTTTGCTTCCTTGAGCTCCCATCATGTTCCAGCCTCCCAGAGCTGGTTAATAGCTGGACCACTTTCCTTTTATGTTTTTATTTCCTAGAGCTTATAAAGTTTTGGGGCCCATTTCATACTTGAAGTGTATAATTGTTTCTTTCTGGCTGTTGTTCTGCTTCACCTCTTTAGGTCATTTGGCCTTGAACCCTCCACTGTCATAATTTTTAACACTGACCTAATCGGTTGGGAGAATTTCAGATCCAAGACTTGTGCTAAGAATTTGAATACAGCCAGGAGATTCAGGGAGCAGGTGAGGCTAAGCAGCTTACCCAGTCCCTTGACCAGCAATTTCTTTGTGGTAATTAAGCAATAGGTCAGCTGAGGATTTTCACTTCCTCTCTTATGGGCCTTATACTATTTCTGGAACTATTCAGAAATGATGGGATCCCCGTGGTGGTACTGTCGTTTCAGGTGGTACCACTTCCGTAGCAATATTTCTCTCCTTAAAATATTCTTTCCTGCTAATCTCAGTGTAGCAAAATAAGCCTCATCAGTGAGGCAAGTGAGAAGTAGTTCCCAAACACATATTAACAAGCAAGTCCTAGTTGTTAGAGCTGTAATTGTGATCATTGTGTCAAAGATGATTTCCCCACTCCCCAGTTTATGCTCTTAATATCAGCTGGAAAATTTCAGTCTAACATACATCTCAAGTGATGGCAAATAATCCTCAGACCACAGTCACAAAATCACTGTTAACTATTATTTCTGTTTTATACAACTGAAGTTCAAAGAGATTTTTTTACAACTTGCCCACATTCATATGCTAGAATTTATGTCTGTCTGCCTTAGTCAAGCATTCTCCCTCAATATAATTTTAGTGACATAAGCATAAGGAATGTGGATGCGTCAGTGTATTTTAAATATATTTGTAATGGATTTGTAGCTCTTCAGATGAAAGGTACTCACATTTGATATAATCTGAGGATTATCTCCACTTACTTGATCTTAAGAGAAAATGTCTGGCCCTGAGTGGTAAGGTAGCATGGGATAGTTGGAATAGTAAGACTATGGAATCAGACTGACTGGGGTCTAAAACTTCCTGCCTCAGTTGCAAGCTCTGTGCCCCTGACAAGTTAACTAACCTCTCTGAACCTCTGTTTACTCAACTCTAATGGATGAATAATAGTATTAGTCTCTTAGGTTTGTTGTGAGGATAAAGTAAAATAATGTAAGTGAAATACATGACACATGGTAGATGATCAGTGGATATTTTTTTTTTTGATCAGTGGATATTTATAAAACAACTTCATACTTTGACTTATCTATAAAAGTAGAAGCTTAGCTAAGATGATCTCTAAGGTATATTCCAGCTCTAATAATTCTTGATTCTTTGATTCTCTTTGTATGAAAATTAATAAAATATGTATTTTAAAGATACTTATAGTTATATAATTGCAGAGTCCTTGGTTGTCTTGAATTACTGCTTGCAAAATACCCTTTGTTGGACATGGAAGTTTAGAGAGCCAGTGGAGAAGGCATTGTACCAGACACTGCTGTAGTTCTCTTATCTAAGCTTGTTTCCTTATTTCAGTCATACTAGACTCTCCTGGGGCTCATGAAGCTGAGTCACCATCCCCACCTCCTCCTGCTTCTCCATCTCCTGAACCAGTGCCGAAGACTGAGCCAGAGCCTCCTTCTGTCAAGGTACAACTTTACTGGGATGTGTCCTTTATCGCCCAAGGATAAAACTACTCTGCTACGTTAGTTCGCTGCTGTACACTTCACAGATGTCAGTAGCCGGCTCCTGTCTCGTCCTGCTCTCCTATAGGTAGTGCAGAATGGGCATTCCCTCTCTTCTCTCCTGAAGAGGGAGTTCAGCCATAAGGTGTCATCTCAGGAATGTGGCCAAAGTCAATCCTGGGAGCTCTTTTGTTTTTCATTCCCTCCAGCTTTAGGGCAGCTGTGCCACCCAACTCCTGTTGGCATTGTGCAAAGTGAAGTCTTGCAGCAGAGTGTGTGAAAGACAGAGTAGAACAAACAACTTATGCAGATTTGTTGCTCTTCAAGAAAAGGGCTGCAAATGGGGAAATACAGTTTTCAATGATCTTCATCTGGCTCTTGTCTGATTCTGTTAGTGTAGATAATGAAGGACTGAGAAGATGGGTGGTTTTTTTCCTTTATGAATATTAGTTTTCCTTAATTCATTGTGTTAAGACTCATTTAAATTTTGCACTGATTTCCTCATTAGCTGAAGAGAAAATGGGGTGGAAGACCAGTGGAGAGAAAAGGAAGTTGGTATAAGTAATACCTTTTGATACTAAATTAGACAGTTGTAATGTTGCAGTGCCAAGATTGAACTAGCAGGTATCCACGGCAAGGGTGGATGCCATGGAGACCTCTGGTCTGGTTTAGAGGCCTTCCCTGAGTGCTTCCATAGTATCTGCTGTGGCCTTCCATTAAAGCCCTTACCACAGTGGATTGCAATGGTCTGTTTTCTTTGTCTCTCTCCTCCACTAAGGCCCTTGTCCTATTGGTCTTTTTAACCTTGACGCCTGCACTACCCAACAAAAGTTTGTTGACTGAATGAACACAGTTCTTTGCTCAACATGCTACTTTCCTTCTCACAATGAAGTATCAATGAGCATAACTTGTCTGTGGTTGGGCTGATCCCCTAAAGGGAAATTTGTAGATAACTTGTTTAACTTTTTATCGTCATAGAATATTGGAGGGTGATTGTTATAGAGTAAAAAACTTTTGTTATTTTTCTCTGTAGCTTGATTGGTCAATTTAATGTTGTATCCTCTGATCTTCCTATGATCTTTTAGGGCTCAAGTGGAGAAAACAAAAGAAAACGAAAACGTGTGCTAAAATCTAAAGCCTTTGTGGACGAGGAGGGCTGCATAGGTAAGAAAAATTTTTGACTCCAAATCCAGAGATAGAGTTATTACCATGGAGAGCACCTTAATCCCTTACAGAGCAGGGTGCCTCAGACTTTAATATGCACATGATTCATCCCCAGGTGGTGCTGGGCTGCTTTCCTGTGGCCCACACTTTGAGTAGTGGAATATAGGGAACACTACAACTAAAGTCAGAATACCTGGGTTTCTGTTTGGGTAATATGCTTGAGATCTTGCATAAAAGTCACATCATCTCTGGTGGGGAGTTTCTTGATCTGTGGAGTGGAGGGAAAATACCATTTTGCCTATATGTGGGATTGTTGTGAAGATTCATGTGAAGTAATATATTTAAAAAACACTTTCAAGATGGAAACCACAATACCAATTTTAAATCATAGACATTGAGAAACATTTGGGTTTTTTTTGAATGTTTGTTTTATACATTTGAACAGTGGAAAAGAAGCTCCTATAGAAGACTAGACTCTGAAGAGAGTGTCAAGAGTCTTCTTTGTGTTTTGTCCCATTTGTTCTATAGAGGGGTCTGACTCTTCCAAATCACTTCCTTTATGTTTCCTGCTTGTAAGCCATGTTAGGTAACAGCATGTGCTTTTTATGGAGGCCTAGAGGGAAATTAGAATTCAGGCCTCAAGTCATTGCTTGATTCTTCAGCCATGTTTTAGCTTGTTCTACCACGATTGACCGACTTCTGTGGGGCTTTTAAGATTTAGCACTTGAGGCCCGATGAGATGTTCAGATCCTGGTACTGTCTTTTGTGTTTGTAAAAAGTTGTGGGTTTAGGCTCTTCAACCGCTTGTTAGTGAGATAGCCGAGAATTGTCATTTCTCCTTTCCTGTGGCACCTGCCACACACTGGCTCTCCAGAGAAGTATTTTTTCCCTTTCTTGATTTTCCTTTTCTGGTTCAAATTTTTGTCTTAAAAAGATTGATAGACTCTGAAGAATCAACTTTCCCTAGGCAATGTGGTTGTTAAAACTAGTGAAGGGGGCTTCCCTGGTGGCGCAGTGGTTGAGAGTCCACCTGCCGATGCAGGGGACACGGGTTCGTGCCCCAGTCCGGAAAATCCCACATGCCGCGGAGCGGCTGGGCCCGTGAGCCATGGCTGCTGAGCCTGCGCTTCCGGAGCCTGTGCTCCACAGCGAGAGAGGCCACAACAGTGAGAGGCCTGCATACCGCAAAAAAAAAAAAAAACTAGTGAAGACCTTTCATCAGTCTCGAGCCCTCTCCCATTCCCCACCTCCCACTCATCTGAAAAGGCCTCTGCCATTTTAATTGTAGCATGTGATTGGGAATAAAATTCCTTACACAGGAAATTTCTATCTTTTCAGTGATAACTTTCTTGTGCCTATGAATTCTGGATTTTGGTCTTTTTTTGTTTTGTTTGTTTTTTGCTTTTAGTCTTCTAGTAATGAATTTCAAGCCTCTTGGTTTGACTGTTAATGGTAATTTACATATTTACTGTTGAATTTTTTATTCTTTTAAACTTAAGAGGACAAAAGCATCAGTGCCAGTTTTTCCCTCCTGCTACCCCAAAAGAAAAGTGTCAAAAATATCTTTATGGGAGTTCATTGGGAATTTGGGGCTAATTACCTATTGCTTTGTTCAAAACATAGTACTCAAGTTTTGGCCAGGTATGGGATGTGAACTTTTTTGTACTCCTGTCTCCAGACAGGACTATTAAGAGCCTTGGATGCAACAATGAAAACTGTGCTCACATAGCACATTTTTTTTTAAGGTTTTTAGTCCAAGGTCAACCTAATGAATCTTGGCTCCTGTAACCAATAAAGGAGTTCTGCTTTCCTCTCTCTGCTCAGACTGTTCCAGATGTACCAGCACAGGGGGCTTCTCCTGTCCTGTACTGGATGGGGGTTGGTCTGTGGGCTTAAAAAGCTGATCTTTCCCTTTCTGTGAGTTTACTACAGGGACTGGGGAGTTGGGCCCCTGAGATAAATTTGGGGTGGACTTCTGGACAGGGTGGATTTCTAAGAGCAAAACAGTTGAGTGGAAAAGAATTCTTCTACCCATGCAAACTGCGCCTGTTTTTATGGCAGCCCAGAAAAGTGGCGTGTTGTTCAGCTAAAATAAAGGTCCTGTATTTTTAAGTTGAAATCTCCTTTGTTCTGTAGTTTGAAGTAGCCACAGCTTTGAATATAGAAATGCTCCTTTTAGCTCTTAAGGTATATACAAAGTGTTCTGCTTAAGAAATTCTGTTGGTGCTGCCCTGACTGGTTTTTAACTCCCTCAAGCAGTGCATTGCACAGAGTCGGCAATGAGACAACCAGTGGTTAGTCATGAAATAATGAGCTAATTGATGCTGAAGTTTAATATTACAGACATGCCACCATTTGAATACATAATATAGCTTATGGAGGAGCAAGTCTTGTCTTTTCTATATCTGTAGGTGGCTCTTTAGAATTCCCTAATTTGAGATATTGAGTAAATAACAGCTCATAATTTTGTTCTAAAATCCAGTTATGTAATGCTTTTGAAGTTGCATCAGGATGGGGATGATGTTCTGGGTTCATAATTGTTGAACTAACAAGTATACCATGGAAATTCCTGAAGTATCTTAGAGCAACATTTCTTAAACTTTGTTGAGTAGATGCATTACTTGAAGATCTTGACAAAATTCAAATTCTGATTCAGTAGGCCTGGGTTAGGACTTGAGATTCTGTGTTTCTAATAAGCTCATGGGAGATTCTAATGCCTCTGGTCTGTGGAGCCTTAAGATCTTCAAGAACGCTTAGTATATATTGAAAGCTTACTAGTGTTTTTTTAGCCTCTTCGTTGACAGGGGTCAGCCAAAGTGACTTCTAGGCTGTTGAAAGTAATGACAAATCCTAGGAACTCTTAGGGAGGGGACTGTTGATTATGCAACCTTAATAAGAATAGATGAATAAGGTGAAGGAGTACTCCACTGGTTATAGCCAGTTGACCTCCAGCGTGGCCCATTGCAAGAGGAAAATATAGCACTGAAGAGTGCTTGCCAAAGACTACTGGGTGTATTTGTACATTTTGTAGGGCAGTATATCACCTTTTACAGGGGAGCAAAGAATAGTGATTCTCAAGGTGTGGTCCCCAGACCAGCAGCATATCAGCATCACCTGGGAACATGTTAGAAAAGCAAATTCTTGGGTCCACCCCAGACCTATTGAATCTAAAATTCTGGAAATAAAGCCCAGCCATACGTGTTTAAATGAGCCTTCAAGTAATTCTGATACACATTAAAATTTGAGACTATGTAAGTGACAGACTAGGTATTAGAACACAGGTGTATTTGATTCCAAAGCCTATGCTTCTAGAACAGTTCGGCGGATATATTTTATTAGAAAAAATTGGTCAGTAATCGAGAGCTTAAAACTATCATTGTATGTTAATGGGAAAAAATACCTTTCACTTTACTCATTTGAATATTATGCATATTAGGTTACTCTATTCAGCTAAGAAAAGGTGTTTTCCTTTTTCCATCATTTGCTGAGAAAGGATTTAGATGACGTTGACTGTACAGCTGCTGCATCTCTCTAAAGTCACAGGAGGGTGGCATTGTACTGTTTCTTGCGGTTGGTGTGTGCACTGCAGTAGTATTGAAGAGACCCTCATCAGTTCTGGGACATCATTGTTAGAAGCGATTGTCTGCCTGTGCCCTTTGGGGCTTCCTTATAGTGACTCCTCACTGGTATAATTTTTTTTTAAAGTTTCCAGTGGGAAGGAATCAGTGAATTTTATTGGTAGGAGAAAAGGCGCAATACACCCTTGGCTGACAGGGAGTAAAAACACTGGGAACTTTTTCTCATTTTATCGTTGTCCTTCCTTAAAACTATCAAGTTTGTCATCTGACCAGGTTTGCTTGAGATAGTCATTCTTCATGATGTAGACCATTACTAAATCCTGGGTCACTGAGAACCAAGGACTGAATAGTTGAGTAGCTAATCTCCAGTTCACAGTGGGTGACATCAGGATAGGACTAGCCAGGAGGGTCCATGGCAATGAGTCTGGCTAGGTAGGATGGGGACTGGCTGGTAGAGCAGAGCTTAAGACCAGGAAAACCAGTGATGGAAATGGCAGGCACTGTGGGTCAGGGAGGTGAGACTGAAGAAGTCAGTCAAAGCATGGAGGTAGAAGTAGGTGTTTGAGATGCAGACACTTCTTATGTAGAGCTCAGCAAGTTAGCTAAGCATAGACCAAGGCCCAAATGCAGGATTTGGGCAACCACATGATAAGGGCCCACTTAAAGGCATGGGGCATAGCAGTGACGGAGTAAGGGTGAATGTTGATTTTGAGCCCCAGCTAGAGGCTGTGTGAGCTCAAAATACTGCTTCCTCCCTGAGGCGGGATCTGATCTCCCAGCGGGATTGAGCTGCGATGGTCAGTGAGCACACCTCCCTTGGTCAGTGGGTCTGAGGGGATTGGAGTGAACCAGACATCTCTTTCTCTCTCGAGAGCTGTGTTCTAAATGACTCAACCCACTCATATCCTATTTTTTTCTTTATTCTTCCAGTAACTGAAAAGGTCTACGAGAGTGAATCCTGCACAGATAGTGAAGAAGAGCTTAAGATGAAGACTTCCTCTGTACATAGGCCTCCCACCATGACTCTGAAAAAGGAACCCAAAGAGGAACGAAAGGGCCCAAAGAAAGGAACTGCTGCTCTGGGCAAAGCCAATAGACAAGTGTCCATTACTGGCTTCTTCCAGAGGAAGTGAACTGCCATCTCTGTTAGGTCCAGAGATGTGGAGTGGTCAAGGGACAAGACCAAGACATACAGACTCTCACTTACTGTGTAAGTTCATCCAGTACCTCACCTCATCTTTATCAAAAGACTGTTTTTCCATCCTGTGAGGTTTATACAGCTTCTGGTTTTCAACAAAAAGGAAATCACCTGGAAGCAAGAGGCAAAAGAATATTTCAAAAGCTGTTATCTTCCAACATTTTTTAAGCACAATTTTGACCTGTCCAGGAGAAGAATTCATTCCAAAAATAAATTGGAACAGGTTTCAGAATTATCACTGAAGCCGTTAGTGGCTGATCCACTGTGCCCTACCCACCCTGTGCCCTTATCCATCCATTTATGGCTCAGGAAGTGATCCTCTGTGTTCTTTTGTATTTTGTGGACTTGTGTGGGTATTCTTTTATGCCTGAATTTTACTGGATGTGTTTACCACTTCCCCATCCTCCCTTCCCCACTACCAAACTTTTGTGTGAAGCATTTTCTGTAAGTCTTTTAAATCTTGGTTGGACTAAAGGCTGAAACAAAAATCTCCCGGTAATCCTCTTTTCCTTCATTATGAAGTACACTGACACCTGGCCACAGACCAGCACATTACTTGTGTTCTAGCCCTTTCACAAAAGCTCTTACTCTTGAGCCCTTTATTCGCAATTAGTGGTTAGGGAAAAGCCTCAGGCAGAGCACAAATAGAAATGTAATGATGTATTCAACCCCACCAGAAATTACTTAGAGTCAACATTGATGACATTAGAGGACTTGTCATGTTGCTGACACAGGCTGTGCTTTATACTACACTTTGTGATTTTTGTCTCCTCCTCTCTCTCCCTTTCCCACTCTCAGTACCTAGAGAGGGAAACCCATACAGTGAAATGAAGGCTAAAAAGAGAAGTCCCTTCTTACATGCAATGTACAACAGTTAAGTAAAATTTCTCCTTTTCAAGGAAACTGAATGTTAGAAACAACAATTTTCCAGGAAGGTAATGAGGAAGAGGTAAAGCACATTGTCTATTGATGCTGCTCCTCTGTATTTTTAACTTCCTCACATGCTTAGAAGTACAGGCTCCCCAAGAAGAGATGGAGAGACTGAGTCATTGGTAGATCTAAACATTTTCATTTGTTACTTATGGAAAATCATTTATTCCAGTGATAACTTGGAAGCACCTTCCTTTATGGCTGGACAGTGAGCTCAGGGGATGGAGGTGGTGTGGCGGTGACCTTGCACAGTGAGCTCTGGGGAAAGGAACACAGGCTCAGCTGCTGGAGTGACTCATGACTTAACAGACGAGGGACGTCTGACTTCTTGTTCCTTCTGCCTTCGCCTGGTGTATGTCGTAAGTGATGCAGTCAGCCGTCTACTGTTTAAGGTTAGGATTGTGACTGACCTTAGATTAATAGGAGCTTCTTTAGCAACTGTCACCCAGGGCCCTCCAGCCAGGCACCCCATGGACTTGATTAAAACCAGAGGTTTGGGAGATTAGTCCCAGCATTGCATTACGTCTACAACTTGAGAAGGCTGAGGCTTTGTGCAGCAAGCTGAGTAAAGGTTGACACATTCCAAACTCCTTTCTTTTTTAAATGTAAAAGGATGGAGAGAAGGGTGGAAAGGCTGGATTTAACTTTCCAAAAAACTTCTGGAGAGGAATCCCTTTTAAATGGTTATTTTCGCCATTGCCTCTAGTCATTTTTCTAAATAGAAATGGAAAATTAAAGAAAAAAAAAGCAACAATCCAGCCTTTTAAAAAAAAATTATCATGCTGGGATCTCTAATTAAATCACATTTTGAATTGGAAAACTCTGGTGCTGGTGGAGTTCTGTCTTTGCAAGCATAATGCAAATCCTGTGGTCACTGTGCCCAGTATGCTGCCTACACTCTGAGCCGTCTGCAAGGCTTATTGAGTAGTAAGTGCTGGCTGTTTCCTTTTTGTAAAAAAAAAAAAAAAAAAAAACTCTACCATGTTATCCACATGAGTTAAATAAATTTGAGAAGTTGTTTTAAAACAGTGCTTCAAACTGATTGTCTGATGAATCTGTTACTTGACAGGATGGCAACAGTGTATGCAGTTATTTAAACTCTGAACAGGAACAAGGCTGGTTTTCAGTTTATATTGTTAAAACTGCATACCCATAGTCTGAGATGGACAAGTTATTTGCTGTCTTCATCATTTTTTCAGTCCTGTGGGAAATCTTAGATTCAGCCAACCTCATTTTTTAGTTCCTTTAGAAGAAAATCTAGTCCTGATCTTGCACATTGTGTTAGTCTGGCTTCACCACTTGCTGGCTCTGTGACCTTGGGCAGATTTCTAAACCTCAGATTCTTTATCAAAATAGAGCTCAAACAAGTTACCATGGGCCACCAAGAGTGAAGTAATGTGTATACAGAATAAATTCGGCACACGTAGGTGCTCTGCAAATGATGGCTTTCTTCTTGATGTCATAAATGATGCAGTCAGCCACCAACTTCCTGAAATGTTATCAAGGGTATGACCCAGATGTTACACTCTTTCAAAATATTCATTCTGGCTGTCAGTGTGGTCAAAGAGGGAAGATAGTTACCTTATTTTATGAAAGGTTTTAGAGAGTATATTTTCTTATTGAGAGAAAGTGAGATTCGTAGATGGCTATATTTACTATTCATTAAAACATTTATTGCGTATCTCCTATATGTCACGCTTCTGTCCTGAGCACTAGAAGGTAGAATCCTAGAATTTGGCACTTGTCCTCAGGAACTAGTGGAAGGGACAAGAAAGTAAAGTGAAATCATAGCATCACATGGTGAGTGCAATGATAAATAAGCGCAGGGTCCTCAGAGAGCTCATTGGGGGGTGTGTGTGTGTTGAGGACATCTTCCTGAAGGAGAGAAAGCCAAGCAGTTTTTCTGAAGGATGAGTAGGATTTTACCAAGCAAAGAGGAATGGAAAGGATTTTCCAGGTAGAGGAACATGACTTTTGGGGAGAAATGGACTATTAGAATTTGGGAATAGGGAGGGAAATATATTGGGAAGTGAAGTTGGGGTCCTGCTAAGGAGTTTGGATTTTATTTGAAGACTACGAGGGCCAATCAAAGAATTTTAAGAAGAGGAGTAACATTAGAAGTTGATTTTTATTTCAGCATGACAGCTGGCATTTTCTTTGATTTTGTGTGCCATATAGGGAGTGTTTCTACCCATGCTTGCCCATCGTATCTTAGTTCTAGTAGTATTCAAATTAAAGTTCTAATGGAATTAAAGAAAAATGTTCTGGCTAAAGTAAGACTGCTTAATTCTGGCAGTCAGGGTAGGCAGTTGCAGTATTTTCCCTTGCCTCCCCCCATCAAAGCAGCTTTCTCTAGCAGAAATGATTTCAGTTTTTAAAAGTGATTTCAAAAACTGGTAGTTCTTCTCTGACACTCTCAATGATATGAGCCTCTACTCATTTCCCTGAAAAAAACGGAGGAGGACGAGTGGAACAGTTCTATTCCTTTTCTTTGTTTCTCTAAGAAGACATTAGTTATTATACAGGAGAGAGCTGAAGAGAAGGGCCATATAAGGAAACGAAATAGTTGCTCCAGGACCTGAGTAGAGTGAGTGCATAATAATGTATTTGCCAGAAACGTACTCTGTGTCAAGACTCGTTTTGGTAAACTTGTCTCCTTTCATTGGTTCCGGGATCTCAGTATGCTGTAATGCAGCTTTTTACCACCACAAAACATTCTGGGGCTGCCTCGTTTTGTTGTGAGAAGGCAGTATTGCTTTTTGAGTTATTACCCTGGCGGCTCTGTAAATTAGCCCATGCTGTCACTATGCCCTCTCTGAAGGGCACGTTGTACCCAAATGACTGCATTTAGGATGGACTCTTGCCACTCCCTGCTGCATGACACTTCTCACCATTTGTATCTGTGTCCAGTTTTTTTGTGTTCTTAAGTGTGGGCCACCCACAGATTGCCACCCAGGCTCTTTAGCCTGAGAAACTTGGGAAGGCTTCTGATCCAAACCCACCTTAACTCTAGAATTCCCCCTCATTTCAAACCCTAAATATCATGTGGCTCCTCTGCCACCTCTCCCCTTTTTTCTCATTTGCTTTTGCCAGACTCCTTGTTTCTTGAGGCTTCACTTTGGCTTCTCCCCCTCTTTTTTTTTTAATATTCAAAGTTCTTCACAGCTAGTCCTTCTATAACTTTTTTTTTCAGTCTTTTAAGGCTTTCTTTCTCAAGGTTCTTATGTCGTTTATTGAACTGCTCTTGAAGAATGGAAAAACCACATTGTTTAGTATCTACTTTGGGTCATTCAAATCCAGAGGGTCAAACAGTTGTTGAATACTAGTTATGTTTAGTCCTGGATAAGATACTTGAGGGATTGCAAGAGCTCAGAGGCTATCATTATGGAGTGGAGGACAGGCACACTAAATAGCATTAGATAGCAACTGAGATGATGCTTAGATGAGTGGTAAGAGGGACTTAATTCAGAAGAGAACCTGGATAATCATAATGGGCGAAAATTTATAGTCCTATGTAAAGAATAACAAAGAATTTAAGACAAGAAACAGGCTAAGGAAGGTTCACCATTTTAGTGGATTTTTAAAAAAATGTTTATTTGGCTGCACTGAGTCTTAGTTGCGGCACGTGGGATCTTTAGTTGCAGCATGCGGGCTCTTTTAGTTGTGGCATGTGGAATCTTTAGTTGTGGAATGCGGGCTCCTTTAGTTGCGGCACGTGGGATCTAGTTCCCTGACCAGGGATCGAACCCAGGCCCCCTGCATTGGAGTGCAGAGTTTCCCTGGACCACCAGGGAAGTCCCTTTAGTGGATATTTATCTAGCTGTTTGAACATCACCATTTACACAATCATTGTATAAGTAAACCATGGTAAAGTGAATCCTTAATGGGGTTATTTCTGCCCTACCTTAAAAATGAGAGTATTGACAAGATAGCAAGCAGGTACCCAGTGTTATTCCAAAAGGCAGTTTACAGGATCTACATACATTGGATCAGCATGAATTCAACTCAGTTTTGCACACACTCAACAATTTTGACATACTGGGGAAGCAGGGTGCTGTGATGGAAATAACACAAGTTGGGAGGCAGAGGGCTCTGGATTCAAACCCTGTTTAAGGCACTGACCTTAGGTAAGACGCTTATCCTCCGAGAACTTGTTTCCTCATCTTTAGAATGAGCTACACCATCTACCTTAAAGTGTTGTTTTCAGGCTTTAATGAAATGTTGCATGGGCAGTCAGTCCCTAGTATTCTGACATATATTAAGCTAACACAAAGCAGGATAACTCATTTTTTTGCGCACCTACTATGTACCAGACACTGTTCCAAGAATGTTAAAGGTATTAGCTTCTTTTTTTTTTTTAATAGATTTACTTTATTTATTTATTTATTGGCTGCGTTGCATCTTCCGTGGCTGTGTGCGGACTTTCTCTAGTTGCCGAGGGCTTCCCATTGCAGTGGCTTCAGTAGTTGTGGCACACGGGCTTAGTTGCTCCGCAGCATGTGGGATCTTCCTGGACCAGGGCTGGAACCCGTGTTCCCTGCATTGGCAGGTGGATGCTTAACCACTGCGCCACCAGGGAAGCCCCTAGCTTCTTTTTTTAATTGAGGTATAGTTGATGTACAATATTAGGTGTACAACATACTAATTCAGAATTTTTAAAGGTTATATTCCACTTATAGTTATAAAATATTGGTTATAGTCCCTGTGTTGTACAATATATCTTGTAGCTTATTTGTTTTATATTAGTAGTCTGTACGTCTTAATCCCCATCCCTATTGTGCCCCTCCCCCCAGATATATTAACTCTTAATCCTTACAGCAACCCTAAGAGACAGGTACTTTTATTTCCATTTTACACATGAGGAAACTGAAGCAGAGAAATAGCGAAACTTGTTCAAGGTCACAGAGTTAGCAAGTGACAGAGCCAGGATATCAATCTTGACAATTTGGCTTTAGTGCCTGTAGTCTTAACCACTGTGCTATACTGCTCTTGGCTATATATTAGTTCACATTGCCATACCGCCCAATGATGATTCATGTTCGTTTTTACAAGTGAAAGTGCAACTAAGTTGTTCAGATCCCAGATTGTCAGATTTGAAGGTGATCTTAATGTTTATCTAACTCAGCCACCCATCTGCTGCATGAGTCCTCTCTACAGCATCCCTGCCACATGGTCTTGAATCTGTAAACAAAGATTCAATTATGTCCAGTATACCATACTTACTAAATTACAAAGTTAGATAAGTAGACTAATAAATGTTAAGAAGAAGGTAAAGAGAGGCTAGAATAAAGTTTTATAATTAATTTTAGATCATCAGGAAACTCTTCTGAACAGAGCATAGTTCCCTAAGTAATCCATTTGGTTGCTTTTAGTTTAAATCAAGAACACTTTTTCCTTGGAAAAGATTGTCCAACTCTTGGCCTTGCCTTTGACTTAACCTTTGTAAGAAAATCAAAAAGAAATTTGGCATTTTTTTGCCCTATTTAAGCCATGCAGGTAGTAAAGCGGCCTCAGGACACTTGTTGCCACTGATTGCTCTGAATTAGGCCAAGGGAGTCTTCTCAAAACCAGGTTTTCCTAAAAGATATGTGAAAATTACATAAATATAGCATAATCATGGTATTGTGCTTTTTTATTCTCTCCTGGAATGGGAGGTACAGGAAGCAGAACCATTTTCCTGAAAACCATAAAGCCTGATAGGAGTGTTTCCCTTGTCCCTCTTACTTATAAAGCACCTTTACATGGTGCTTTACTTCATCCTATTTCATCCTTGTGATAGCCCTCAAGGTTTTTCTCTCCCCTGTTTTGCAGAAAACAAGCGTAGGTCATTTAACGAGTATGCCTAACACCTCACATTAAGGGAGTGGACCAGGGCTAGAACCAAGGTCTTCAGACTTCACAACGTGTAACTTTTCCACTGTAGAGTAACTGCTAAGAAGAAGAATGTGTTGGTCTACTCATGAGTTTGCCTTGAATGACTGCTTACTGATTTGCTCCACAACCATGGTGGCTGCTGTGAAAGATAAAAGAAGCACACGACAAGTTCTCTGCCTTCCTGCAACTGACAGTCATTGGAAAGGCAAAATGTGTGCATGTTATGCATCTCACAGACTTTTGCCAAAAGTTTCTATGTGCCCAGCACTGTTATGCTAGATGCTGGGGGATATAAAGATGAATTTCTTGCCCTTGAGGGGTTTACTATCTAGTGGAGGGAGAGACATAGATAAATAATTTAAATGTGCTATAATGATACAATAATATTAGTGCTTACCCTGGGCCAAAATTTGTGCTCAATCCATTTTCTCTAATCCTCACACTTTTCATCTACAAATGAAGATAAAAGAGGCTCAGAGTTTAAATGATTTGGCCAGTAAGTGGCAAAGGTGAGATGCATTTATTTTTAATAATAAATTTGTAACAAAAAATTGGAGGAACTGGAATACTCAAGTGGTTGTGATTAGCAAACCTGTATAGGAAGCTGACTTCCTGTCACATGGTGTGTGAGCAAACATGGAGGTTGGAACAAAAGGAGTTAAATGAATTACACCTTTAGAATTGTCAATCCCAGATAGGGGTGATCTCATCAGTGGTTCAGGTCACTGAATCTTTTGGTTACAAGCCCCCGCATCTGTCTTTACATAAGGAAAACCACACCAGTGGACTATACATTAGGCTAGAAGACTATGTCTTTCCCTCTGGTTGGTGTTCCAGCTGGCCTGGGAGGAGGGCCAGAGTTTAAACTCCAGTCTTTCTGACTTGAAACCTATATTCTTTCCACTGTACCATGTCCTTTCTTCCCTGCCTAAGGGTGAGCCCAGGGAAGGGTTGTCTGTGACTACCTCAGGGATTAAGGATTCACAGAGGATGAAGTGCTTAAACTGAGAATAGATGTTTGCCAAATGGGAAAGTGAAGGGCACCCCAGGCAAAAGGAACAGGACATACTACGTAAAAGACATAGACACATGAGAAAGCACAGAGTGTTTAGGGAGCTATAAGTGGTTTAGTGACAGATGGAATAGTGGGTTATGAGACAAATAGGTAGGGGCCAGATCACAGAAGTCTTTGCTAAGTAGTTTGGACTTCACTCTACAGGCAATAGGAAGCCATTGAAGAAGTTTAACATCTCAGATTCGTACATTAGAAAAATCGCCATTTGTAGCCTGAAGAGAGAATCACCAGTATGAAATAGGTCATAAAGGCCAAATTGCACCTGCATCTTGAGACAGAACAAGCTGAGGAAAAGCTTGTTCTATCTCAAGTGAACAAGTTTGAGGTTGGATTTAGTTCAGTTTTAGGCAAATGATTCTTTTGATCCCCTCGGAAACTCAGGACAGGAGAGAATTGGGAGTGCCTTCAAATGTGGAATGATTAGCCTTTTGCTGGTTCATCTCATGCTTGGAAATCCTCTGGCTCTTGCCTGAGCCATGGTCCTCGTTAAACCATGGAGATGGGATTGGTTCCACGGTTCCACTAAGGATCCATGTAGGCTGTTCTCTGACGCACGAACACACACTCTGATTTAGACCTGGAACTGACTGCATCTCCCTGGAATTCTTTGGGCCAAAATGACCCATAGTCCCAGACTGGTCAACCAAACTCATCCTATGAATAATGAATAAATATGACTAAAGTCATATTTATTGTACACCTGTTCCATGCCAGGTGTTTCTGTATACTTTATCATTTATTCCTCACAATTTTGTGAAGTGTAGATATCAGCCCAATTTTGTGAATTAGGAAATTAAGAGAGGCTACCACCAGGCTAGCATACAGTAGAGCTGGGAGACTGAGTGTCCCGTTGTCATCCACTCCTGACATGAGTTCTTTTCCAGTGGGGTGGAGCGCAGTAAGCAGTCTTGCTTATTGTAACTAGGGTTCACGTCAGGCACTCACTGAACAGCCATTATACTTGGGATTGTACAATGATATGATTCTACTCTAGCAGTGAGTTCTTGCTGCAAACTCCTGAACTCACCCCTAAAATAAGGGACCAGCTATCCTGAAGCCTCTGCATGAAGTCCCCCACCCTTACTTAGAGTCGTACATAACTCACAACATGAATTACGTGGCTTCCCAACCAGTAACACGTTAGTAGCAGCAGAGCGGCTAGAGAGGGTCGCTTTTTGCTCTCAGCAAGTAGTTGTCACTTCTTGGTTTTGTAGAAAGTACTTGGATTTTAGAGACAGATTGGAGCTCAGTGCCCATTCACCACCAGTGTGACTTCTCAAAAGTCACTGAACTGCCCTGAGCCTCAGTTTGCTCATCTCTAAGATGAAGATAATATCTATGTCAAGATTAGTGTGAGGATGAGAGATCATGAAATGTCTGGTTCATAGTGCTTGGTCAGGAAATGATTACTATCATTATTTTCAAAGCAGTGCTTTGGGCTTTAATCTTCCCTATGTGAGAAAAATGAGTTGTCATCCTTCATTTGTTTGTTTTTCAACTAATCTTTATTAGGGTACCTACTTTATGTTATAAACAACACTTTGGACTATCAAAACTGATGTTCTGCCAAAGTGAGGAGGGAGTGTTTCAATGGGCAGCCTTGTGATCTGCTCAACTGTCCAATCCATGACCCCCTTGATCCACCAGCACCCCTCCCTCTCAGCGGGCTGCTGTGTCATTCTGTATATGTTCTGAACTCTTGTTTCAACCACGTTTCTACTTGAAACAGTTTAGAGGAAAGTCAGTGGTCTGAGTGCACATTCGATTTCTCCAAGTACAGGCATCAGAGGGCGCCTTTATAAATGAAAAAATAAACAGATCTTCGGCAGTGAAGAGGCCTCCCTCTGCTTCGCCCAGGGATGGGGGTGGGGTGCTCAGGCAATAGTCACGCCTGCAGTTTGAGCCCATCTGTGTTTTCTGTCTGCCTCCTGAGTACTGTCCCCTTGTGGTTTGCATCATTCCCAGACACAAGCCAACTCCAACCCTCCTCAATCCACTTGGTCAATAGCTGTCTTATTTAAACACGCCCCCTCTCTCTTTGGGCGCCAGATGTGAAGTTTCAAGGCAGTAGAGGCCGGGCTGGCTAATGCTGGGACACCTGCTTTAGCAGGCAAGCCAGTCAGCTGCTGCTTCTGATGATGTTGGCCCTTTTTCACGGACTTCATGAGGGTTTCACCCCACCAAGCACACACACAGGCAGCTGAAGGAGCCTCATAAATTATGGTTTTGTTTGTTTACTTAGGGCAGGCAGCGTGGTGTAGTGGAAAGAGCCTGCACTTGGAAGCAGAAAACATGGGTTTGAGTCCTCACCGGTTTTGTCTTTAGAGCATCTCTTTCTTCATAGATATCACTACCTCATATGTTATATAAGTGTTGTTTGTTTCTCTGCTTATCTCCTCCACTACAGGTAGTTAAGTGCTAGGAGGTCAGGGCCTGCTTTGGCCATCGTTCTATCTCCAGCACCTAGGACAGTGCCTGGAACATAGTAGGCTCAAGATTTTTTGAATGAATGAATGAATTCTAAAACTGCCTCTTCCACTCATTGGCCATGTGATCTGGGAAAAGTCATTTATCTTCTCCGGGCCTTCATTTTGTCAGCTGTAAAATGAAGCCATTAGATCTCTATCCCTGATGCTCTAAGATGATAATAATTCATTCATTTAAAAAATTACCTTGGGACTTCCCCGGTGGCGCAGTGGTTAAGAATCTGCCTGCCGGGCTTCCCTGGTGGCGCAGTGGTTGAGAGTCTGCCTGCTGATGCAGGGGACACAGGTTCGTGCCCCGGTCTGGGAGGATCCCACATGCTGCGGAGTGGCTGGGCCCGTGAGCCATGGCCGCTGAGCCTGCGCATCCGGAGCCTGTGCTCCGCAACGGGAGAGGCCACAACAGTGAGAGGCCCGCGTACCGCAAAAAAAAAAAAAAAAAAAAAGAATCCACCTGCCAATGCAGGGGACATGGGTTCAAGCCCTGGTCCAGGAAGATCCCACATGCTGCGGAGCAGCTAAGCCCATGTGCCACAACTACTGAGCCTGCGCTCTAGAGCCCGCGAGCCACAACTACTGAGCCCGCGAGCCACAACTACGGAAGCCCACGTGCCTAGAGCCCGTGCTCCACAACAAGAGAAGCCACCGCAATGAGAAGCCCGCACACAGCAAAGAAGAGTAGCCCCCGCTCGCCGCAACTAGAGAAAGCCTGCACACACAGCAACGAAGAGTAGCCCCCACTCGCTGCAACTAAAGAAAAGCCCATGCGCAGCGACGAAGACCCAACGCAGCCAAAAATATATAAATTTATTTAAAAAAAAATTACGTTGTGTCTCTGGGCTGGGCACTCTGCCAAGCCCTGACACTACAGAGTCATGAGCAAGTCAGAAATAGAACCTGCCCTCATGAAGTTTTTTTTGTGTGTTTTTTTTTTTTTTTTTGCGCTGTACGCGGGCCTCTCACTGTTGTGGCCTCTCCTGTTGCGGAGCACAGGCTCCGGACGCGCAGGTTCAGCGGCCATGGCTCACGGGCCCAGCCGCTCCACAGCATGTGGGATCTTCCCAGACCGGGGCACGAACCCGCATCCCCTGCATCGGCAGGCGGACTCTCAACCACTGCGCCACCAGGGAAGCCCCCCTCATGAAGTTTTGAAAGGGAGAGGAGACCAAATAAATTATGGCGTAAACAGGTATTGAAGGACCATTGTGATAAGCCTTATGAAGGATCTGTAGCAGGCACTATGACAGGATGTAATGGGGGGACCTAACCATGTTGGGGATCGTCCAGGAAGATAACCTGGTAAGAGTGACATTTAAGCTTAGACTTTACGGATAAGTAGGAGTTGGCCAGGCAAAGGGGGTACAGGATTTCAGGCAGAGGGAAGAGCACACGTGAAAACCCTGGAGGAGGAATGTCTATCTCCAGCACCTAGTGACTGCACAGTGACTGACAGGGAGGTTGTACCCATGATGAGGCCAGAGAAGTAGGCTGAGCCAGACTGTTGGGAAGCTTGAGGCTGTGGGAAGGATTGTGTCATTCTAAAGGCAGAGAGAAGCCATGGAAGACAATCCGTGTCATTACAGAGAGAGCCCTAGTACAGACAAAAGGGAAAGCTGGACGCCCTCCTTACACGCCTGTCCAAGATAATGGGCAGATTTTACCCCATTTTATAGGTGAGAAAATAGGTCCAGAGAGGGCAGGTGACCACTGGGCAAGTCAGTGGCAGAGCCTCATCTTAGACATTTCAGTCCACTCCTCTCAATACCCTATTGCTTTACAGAGCTGAGAGCTTTTTCTCCCTCTAAAATCCTCCAGATGGCTAGGATTTGGACCTAAATACCTTGTAATAGTAACTCTTACTGAAAATTGAATGTCTCATAAGCCACTTTTAAGCAAGTCTGATAAGAGACAAACTTCTTCTGAGCATTATGCTTGCATTTGGGGTAACTGCAACCAAATCTTTGATGTATTTTAAGTTATCCTTAGGATCGATTCCTAGGAATAGAATTACTGTGTCAAAGGATATGCATTTTTTATTTTATTTTATTTTTTGCGGTACGCGGGCCTCTCACTGTTGTGGCCTCTCCCGTTGCGGAGCACAGGCTCCGGACGCGCAGGCTCAGCGGCCATGGCTCACGGGCCCAGCCGCTCTGCGGCATGTGGGATCTTCCCGGACCGGGGCACGAACCCCTGTCCCCTGCATCGGCAGGTGGACTCTCAACCACTGCACCACCAGGGAAGCCCAAGGATATGCATTTTTAAGACACATTGCAGACTGCCCCCTCAAAGCTTGTACCGATTTGATGTTCATTGTCAGTACATGAGAATGACCTTCTCACTGCTTCAAGTAACATAAAACTGAGTTGCCATGTGTATGGCTGATTTATTTTGTTGTGCAGTGGAGGCTAACAACATTGTAAAGCAACCATACTCCAATAAAAATTAAAAAAAAAAAAATGAGTTGCCAGCCATACTTAATTTTCTCACTTAGAGACAGGAAATACAACAAGACTTTGACAATTTTAATTGAGGAAAGAAGATGAAGCTTTAGAGATGGTGTCCAGTGGAGGCAGGAAACTCCCCAAGGCCTAGGAGGAAGCCGAAAGGTACCTCACATGGGGTCGGGTCATTTGCTGACAGCAGGGCACTCCTGTGCAGCTGCTGCTGCTCAGAACTTGGTGTGGTTCCTGGAGACATAAGCAGAGGGTCTATGAAGCCGATAGAACCCTGTGGACTGGGGACATTAAAAGTCCTGAGAAGGAAGAAAAAACTCCAGCAGAAGCTAAGTCGGTAGGGAGAGCAGCATGAGTTATCACTGCCAGCAGACTCGAGAGAGTATCATAATGGGCTTGTTAGTTCACCGAGTGGGGTCACTAACAAGAGTGACCCCAAGAGTCAGAGATCTTGCCGGTCATTTCCCTCACTTGGCTGGTGTGATAGACCTGTATCTTTATCTCCTACAGGGCCTTGCACAGAGTCCTTGCTCTGGGTATGTTTCAGGGCCAAGGGGACTTTTCAGTAATTTGCTGTTAATTCAACAAATATTTAATGTGTTAGGAAGTGGAAATAAAGTGAAGATTAGGATGACCATGGTTTGTGAGCGTGCAGAGTTTACAATCTAGTGAGGGTTAACTATAGGTAAGAACTAATTACAATATTTAAGAGAAGGGCTATGAGAGAGAAGTACAGGACATCATAAAAATATATCAGAAGGGGCCCCAAGTCCAGACCTGGTGGATATGGTAAGGGTGCAGGGTGAATTCCAATGAGGACAGGGACTGTGTATACCTTGTTCACTGCTCTGTAACAGTACCTGCTACATGATGGGTCCTCCATAAATGTTTGATGAATGAATGAACAAAAGAATGAGTGAATAAAGTTATGCCAATATCTAAATTGGTAAGACAAAAAGGATAGAAGTCCAAGTCAAGGATAGAAATAATGTTCCATACAGAGATAAAGGCAGTGTAAAGGCCTGGATAGATTAAGAAAACAGTTCAGTGTGGCTGAAGAAAGTCAAAGAAGCTCAGAGTGGCAGGATTCAAGGCTGAAGAGGTAAAAGGAGGTCTTACACTAAGGAGTTTGGATTTTTTTCTTAAAGGAAATAAGAAATCAAGGAAAGTTATTAAGCAAGGAAGTGATATAATCAGATGATAGTTATTATGTGTCAGCTGTATATCAGAGACTTTACATATAGCATCTCTTATTTTCAGAACAACGTTACAAAATATATATTATCCCCTATTTTATAGATGAGATTATGTGGTTTACCTAAAGTCAAATAACACATGTGGGACTGAAATCCATGCCTGTCTGAATCCAAAGCCTGTGTATTCTTCCCATATATCCCACTGCCTCCGTTGTGTCTGATGTTCTCACTTTCATTTCCTGTTATGGACAGTGCCCTTCACCTGGTCCTTGGCTCCAAGAACACCATCCTTTAGCCAAGCATGTCACTAGCTGGTTAGGACAACCCCAAGCCTACAGGCTGGGCCATTACTGTGTGGGATGGTGAGAGCTTGTGGCTTCAGATATGATTCTTCACCTGTCAATCTGTTTGCCTTTTCCATCACATCTGTCCAACAGAGATTTTAACACGCTGTAACATAACTGCAATGATAAGAATCATTTGTGACGCTTCTGCAAATGCTCTACGCACTAAGATCAGGAATTGATATGTATTACTTCTTTTCATCTTAACAACAACATTTTGATTTAATTATTATAAGCCTCAATTTTCTCATGTCAAAATCAGGCTAAGAGAGTTTGACTTGCCCAAGATCACACAGTTAAAAAATGGCAGATTTCTGCTTCTGGTCACACAGAGTAACTGGTACTGAATTAGCCATCCCATCACGAACAACTACAAAACTGGATACAACATGAAAAAATTGTTTTCAGACACTGGACAACAGGCAAAGTAGGAATATTATCCCTAATAGAAAGAAAACAAATATGATGTGCCTCATTATCACCCAATTTGGAGACATTTTCTAGACGCTGATGCAGGGAAGGGGTTGCTAAACAGAACATTTGTTAAGAAGAAGAAACAGAAAGTGAAGTTCAGGGTTACTGTGGCAGCTGAAATTTGCAGGGCAGGGTTTCATAGACTGGAGCTGCATAGCAAAGGAGCTCCAGAAGTATGCATAGGTGTCCCCGACACATGCAGAGGAAGATGCGCCATAAGGCCAGGCAGGGAACAACTACTGGAGAACTGTGAGCTGAACAACTACCACTGCATGCAGAGAGCTAAAGTATGGCTGAGTTGTAACTAGTCAGAATATAGATGTCTCACTGGGTACTCCGCACATTCAATAGAACTCTCAGAAAGACCAAGCCTTAAGGTCAGGGCTAATCTAGCCCTAGAGTAAAGCCTACTCTGGACGCACCCTCACAAACACCAGCCTCAAAAGGATCAAGCTCATGCACAAGTAAATTATCTGCCCGCCAGAGCAAAACTCAACACCCCATTAAAGAAGACAACAAAATTCAGACACCCAACAATGTAGCATCCATGATGTCCAGCATAAAAATAAAATATTAGTAGACATGCAAAGAAGCAGAAAAATATGACTCATAACCAAAGGAAAATAATGTGATAGAAACAGATCTGTGAATTTTATTAATGTTGGAATTAGCAGACAAGGAGCTTAAAATAGTTATAAACGTGTTCAAGGCATTAGAGAAAAGTATAAACATAATGAGGGCAAGTAAGGAACCTCAACAGAGAACTGAAAGTTATAAAAAAAGACAAATAGAAACGATAGACTGGAAAATATAATAATTTTTTAAAATGTCACTGCTTGATCTATGGATTCAATGCAATCCTAATCAAAATTCCAGCAAGTTATCTTGTGGACATAGACAAAGAGATTTTAAAGTTTATTTGGAGGCTTCAAAAATCCAGAACAGCCAACAATATTGGAAGAGAAGAACAAAGTTCAAAGTCACTATCTGACTTCAAGACTTACTATAAAGCTATAGTAATCAAGACAATGTGATGTTGATAAAAGAATAGACAAAAAAATCAACGGAACAGAATAGAGAGCCCAGAAGTAGATCCATATAAATATAGTTAACTGATATTTGACAGAGGAGCAAAGACAATACGATGAAGCAAAAACAGTCTTTTAAACAAATGGTGCTGGAACAGCTGGACCTCCACACACAAAAAAATGAATCCAGACACAGACTTTACACCCTTCACAAAAACTAACTCAAAATGGATCACAGACCTAAATATGAAATGCAAAACTGTAAAACTCCTAGAAGATAACATAGGAGAAAACCTAGATGATTGTGGGTATGGGGATGACTTTGTAGACACAACATCAAAATCACAATCCATGAAAGAAAGAATTGATAAGCTAGACTTAATTTAAATGAAAATTTTCTGCTCTGTGAAACACACTGTTAAGAGAATGAGAAAACAAGTCACAAACTGGGAGAAAACATTTGCACTAGATCTATCTGATATAAGACCGTTATCCAAAATATACAAAAAAACTCTTAAACTCAACAGTAAGAAACTGAACAACCCAATTTTTTAAAAAAGTGGACAAAAGATTTAAACAGACACCTCACCAAAGAAGAAATACGCATTGAAATAAACATATGAAAAGATGCTCTATATCATATGTCATTGGGGATTTACAAATTGAACAATGAGATACTACTACACACCTATTAGAAAGGCCAAAATCCAAAACACTGACAATACCACATTCTGGCAATGATGGGGAACAATAGGAATTCTCATTCATTGCTGGTGGGAATGCAAAATGGTAAAGCCACTTTGGACAGAGTCTGGCAGTTTCTTACAAAACTAAACAGTTTTACCATAACAAGCCAACAATGGTGCTCTTTGATATTTACCCAAATCAGTTGAAAACTTATGCCCACACGTGAAAATCTTATGTCCACACAAAAACCTGTATATGGATGTTTAGGGCAGCTTTACTCACACATGAAGTAAAAACTAACAGAACTGGAACTTCCCTGGTGGTGCGGTGGTTAAGAATCCGCTTGCCAATGCAGGGGACATGGGTTCAAGCCCTGGTCTGGGAAGATCCCATATGCTGCGGAGCAACTAAGCCTGTGAGCCACAACTATTGAGCCCGCGCTCCACAACTACTGAAGCCCGCATGCCTAGAGCCCGTGCTCTGCAACAAGAGAAGCCACCACAATGAGAAGCCCACGCACCACAACAAAGAGTAGCCCCCGCTCACTGCAGCTAGAGAAAACCCACCCGCAGCAACAAAGACCCAACACAGTTAAAAATAAATAAAATAAATTTATATTAAAAAACCCCTAAGAACTGAAAAAAGAGATAAATCCACAATTTAGAAGGATATACAATGATGAGGGCAGGCCTTCTGGAATGGCAAAGTAAGAAGCTCAGAAAATGCTCTTAAAAAAACCAAAACTCAAAAAACCAAAACATCAAAACTGGACAAAATTGTCAAAAACAAAAATGATCAAAGGCTTACAACAAACTGAGAAGTATTGATTCATGAAATATTACTGAACCTTTGGCAAGAAACGTAAGCAGTCTGTGACATCTTCGCCTGTGGCTGCTTCTAACCCTTTCCCCTCACACCACCACCCCAGCTCAGTCATTGTGGTAATTGTTCTACAGGGAGAGGCAAGCCATGAAAAACTGCAGCTTTGTTTCAGGAAGGGTCTCACTTGATTTGGAGCAGAGCTTGAAAAACCCCATGCCTGGGGCATTGAGAGAAACAGTAGCAATCTTGGCGACAAACAAACAAACAGGGAAGGCCAACAACTCAGGTAGCCTGATTTTGAGGTGTTGGTTGGGGCAAGCAAAGAAATTTAACAGGGATATACCAGGAATGAGCCAGCTATTGTGGGCCTTGATAAGCTCCCAAACAGTTCCAGCAAAGCACATGTGCAGGAGAGACCAAAGAGTGCTCTGGCTATCTACATATTCCTGGTAGAACTTGAGTCCATATATGCAGGTACAGGGGACATGAGAGTGCCCAACAGACTTGTAAACTGCCAGGATTTTGAATGTGCTGTCTAACCCATACATTACATTCATCACAGCCATTGAAGAAAACAAAAATCTTATGGGCTTAAGGTGTTTGAGTGCAAACTGTAACCAGTTACTGGTTGACTACTTAGCAATGCTGACACAGAGGCAATCCCTAGGAAGCAAGGCTTAAAAATAAAGACAAGAATTCAAGAAACAAAACAAAAAATAAGAAAATCACCAGTCGCGGGACTTCCTTGGTGGCGCAGTGGTTAAGAATCCACCTGCCAGTGCAGGGGACATGGGTTTGATCCCTGGTCCGGGAAGATCCCACATGCCACAGAACAAATGAGCCCATGTGCCACAACTACTGAGGCTGCGGTCTAAGAGCCTGTGAGCCACAAGTACTGAGCCCATGCACCACAACTACTGAGGCCTGCGCGAGCCCTAGAGCCCACAAGCCACAACTACTGAGCCCATGTGCCACAATTACTGACGCCCGCGTGCGCTAAGGCCAGTGTGCCGCAACTACTGAGCCCACGTGCCGCAACTACTGAAGCCCGTGTGACTAGAGCCTGTACTCCTCAACAAGAGAAGCCACTGCAATGAGAAGCCTGTGCACTGCAATGAAGAGTAGCCCCTGCTCACCACAACTAGAGAAAGCCGGCACACAGCAACAAAGACCCAGTGCAGCCAAAAATAATAATAATAAATTTTAAAAAAATAATAAGAAAGACACTAGTGGCTGCACACTACAGGCTCCACAGATTTATTCCAAGCAAGTTACTAAACAACCAAATGCAACAACAACCCCTAAAAGAAGAAAGAACAGATTTCCGAATTTCTAGAATACATTATCTAACAAATACAAGAAATGAGATATGTGAAGAAATGGGAAAGTGTGACCCATATTCAAGGGGCAAAAGCAGTCAATATAATAATATACAAGATTTGAAAAATCTTATCAACCAATTTTACCTGATTGACATTTACAGAACACTGCACTCAGTAACTGCAGAATACCTGTTCTTTTCAATTGCATGTGGAAAATAAACCACGCATATTTTTACACAATTCAACACATATTCTTGATAAAAAGGAAAAAACACAATTTTCCGAAAACTAGAAATAGAACTAAATATTCTAAATCTGTAAAGCAGAATCTATGAAAAACCTATGGCTAATTATATACTTAATGGTGAAATACTGAACACTTTCCCATTAAGTTTAGGAACAAGGCAGTGATATCTGCCATTATCAATTTGTTCAATATTATATTACTGGAGGTTCTGGCAAATGCAATAAGACAAGAAAAGTAAATAAGAGACATACAAAAGGGAAGTATGCCTTCAAAAAGGAAGAAGTAAAATTGTCTTTATTTTCTAAAAAACATGATCACGAACATAGAAAAACTTAAGAAATCTAAACACACAAACAAGAAAAACAAAAAACTATTGGAGCTAATAAGTGAATTTAGTAAAGTGACAAGATACCAGGTTAACATACAAGAATCAATTGTATTTATATACACTAACAATAAGAAACTGAAAAAAATTTTAATTTAAATACTATTCATAATAGTTTTGAAAACAAAATATTTAAGAATAAATATAACAAAACATGTGCAAGACCTCTACATCAAAAACCATAAACACTGAAGAGAGAAATTTAAAAAATTCAAAATTAATGGAGAGATATCATGTTCCTGGATTGGAAGAACCCAGTATTGTTAACTTGCCAATTCTCTCCAGATTGATCAATAGGTTCAAAGCAATACCAATCAAATTTCTAGTAGTCCTCTTTTAAGAAATTGACAAGTTGATTCTAAAATTTATATGGAAATATAATAGACCTAGAATAAATCCATCTTGAAATAGAACAGAGGTAAAGAATTTACATTACCATTACAAATGAGAATACATGAAACTAAAAAGCTTTTGCACAACAAAGGAAACTATCAACAAAATGAAAAGGCAGCCTACTGAATGGGAGAAGATATTTGCAAATGATATATCTGACAAGAGGTTAATATCCAAAATATACAAAGAACTCATACAACTCAACATCAAAAAAACCAAACCACCCAATTAAAAAATGGGAAGAGAATCTGAATAGACATTTTTCCAAAGACATACAGATGGCCAACAGACACATGAAAAGATGCTCAACATCACCAATCATCAGGGAAATGAGATACCAACGAGATATCACCTCACACTTGTCAGAATAGCTATCATCAGAAAGACAACGAATAATAAGTGATGGCAAGGATGTGGAGAAACAGGAACCCTTGTGCACTGTTGATGGTATTATGAATTGGTGCAGCCACTATGGTAAACTGTATGGTGGTTCCTCAAAAAATTAGAAATAGAACTACCATACAGTCCAGTAATTCCACTTCTGGATGTTTTTCAAAGAAAATAAAAACACTAATTAAAAAAGATACATGCACACCAATGTTCATTGCAGCATTGTCTATAACAGCCAGGATTTGGAAGCAATCTAAGTGTCCACTGAAAGATATATGGATAAAGATGTGGTGTGTGTGTGTGTGTGTGTGTATGTGTATATGTATATACACGCACACATACATATACACACACACAACAGAATACTACTCAGCCATGAAAAAGAATGAAATCTTGCCATATGTGACAACATGGATGGATCTGGAGGGTATTATACTAAGTGAAATAAGTCAGACAGAGAGAGACAAATACTGTATGATTTCACTTATATGTAGAATCTAAAAAACAGAAACAGACTCATAGATACAGAGAACAAAAAGGTGGTTGCCAGAGGGGAGGCAGTAGGGGAATGAATGAAATAGGCAAGAGAGGTTAAGAGGTACAAACTTCAGTTACAAAATAAAGGAGTCACAGAGATTCAATGTACAGCATGGGGAAATATAGTCAATAATATTGTGATAACTTTGTATGGTGACAGATGGTAACTAGACTTATCATGATCATTTTGTAATGTATGATTTGATAGTCATATCAAATCATATGGCGTATACCTGGAATTCACATGGTGTTGTAGGCCAAGTACACTTCAATTAACAAGAACAATAAAAAAAGATGTGTAATCACAGTTTTCTAATATGTTCTGCAGTGAACAATAACATTGTTATAATGATGCAAAAGCTAATTATCAATATAATTAAAAATATGTTAAAATTTGGGGAAGAGGATGAGGAAGGAGAGGTGGAGGTATAAAGTCTTCATCTCTTATAACATTTATGAGTTTAAAAGTTACTTTTTTGAGTAGTTCCAATAGAGACCCCCAAAGTCTAAGATATTTACTACCTGACGCATTATAGGAAAAGTGTGCTGATCCAAGTTGTTTATCTTACGGCCACAGTGATGTTCACAGTACAGGCATACCTTGGAAATATTGTGTGTTTTGTTCCAGACCACCACAATAAAGTGAATATTGCAGTAAAGTAAGTCACAAAATTGTTGGTTTCCCAGTGCATGTAAAAATTATGTTTAAAAAAAAAATTATGTTTATACTATATTGTAGTTTATTACATATGTAATAGCATTATGTCTAAAAAAATGTACACACCTTAATTTAAAAATACTTTATTGCTAAAAAACGCTAGCCATCATTTGCGCCTTTAGCAAGTCATGGTAGTAACACCAAAGATCACTGATCACATATCACCATAACAAATATAACAATAATGAAAAAGTTTGAAATATTGTGATAATTACTAAAATGTGACAGAGACATGAAGTGAGCAAATGCTGTGGGAAAAATAGTCTCAATAGACTTGCTTGATTCAGGGTTGCCATAAAACTTCAACATGTAAAAAATGCATCATCTGAGAAGTACAATAAAATGAAGAGCAAAATTTAATGTCAAAAAATATATATACTTACCTATCCATCTCTATATCTACATATTGACAAAAGACTTTTATTCAGAATATATAAGCAACTCCTACAGTGCAACAGTAAGAAGACCCAACTAAAATCCAATTTTTTAAAAGTGGGCAAAAGATACAAACAGACTCTGAACAAAGGAAGATAAACAAATGGCCAATAAACATATGTTCATGTGTTTGATATCATTATTTATCAATAAAATATAAGTGAAAACATTGAGATATCACAACATGCCCACTAGAATGGCTAAAATTTAAAAGACTGGCAACACCTAACATGGTGAGGATGTGGAATAAGCAAAATACATTGCTGGTGGGAGTGTAAAGTGTAGTGATGCAATCACTTTGAAAATTAGTCTGGAACTTTCTCATAAAGTTAACATGTTCCTACCAAATGACTCAGCAATTCCACTTGTAAATATTTACCCAAGAAAACGAAAACATATGTCTATATAAAGATTTGTACACTACTAATGTTCATAGCAGCTTTATTCCAAAACTGGAAACAACCCAAATATCTATCAACGGGTGAATGGATAAACAAATTATGCTATATTCACATAATGGAATACAACTCAGAAATAGAAAGGAATGAACTCTACCAAACATTTAACGAAGACTTCACACCAATTTTTCCAAACTCTTCCAAAAATTAGAAGACACTTCCAACTCATTCTATGAGATCATTGTTACCCTGCTACCAGAAACCAAAGACATCATAAGAAAACTACAGACTCATACCTCTTATGAGTATAGATGCAAAAACCCTCAACAAAGTACTACCAAACTGAATCCAGCAACATATAAAAAGGATTATGCACCATGAACAAGTGATATTTATCGTAGGAATGTAAGATTGGTTAAACATCTGAAAATCAGTTGATATTCAATATAACATCAACAGAACAAAGGATAAAAACTACATGATCATGTCAATAGAGTCAGATAAAGTATTTGATAAAATCCAACCCTTTCTCGTGATAAAAAAAAAAACAACACTAAAACATTAAGAATAGAAGGGAACTTCCTCAACCTGATAAAGGGCATCGATGAAAACCTACAGCGAACAGCATATTTAATGGTGAAAATCTGAAAGCTTTCCCCATATGATCAAGAACAAGGATGTCTCTTACCACTTCTATGTAACATTGTACTGAAGTTCTAGCAAGAGCAATTAGGCAAGAAAAAGCAATAAAAGGGACCCATATTGGAAAGGAAGATGTAAAACTATCTCTACATTCAGATGATATAATCTTCTATGTAGAAAATCCTAAGGAATTCACTAAAAAACTATTAGACCTAATAAACTAGTTCAGCAAGATTTCAGATACAAGATTAATATACAAAAGTCAATTATATTTCTACAAACTAGCAATGAACAGTCTGAAAATGAAATTAGAAAATAGTTCCATTTAGAATAGTATCAAAAAGAACAGAAATACTCAGAAATAAACTTAACAAAAGAAGTGCAACACTTGTATTCTGAAAACCACAACACATTTAAAGACCTAAATAAGTGGAAAGACATCTCATGTTCATAAATCAAAAAACTTAATATTGTTAAGATGGGAATGCTCTCTACATTGATCTACACATTCAAAGCAATCTCTATCAAAATCGCAGATAGCTTTTTTTTTTGGCAAAAAAACCCCAGCAAGCTAATCCTGAAATTTATATGGATATGTAAGGGACCATAAATTGTCAAAACAGTCTCAAAAAGAAGAAAGTTGGATTTGTCATATTTCTTGATTTCAAAACTTACAACAAAGATACAGTAATCAAGACCGGCTGATACTGGCATAAGTATAGACATATAGATCAATGGAACAGAATTGATAGTCCAGAATTAAACCCTTATATTTGTGGTCAACTGATGTTTGACAAGGGTGCCAAGACACTTCATGGGAAAAGAATAGTCTTTTCAACAAATGGTGCTGGAACAGCTGGATATCCACACACAAAGAAATAAAGTTGGGCCCCTTTCTTACACTATACATAAAAGCAAACTGAATAGGGGTTGGAGGTAGGAGGGAATGGGGAGTTCTTTAGTAAGAGTTTCAATTTCACAAGACGAAAACTTCTGAAGATTGGTTGCACAACAATATGAATGTACTTAACACTACTGAACTGCGTAGTTAAAAGAGTTAGGATAGTAAATTTCATGTTATGGATATTTTACCACAATTTAAAAGTTTTTAATAAAAATATTTAACTCAACATGGATCATAGAGCTAAACATGAGAGCTAAAACTATAAAACTCTTAGAAGAAAACAGGGGTAAAACTTTGTGATCTTGGGTTAGACAAAGCCTGCTTAAAACACCGAAAGCATAAGTGACAAAAGAAAAGATAGTTAAATAGGACTTCAAAGGATGCTTTCAAAAATAAAGACCACTCACAGAATAGGAGAAAATATTTGCAAATTATTTATCTAATAAGGGAATTGCATCCAGAATATATAAAGAACTATTACAACTCAACAGTAAAAAGACAAATAACCTAGCTGAAAAATGGGCAAAGAATCAGAATAGAATTTTTCCAAAGAATATACACAAATGGCCAATAAACACACGAAAAAATGCTAAGTGTCATTAGTCGTTAGAGAAATGCAAATCAGAATTACAGCGAGAAGCCACTTTACACACACTGGAACAGCTATAATAAAAAAGACAATAACAAGTGTGCTGAGGATGTGGATAAATTGGAACCCTCATGCCTTGCCGGTGGGAATGTAAAATGGTGCAGCCCTTTTGGAAAACTGTTTGGCCGCTCCTCAAGAAGTTAAACATATAGTTACCACGTGACCCAGAAATTCTACTCCTAGGTATATACCCAAAAGACATAAAGCATATGCCCACACAAAAACGTGAACACAAATGTTCACAGCAGTTATTCGTAATAGCCAAAAAGTAGAAACAACCCAGATGCCCATCAACTGATGACAGGTAAATAGAATGTGGTATATCCATACAAAATATTATTTAGCCATAAAAGGGGATGAAGTATTGACACATGCTACAACATGGATGAACCTTAAAAAAATTATACTAAGCCGAAGAAGCCAGGCACACAAGACTGCATATTATGTAAAAATGGGATGCAGAGTAGACTGGAAAGGTGTAGCATACAATCAGTATTTGTTGGATGAATAAATGAATTAAGTTAAATGGCCAGGACCTGGCCAACTGGATTTAGAAGGTGAAAGACAAACTAAAGTAATACTGAGTTTTCTAAACTGGGCGAGCGAGGGGCAGGTGGGAACATTAAAGACACCTGGAGAGGCCAGGTAGGCTCTGAAGATCTCAGGTCTCAGAGGGAAGCACAGATTTGAGTCATCGGCTTAGAGGTGATAGTTAAGGTGAGGCGATGGTTAAGTTTACCAAGGGAAGAAGTTGAGAAATAAAAAGAGCCAGGGGCAGGGGTGCACCTGAGCCTTCTGCCCTTTCTGGTTTTTGGAATAGGTTGTCTGAGACCCTGAGTATTCAAGTGACAAGAGGGGTGTGTGGTGCAAGGGAAAGAACCGAGGACTTGGGTCTGAGGACCCAGGTTCTTTGCTTTAGTTTCATCTTGCTTATGACCTTGGGCAGCTGATCTTCCTGTCTGAGGTTCAGCTTCCTCACCTGTAATCAGGGACAATAATGCCAGCTCTCTCTCCCTCCCCAAACTGTTACCTGGACTAAAAAAGGAGAAAGCATAAGAAAGTGCTTTGTAAACTGTAAAAGACTCGCCAGATGTAAGGGATTGTTATTATTGCAGTGGCACATGCAGAAGACCAGTAAAATGGATTTGGTTGCAGCAAGCACAGGGGTTACTTTCTGTTTCTTAAAAAAAAAGGAAGAAAGAAAAACCAGCAGCAGCAAGTACTGCCAGGTGCACAGTGTAGTTTTTCCAACTTTGAGAAGCCAATAACAGGGAGGGGCCAACTGGCTCATCCCAGGAGGCCTGTCTTCACCAGTTGAATCTGAAATCAGGGCCCAGGGAATGGCTGCAGGCACGGGCCCAGGACAGCAGGCCCTGTCCTGGCCAGGCGGGACCCAGGGAATGCAGGGCCGACAGAGGTTGTCCACATGGTCAGAGACCTGGTCCCTGGGCCCCTGTGGCTTGGAGCTTCCTTCAGGCCCTGAGCAGCCAGATGTACTCCTTAGAGTTCCAGGTGGCCCGTGAAGGGTGCTGCCCAGCCCCCAGGCCATGTTTGGGAGGATCACCTCAGGGTTAGGCAGAGAAGTGACCATGGTTTCACCACAAAATAGGCCAAGCCGGGCTTCTATGGCTCTCCAGGTGGCGGGCCTCAGTAGAGCTGAGGGCCGCACTGGGCCTGCCAGCATTGCGGGACAAGGTCCAGCACAGGTGGCTTGGGGAAGCTCCTTCCAGTTCTTTCCATGCCCAGAGACACGTCTCCCCAGTGCCTGGCTAGATGTGAGCCCCAGCAATTTGTGTGCAGCCTGGAGACAGTCCCCTCATACAGCACCTCTGAGGCAGCCACAGTCTTCTCAAAGCTTCTTGGCCAGGGCGAGGGAGAACCTCAGCCACTACCTCGTCCAGCCTGTTTGCCCATTTTCAGTCAAAGAACCTGAGGCCCAGAGAGACAAGAACCTACTGAAAGGTCAGATCAGGAGAGCTTCTCTGAGGCCTAGCGATGGGGCAGAGAGCAGAAATTAGGACTCCAAGGCTCCCAGCCATCCACCTCTCCCCATTACTGTTATTCTCCAGTCTCTTCCCCTCAAGGCCACTGCTTTCTCACCTCCCTGAGCTGCCTGGCCAGCCCTACCGGCCCGAGGCTTCCACCTGAGGCTAAGCCTCTGCTTCCCGCCCCTGTTCTGTGCCAGCCTCCCTGGGCAGGGGGCAGGGACACAGGGGAGGGAAGGGGGTCAGCGGCTGCAACGCCAGGTCCACTTCGGCCACTAATGGGTAGCAGCGGGCACAGAAAGAATGTACCTTTTGCAAAACGACTCTTCCATTGAGGCCCTGTGTTGGAGTTCCTCCTGCCCCTCCTGACGCAACCTTCTGGAGCATTTGTTCTTCCCTTCAACATTCATCCTCATTCCCTGAACCTGGCTAAGGACTTAGACCCGGCACCATGTCCTATGCACACGCCAGAGCACAGACACGACTTACCAGCTCCGCCTAGCCCTCGGCTGCTCCCAGTCTGGTTGAGGAGACACCAGAATGGGCACCTGCCACCAGAGTGACCAGCATAGGAGGGAGGGAAACGAGGAGAGGGGACTCCTGAGGCCCAGGAGGTGCCCCCTCCACCCCCAGCCTGGGCCAGTCAGGGAAGGCCTGGAGCTCAAAGGAAACTTGAGGAGACATTTCCTGGGCAGACAAGGTGGGGAGAGGCATACCCGGAAGCCCACTCTGTGGTGAGGAGGGAGACAGGCTCAGGGGACGGTGCCGGCGTTCCCGTGCCTTAACCCGCAGGCTGAGCAGGGGTAAGGCTCAGGGGTTGGCAGAGGCCACAGGTGAAGGTGGCTGAAGGCAGGTCAGAAGTGTGTTTTCCAACATCATCAAGCAATTAACACAATTCTGATGTCCTCTACCTGGACACAAGACCACCCCCACCTGTGCTGCTGGCTGATTAGCTGCCAATTGGTGATTCCCACAACCTCCTCCTCAGGTTTGGTTAATTTGCTAGAGGGGCTCACACAACTCAGAGAAACAGTTACTTAGATTTACCAGTTTATTATAAAGGATAAAAATGAACAGCCAGATAAAGAGGTACAAAGAGCAGGGTCTCAAAGGGTCCCAGGTGCAGGAGCTCCTGAACCCATGGAACTGGGGTATCCCATCCCCATCTCCCAGCATGTGGATGTGTCCACTAACCCAGGAGCTCCCTAAACCCTGTAGTTTAGGGCTTTTTATACAGGCTTTATTATGTAGGCACAATTGATTGAATCATTGGTCAGTGGTGATTGAATCAAACTCCAGCCCCTCGCCCCTCCCCAGAGGTCAGAAGTCAGCTGGCAGGGGGGTTGGGACGGAAAGTTCCAACCCTCTAATCCAGTGTGGGGTCCCCTGGCAACAATTCAGATGTGGTTGAAAGGGGTTGTTATAAATAACAAAAGACATAATTTTGGCTCTCATCACTTAGAAAATTCCATGGATTTTAGGAGCTCTGTACAAGAAACAGGGAGGAAGACCAAATAATATTTCTCAGGATAAATCACAACATCACAGCAGGTTAATGTTTGTCCTTATAAGAGGAGGAGAATAGAACACAGACAGACACAGCAAAAAGACTGTGTGGACACAGGGAGAAGATGGCCATCTACAAGCCAAGGAGAGATGCCTAAGAAGAAACCAACCCTGTTAGCACCTTGGTCTTGGACTTCTAGCCTCCAGAAATTAACTTGTGTTGTTTGAGCCACCCAATCTGTGGTACTTAGTAATGGCAGCCCTAGAAAACTAACACACACAGCCTCGCCAAGGAACTAGAGCTTAAAAGAACTGACCAAAGGCTTCCCTGGTGGCGCAGTGGTTAAGAATCCGCCTGCCAATGCAGGGGACATGGGTTCGAGCCATAGTCCAGGAAGATCCCACATGCCGTGGAGCAACTAAGCTCGTGTGTCACAACTCCTGAGCCCACTTGCTGCAACTACTAAAGCCCACATGCCTAGAGCCCATGCTCTGCAACAAGAGAAGCCACTGCAATGAGAAGCCCGTGCACCGCAGTGAAGAGTAGCCCCACTCAACTAGATAAGCCCGCAGGCAGTAACAAAGACCCAGTGCAGCCAAAAATAAATAAATTAATTAATCAATTAGAGCAGAAATAAATGCAATAGAACAAAGAAAACAATAGCAAAGATCAATAAAAATAAAAGCTGGTTGTTTGAGAAGATAAACAAAATTGATAAACCAGTAGCCAGACTCATCAAGAAAAAGAGGGAGAGGACTCAAATCAATAAAATTAGAAATGAAAAAGAAGTTACCACAGACACCACAGAAATACAAAGCATCCTAAGAGACTACTACAAGCAACTCTAGTCCAATAAAATGGAGAACCTGGAAGAAATGGACAAATTCTTAGAAAGGTATAACCTTACAAGACCGAACGAGGAAGAGATAGAAAATATGAACAGACCAATCACAAGTAATGAAATTGAAACTGTGATTAAAAATCTTCCAACAAGGGCTTCCCTGGTGGCGCAGTGGTTGAGAATCTGCCGGCCAATGCAGGGGACACGGGTTCGAGCCCTGGTCTGGGAAGATGCCACATGCTGTGGAGCAACTGGGCCCATGAGCCACAATTACTGAGCCTGTGCGTCTGGAGCCTGTGCTCCGTAACAAGAGAGGCCGCGATAGTGAGAGGCCCATGCACTGCAATGCAGAGTGGCCCCCACTTGCCACAACTAGAGAAAGCCCTTGCACAGAAACGAAGACCCAGCACAGCCATAAATTAAAAAAAAAAAAAAAAATCTTCCAACAAACAAAACTCCAGGGCCAGATGGCTTCACAGGTGAATTCTATCAAACATTTAGAGAAGAGCTAACACCCATCCTTCTCAAACTCTTCCAAAAAATTGCAGAGGAAGGAACACTCCCAAACTCATTCTATGAGGCCACCATCACCCTGATACCAAAACCAGACAAAGGTACTAGAAAAAAAGAAAATTACAGACCAATATCACTGATAAATATAGATGCAAAAATCCTCAACAAAATACGAGCAAACAGAATCCAACAACACATTAAAAGGATCATACACCATGATCAAGTGGGATTTATCCCAGGGATGCCAGGATTCTTCAGTATACGCAAATCAATAAACATGATACACCATATTAACAAATTGAAGAAGAAAAACCATATGGTCATCTCAATAGATACAGAAAAACCTTTTGACAAAATTCAACACCCATTTATGATAAAAAAAACTCTCCAGAAAGTGGGCATAGAGGGAACCTACCTCAACATAATAAAGACCATATACGACAAACCCACAGCAAACATCATTCTCAATGGTGAAAAACTGAAAGCATTTCCTCTAAGATCAGGAACAAGACAAGGATGTCCACTCTCATCACTATTATTCAACATAGTTTTGGAAGTCCTAGCCATGGCAATCAGAGAAGAAAAAGAAATAAAAGGAATACAAATTGGAAAGGAAGAAGTAAAACTGTCACTATTTGCAGATGACATGATACTATACATAGAGAATCCTAAAGATGCCAGCAGAAAACTACTAGAGCTAATCAATGAATTTGGTAAAGTTGCAGAATACAAAATTAATGCACAGAAATCTCTTGCATTACTATACGCTAAGGATGAAAAATCTGACAGAGATATTAAGGAAATACTCCCATTTACCACTGCAACAAAAAGAATAAAATACCTAGGAATAAACCTACCTAGGGAGACAAAAGACCTGTATGCAGAAAAGTATAAGACACTGATGAAAGAAATTAAAGATGATACCAACAGATGGAGAGATATACCAAGTTCTTGGATTGGAAGAATCAATATTGTGGAAATGACTATACTACCCAAAGCAATCTACAGATTCAATGCAATCCCTATCAAATTACCAATGGCATTTTTTACAGAACTAGAACAAAAAATCTTAAGATTTGTATGGAGACACAAAAGACCCCAAATAGCCAAAGCAGTCTTGAGAAAAAACAACAGAGCTGGAGGAATCAGACTCACTGACTTCAGACTATACTACAAAGCTACAGTCATCAAGACAATATGGTACTGGCACAAAAACAGAAATATAGATCAATGGAACAAGATAGAAAGCCCAGAGATAAACCCATGCACCTATGATCAACTAATCTATGACAAAGGAGGCAAGGATATACAATAGAAAAAGGACAGTCTCTTCAATAAGTGGTGCTGGGAAAACTGGACAGCTACCTGTAAAAGAATGAAATTAGAGCACTCCCTAACACCATACACAAAAATAAACTCAAAATGGATTAGAGACTTAAATGTAAGACCGGACACTATAAAACTCTTAGAGGAAAACATAGGAAGAACACTCCTTGACATAAATCACAGCAAGATCTTTTCTGATCCACCTCCTAGAGTAGTGGAAATAAAAACAAAAATAAACAAATGGGACCTAATGAAACTTCAAAGCTTTTGCAAAGCAAAGGAAACTACAAACAAGTCGAAAAGACAACCCTCAGAATGGGAGAAAATATTTGCAAACGAATCAATGGACAAAGGATTAATCTCCAAAATATATAAACAGCTCATGCAGCTCAATATTAAAAAAATAAACAACCCAATCCAAAAATGGGCAGAAGACTTAAATAGACATTTCTCCAAAGAAGGCATACAGATGACCAAGAAGCACATAAAAAGCTGCTCAACATCACTAATTATTAGAGAAATGCAAATCAAAAGTACAATGAAGTATCACCTCACACCAGTTAGACTGGGCATCATCAGAAAATCTACAAACAACAAATGCTGAAGAGGGTGTGGAGAAAAGGGAACCCTCTTGCAATATTGGTGGGAATGTAAATTGATACAGCCACTATGGAGAACAGTATGGAGGTTCCTTAAAAAACTGAAAATAGAATTACCATATGACCCAGCAATCCCACTACTGGGCATATACCCAGAGAAAACTATAATTCAAAAAGACACATGCACCCCAATGTTCATTGCAGCACTATTTACAATAGCCAGGTCATGGAAGCAACCTAAATGCCCATCAACAGACGAACAGATAAAGAAGATGTGTACATATATACAATGGAATATTACTCAGCCATAAAAAGGAACGAAATTGGGTCATTTGTAGAGACCTGGATGAATCTTGAGACTGTCATACAGAGTGAAGTAAGTCAGAAAGAGCAAAACAGATATCATGTATTAACGCATATATGTGGAACCTAGAAAAATGGTACAGATGAACCGGTGTGCTGGGCAGAAATTGAGACAGATATAGAGAACAAACGTATGGACACCAAGGGGGGAAGCGGCAGGGGGTGGTGGTGGTGGTGGTGGTGATGTGATGAATTGGGAGATTGGGATTGACACATATACAATAATATGTATAAAATGGATAACTAATAAGAACCTGCTGTGTAAAAAAATAAATAAAATAAAATTCAAAAAAAAGAACTGACCAAATATGTAGAATGCAAGCAGGAAGGACATCTGGGTAGTGTGTGCTAGGTAACCCAAAGCTTAGAGATATCACCACAGGTCTGATCCTGACAGGAGCCAATTCGCTTCACCTGGGTTCACAGAGGCATGCCTCTCCTGCAAATGTGGATGCTTCAGAACAGCCCTGCCCTACAGCCTAATGGGCCTGGCTTGGGCTCCTGCTCACCCACAAAGAGCCACATCTACAGGAATGACCAGAAAACCTGAAGGCTCTTGCCCTCTGCAAGGAGGCTCCAGTGGGAACCGGCATTGGGAACTACGCCAAGGACTCGTGCTGCCCAGAGAGACCCAGAATGGGCAAGGGCCTGGCCTGAGGTCACACAGCATGACAGATGGCACCCAAGCTGGAATCTTATCCCCTGCTGGTCCCAGCTGCTTTCTCCTCCAGCCCCGGCACCTTGCCCAAACCTGCTGCCACCCACTCTGCTTTCCCACCCTCTCCTCCCCTCCTCTCTGGCTCTAGTTAAGGCCAGGAGCATGATTTCAGAATGATGAAACCCAGCTCCTAAGGTCACACCGGCTTCTTTGCAGTGGCTATAATTTTGCATGGCCCCATCCCCCAGGGAAGCTGCCAGGCCTTTGGCACACGTCTGGGGGAAAGGCGAGGATGAGACAACCAGAAGGGATCACTTCAAGCCAGGTCAAGAGGAATTGTACATTACAGACCATCTCCTGACCCAGCACTGGTATGGGGGACACACAGACCCATAATGCAACCTTATGCTCATGTCACGCCTTCGCCCATCATCCCACTTAATCCTTGTGGCATCCCGTTTACACTCAAGCTTTCCACGTCAACACCACCAGGCTGTTTGTACCTCTGTCCCCCACGCCGTGCTGATTCACATCGCTGGGGTCTTGCTTCTGCCGTTTCCTCTGTCTGGATTGTTCTTTTCCCCTTCTTCCCAATCTTCCTTGTCTCCTTTACTTGGCTAATTCCTACTCATCCTTTAAGGCCCAGCTCTGGTGTCACCTTTTCCAGGAAGCCTTCCCTGACCATCCTCCCAGCAGGTGGGTCTATATATGTCCTCTCTGCGTGCTCATAATAATCTATCTTTATGTTCATCGCATTGTATTTTAATTATCTGCTCACGTGTCTGTCTGTTCCTCCATCCAGAATGGGAGCTTCTCAAGAGCAGGGATGGGGTTGGGATTAGTCTGGTTCACCTAGGTGCCCTCCTCCCCAGCACAGAGCTGAGCCCCTAGCACAGAACTGAGCATAGCATGGATCACTGAATGTTCGACAACCCCACCTCCCCACCCCCCCACAGAGAGAGATGAGGCGGGAGTGTTAACCCCCATTTTACAGAGAGAAAACAGAGGCCCAAGAGGAATCACCTGAGCTGTTCAAGGTCCCAGGGTGAGTTAGTATCAGAGCAGGGACTAGAATCCAGCTCTCCTGGAGCTTAGACTAGTTCTCTTACGGTCCAAGGACAGCACTGTTGGAACAGCCAGCCAAATGGACCCACCGAGCCCTACTAGGCATATTAGTTTCCTATTGCTTCTGTAACAAATCACCACAAACTCAGTGGCTTAAAACAGTACATGTATTTTATCTTATAGTCCTGGAGGTCAGAAGTTCAAAATGGGTCTCACTGGGCTAAAACCAAGACATTGGCAGCTCTGAATTCCTTTCTAAAAGCTCTAGGGAGAATCCATGTTCTTACCTTTTCCAGCTTCTAGGCTTCCCCTATTCCTTAGGTCATGGCCCTCTTCCTTCCTCAAGGCCAGCAATGGCTGGTCAAGTCTTTCTTGCACTGCATCACTCTGTCACTCCCTCTTCTGCTTCCCTCTTCGATGTGTTAGAATCTCATGATTACACTGGGCTCACCCAGATAATTCAGGATAATCTCCCATCTCAGGCAGCTCATCTGCCACCTTAATTCTCTTTGCCATGGGATCTAACAAGTCCTCAGGTTCCAGGGATTAGGAAGTGGCTGTTTGTGTATGGGTGGGGGCATTATTCTGCCTACCACACTGGTGGGCAAGGGGGTAATGGATCTGTCGAGGGTGGAGTGACTGGACTTGCCAATGTTCCCCGAACTGTCCTGGCTTCAACCTGTCATCCCAGGGTAATTACTGATAGCAACCCCTTTCACTCTCAGAAGTATCCTGGTTTGAAGGATAAACTGTATGGTTACCTCAGTCACAGACTATTAGAGCAGGAAGTCCAGTCCTACCATTTTGTAGATGAGGAAACTAAGACACAGGGAAGAGAAGGAACTTGCCCTCCCTGTCACACAGTTAGTGACAGAGTTGAGACTAGAATCCAGATGTCTTGCCAGGAGGAGGAGCCCAGCTTGATGCCCAATTCAGACTGAAATCTTTCATCAAGTTAAGGTTTCCTAGAGGAAGTGGAAAACAGCCATCAATGATGATGGTAATGAAGATGATGTTGATGATGACAATTTATTAAATACTTTCTATATTCCAGGCACTGCTAATCAGTGCTGAATATTTTATATGTATCATCTCCTTTTTTTTGCCACTCCGGCGGCTTGTGGGATCTTAGTTCCCCAACCAGGGATTGAACCTGGGCCTTCGGCAGTGAAAGCGTGGAGTCCCAACAACTGGACCACCCAGGAAGTCCCTATATCATCTCCTTTGATCCTCATGGAAATCTTCCATCATTTTACAAATAGGGAACTGAGATTTAGTTAAGTGACCAACCAGAAGCTACTGAAGCTAAGTTTCAAATGCATATCTTTCTTATTATAAACCTAGTGTCTTCCCTCTCAACTTAGAGGGTTACTGGGCTTGGGGAACTAAGAGGACTGGAAGCTTTACTTTGGAGAACCATCAGCTTTAGAGCAGAGATGGAGAGTGAAAGAGGATGCTTGTGATTTGCTGAGCCTGGGAATCTGCGAGGGAAAGAACATGAGGATGAAGTGGCTGAAATAGTTGTGTTCAGTTTCCACTGAATATTAAAATTATGGTCATGGAAGGGGGAGTGTATCTATTTATTTTAAAAGGTTTAGCTATTTTTTCCATATCTGCTCAATGTAGAACATTTGGAAAATACTAAAAGCAAAAAGAAGATAATAACAATCATGATAATTCCATACTCCCAAAGAGCCACTGTTAAGATTTTGGCAAATTTCCTTACAGGGAGTTTTTAAAAGTGAAATAATTTACATATGAAAAAGCATAAAAGTAATATTATTGACACCCATGTACCCACCCTCCAGCCTGAGAAATAAGCTGTCGTGTATATAATCGAAGTCTGGTGCACCTGTTTCCCATTGTATTCCCTCCTCCCCGACAAGAGGTCCTTCCAGGCTTTTCTCTATGCATATGCATATTGCTTTTACTTAGTTGATGTCACTGTGACTTTACAGTTCAGTTCCAGAAGAGTTCAGAGTAAACATCAGGGGGTCCCCAACCCTCCCTCGGTCAGCGGTTCTAATTTTTTTTTTCTTATGGAAAATGGAAAGTGGCTTTGGACTGGCTCCACCTCCACACGTCTGGCTCTTGGTGACCTAGCGATGTCACGCCACCCTTGGTGGTTTCTGCCCCAGAGGTGCAGTTGAGGACCTGGCTCAGTGCGACCCCTTCCCCACCCCCTCCCCACCTGTCTGACCTCTGTGCTCTCCATCCTCCTTCTTGGGCTCGACCTCTGTTTTCTCCCCTCAGCCTCACTGCCTTCTCCTGTCAGTCCCTTCCTCTGTCTTCCCACCTCCTGTCTCTGGCACTGCTCCTTATCTAGGCCGCTCCCCCTCCTCTACTGTGATGCACGACCAGACTATGCAGCTGCCCAGGTGCCCAGAGCAGCTCTGCTTCCTGGTAAAAGCCCTGCTGCCCAAGGGTTATAAAGTCCCTCCCATCTTCCCTGCTGATGCCTGGAATTCCTCCATTTCAGCTAACTCCTTGATTAGCAGGACTGGAAGTACACTTAGAGGCCGTTTAGCATCCCCCCACTTTACAGCCAAGGAAATAGGCTGAGAGGGGAGAACTGATCGGCCCACATCACTCTGCAGAGTGGACGACAGAGAAGAACCAGAACCGGGGGTTCCTGCCTCTTGTCCCAGTGCTCTTGAAAGCTTTCTTACTAAGTAGCACCTGCCAGGGCTGGACCACTCCCCAAAGCCTGCTTGCAGGGAACTGGTGTGTTGCGTGTTGGGGGTGGAGTGCTGGTCACTGCCACTGTTCCATCTGGAGTGAGGGAGCACCTACAGCAGGGGTGTGAGAGGGCTGAACCAAGGCCTGGCACCTTCCCCTCTTCAGGGGAAGAGGGTCAGAGCTGGTGGGGTCTCAGATCATCCAGAGCCCATTCCTTCCAGACGGAAGGAAGCCGGACCCTCTTTCTTGTTTTCTGAGACACAGATGTGTGTTGGTGGGAATGAGCAGTTCTGCTTGAGTACAGTGAGGAGAGAGACCAGTCTGCTTGATGGTTTTGAGGTCATTCTGCAAAAAGTCTTGAACACCAGATGAATTTGATCTTTACCCAAAAGGATGCTGTGGGATGCAGGGAGTCAGGAGACAGAATGGAGGCCTGGCTCCATCATTTACTAGCTGTGTGACCTTGGGCAAGTCACTAAATGTCTCTGAGCCTCCATGCCCTCATCTGTAAAATTGGATAACAATAACATTTAATGTGCAGGTTAAATAAGACGGCGCAGGGTGAGCACCCAGAGCAGAGCCTGGCACATACACACTTACCTACAGTAAGTGGCACCTGTGTGACTTCTGCAGATGGCCTGGGCTCCCACTGGGTGCTGCTGCCAAGACCCTAAGCTGCACCCGATTCCTTGGACCTTGCTAAGCGCTCCCCACCGAGGGCTTGACCCCATGGAGGGTCAAAGGTGAGGGGCATTCATTCTCTCTAACCTGTCAAACACAGAGCTCACGGTCTTTCCGAGGAGCTAGCTGCGTGCACACACAGGAGCTGCGATTCCTACTGGTGAGGGGTCAGATGTGCCAGAATGGGAGCAGGTGTCCTGGGAGGGAACACCCAGAGATGCGGAGCTGAAAGGCAGTTCTGGCCACGCCACACGCTCTTCAGGGCTAATAGTTCAAGATTCTGCTCTGGACACCACTACCTGGCACAAGGCCTGGCCAGAGCAGACATCAGGGAGTGACAGGGGGCAGCCCCTCCTGCTGCATCCAGACCCCTCTCGATAACATCCACAGGCAGCCAGGGATGCTGCAAAGACCACACACTCAGAGGCAGCTGCTCCTGGGCTCAGCCCAGTTTCTCTGCCACTAACAGTACGACACAGGACAAGCCTCCCAGCGGCCTCCCGGAATCTCAATTTCTCATCTGTGGACTGAGGACAATACCAGCCACGTGAGGGGGTTGATTTATTCCATGAAATATCATGTATAGAGCACACCGCACAGCGCCGGCATAGAGTAGGTGCTCCCCAAAACGGCGGTGATCATGTTCTGTGTGAATCCCATCTTCCCGGACAGACTATGAGCTCTTGGAGGACTGTGCTGGGGTCTTTTTCTCTTGTGCCCCCTCAGACCCAAATGGTGCCAGGTACCCAAGGGTTTTTTTTTTTTTTTCTGTACCCACTGACCAAATGACTGAAAAATCTGCTAACCTGAGAGAGGGAAGAAGGCAAGGATTTGCCATTTGGTGTTTTCACGCGGGTGAGGTCATAAACGATGAATCACGTGTAATTGGATGCTGGGTCTCCGTGTGGTTTCCAATTTGTGATCTCATTTTATTCGCACAGCCCCGCCCCCTGCCAACATCACGTTTTGCGGGAGGATGTGGAGAAACTGGGATTGGTCGCCCCAGTTTCCAGATGGGAAAACTGAGCCTGGGAGAGGCTGAGTGACTTACCGGGACCATCCGGCAGTTAATGCCATGGCTGGGGCTTGCTTCTCCCTTCCAGCCCGGGGGTTGGTGCAGGAGTCCAGGGCTAAGCTTGGGTTGCTCAGGTTGCAAGAACAGAGAGCCGCTGATTATTGTGGGTACACGTGGGGATGGTGAGGGAGCACAGGACTTCTCGGGAGGAATGGCCTTTTTGATATCGGCGTCTAAACTGCAGCTCTGCTGGCCGAGCAGCCCCTTGAGCTGAGGTGCAGCCTCAGCTCCCACCTTAGCCTCTCCTGGTTCCATGACCCAGACTCTCTCAGCCTCTGCTTCTCTTTCCTGCCTGCTCTCTAAGCCTCCCATTTAAACCCCCTAAATGACAGAATCTGTTAGCTAAACAAGCACTTTGGTTGCAAGGAACACGGGCTCTCTCAAGCTATCTTAGGAATCCATTTCTGGGCGTGGGGTGGGCACATATGGTCTGGAAGTGGGAAGAGCTCAGACACCAAGGCAGCCCTCTGCCCTCTCCACTCTCACCTGCCACTGCTCTGACCAGCCCAGTCTAGACCCCTGGAGGGTGCATTCAGACAGGCCGAGCTATTCACCACTGGTGAGCTAATCCCCTCACTGGCCAACCCTTCCCAGACACCACCTTGGGGCCCAGGGAACCCATGAGCTGATGTTCTCCCCACCTCTGGATGGATCAGTGGCCTTCCCTGGGCAAACACCTGCCCAGCAGTGCTTCCTTGAAAGGACACGGGGTAGCTGTTTCTCCAGAAGAAAATGCTGGCAGGTAAGGCTGTGAACATCCTTACTGCCTTCAGGCTGGCTTTGCCTCTACTTAGCCTGGAGTGCCCCTAGCAGGTAGGATTCCCAGGCCAGGGCACCTCAAAGAACACTAATCTCTCTAAGGTCCAGCTTAGGGATGGGATTTTTTTAGCCTGAGGTGTGGCTAGGGTAGAAGGAGCATATAACTCAAACCTGGCAATTTATGTGTCCACAGTAGCCATTTTCATCAGCAGGGGCTATGCAGGTAGCAAGCTCTCTGAGGCAGGTGCTGCCTCTCTATCGCAGATGAATCTCGGCACGTGAGCGGAGTGAAACAGCCAGTGACTCCCTGGGTTCACAGTCAGAGCCCTGTCAGCCCACCAGGTGTGTGATAGCTGGGGACTCAAGGCAAGTGTTGTATCATGGTGTTCTGGAAAGTTCTAGGCAGCAAGTGGGGAGGTATAGATGTGGTGAGGCGCCCCTGTGGGTGTGGGGGAATGGCTGGAGTGAATGCACAGGCCCCAGATAAGCCCACCTGGAATGAGTCCTTTGCAGAGTAGAATTCACTGTGACGTCAAAAGAGGAAGAGGGAGGGGGAAGGGTAAGCTGGGACCGAGTGAGAGAGTGGCATGGACATATCTACACTATCAAATGTAAAATAGATAGCTAGTGGGAAGCAGCTGCATAGCACAGGGAGATCAGCTCGGTGCTTTGTGACCACCTAGAGGGGTGGGATAGGGAGGGTGGGAGGGAGGGAGACGCAAGAGGGAGGAGATATGGGGATATATGTATATGTAGCTGATTCACTTTGTCATACAGCAGAAACTAACACGACATTGTAAAGCAATTATACTCCAATAAAGATGTTAAAAAAAAGAAGAGGAAGAAATGGTACGCAGACCCCACCCCGGGTGAGCCTGGGGCTCTAGAGACCACAGGGGGCAATGCCCAGGGGCTGCTGTGAGGGAGCCAGCACAGTCAGGCCCCCTCGAGGGAGGTCACGTGACTTTGTGTTGCTGACCACCAGCCCTTCCTGCTCTAGACCCTGAATGGGGCCTGTGTGAGGGCCAGGAAGATAACAGCTCTGGCTTTACTTTCCCATTCCAGGGAATGGCATTTGCATCTGGTCTGATTGCTTCATGGGAGGGTGAGAGAGAGCAGGGAGAAGCCACCATAGTAGGGAGAGGCCAGGCTTTGCCTTGACTCTATGAGAGCCAGGATCTACGTATGTAATGTGTCCAGGGGATGCCACGGAATCCAACCAAAAGCAAGGTCACTGAGGGCAATCTGGTGTTTCTGGTCATGGGACATCCCAGTGGACTCTTAGCTTTCATCCATGGGGACAGCCAGAACAGAAGGCTTCCAGAGGCAAGTGATGCCTCCTACAGGCTGTCCCCACTGATTTAGAAGGAATCCAAGGCCTCCTGAGGTAACACGGGGAGGCTCCAGTCCCAACTTTACTGCATGACCTCGGACAAGTTATTAACTGTCCCGAGCCTCGGTTTCCTCAAGTCACCTGGGAAATACAATATGTGTTCTGTTCTGTGAGTTCACATGAAAGCACCTTGAACACAGCAGAGCTCTGTGCACACCTGAGCAGATCTTGCAGTTAGACCGTAATGGAACTTACCAGTAAGCAGGGGCCTGCCTGTCCAGTTCACCTTTGTGAACCCAGTGTCTGGCATGCAACACGTGCTCAGTAAACCTTTTCTAAATAAGCCAGTGATGGAAAAGGAGCATGTTGAGACTCATTATTAACGATGGTCATTCCATCAGCCAGCAGAAAGGGAGGCCAGGGCCTGTTGGAAAGGGCATCGGGCCAGCAGACCCAGGCTTGCCACTGGCTTGCTGAGGAACCCAGGGCCAGTCAGACTACCAATCTGGGCCTCAGTTTTCTCATTTGCTCAATGAAGCAGTCGGACAAGAGGAGCTCTCAGGCTGCTTCTCGGTTCTGAGGGCCCAAGGATTTGCTGGGAGGTGACCGTGTCCTCACCCCCGTCTGGATCCACGAACCACTCCTCTGGCCCCGCGCTCCTCCCCTCCTGTTTTCTTCCTTCATCTTGGTATTTTTTACTCTGATTGGGCTGTTTTCTTTTGCAGGAGTTTAAACACCACTTTGGTCTCTTTGTACAGATGTGTTCTACCCCCTCGCCCCCTCATCCCTGACCTCTGCTCTGATTTGGAGAGCTCCTCCAACCACCTAATAGGCAAGACTGTCTTTCCCCTCAGCCCGTACATCCCGCTCCCCCATCAGATTGGGACAAGTCTCATCTCCTCCCTTGGGTTGGACCCAGGGCTGTGGCCGCCCTCACGACGGAAGGGGGGAGGGCAGAGTCACACGCTCGCTGACAGACCAAGGCGGCGCTCTGAGGGGAGTGGGCCAGCCGCCGCAAAGGTGCAGCCTGTGCCAGGTGGGCCTTGCCAGCTGGAGCTATTTTTAGAAGCCATGTTTGCAAATTCCGTGTTAATAGTGTCTCTGTCCAAGCTCTGGCTCCCAGGGCTTAGGGAGGGAAAGAATCTTTGAGAAACCCTCCCTCCCTCCTTGTTCGTCTCCTCTTTGTTAGTGTGCTTCTCCTCACAGGTGCCTGGGATCAGTGGGGGACTCCCATCCAGGTCGGAGCCCTCCCCAGCCATCCATCTACAGACACAGGGCAAATGGGGGGTGGACGTGGGGCGAAGGGAGGTGGGGAGGCTTACAGCTCAGGTTGTCAGAGGCCCAGTCTCAGAGGGGGAGGTCCCCAGACACAGGACCCCTCCGTCAGCGCTCATGTCACTGGATGGAAATTGTCAGTTGCCTGGCCTGTCACCCCCCCCCCAGGTGGGGAACTCAGGCCCCCACCAGGCTCTGCATCTCTCTGATGGCATCCACCCTCACCCTAAGTCCCCTGCCAGGTAGGTCTTCACTGAGCCTGTTCTGGCCTAGGCTGAGCCTTGATCCTGAGGCACCAGAGGAAATACTACTCAATCAGGGCATCTTCCCAGGGTCAGTTCATGAAGGGAGGGGACTGGGGGCAGTGAGGTGAGCAAGGCCCATACAGTGCCATCCCCAGGGGCGCCAGTCCGGCAGGGGAGGCAGCGACCCTGTGCACATCACTACCACTGTGGTTGGAGGGGACAGCGCTCCCCACAGGGAGCTCCCCAAATTGGGGTCGGGGTCAGGGCGTGGGGTGGGACATTACCGAAGGAGAAGCTGTGGGTGCTGAGACTACAACCTGCTTAGCGCTGATAACTGAAGGATGAGTAGGAGTCAGGTGAAAAGTGGGTGGAAGGGACATCCACATGGTGGGAGCAAGTTCTCATCACAGGAGACCCTGGTGTGAAGGCCCAGAGTGTGAGCCTACGGTTCAGTGATTCTATGACTTGAGCGGCCACGGGATCCTTCCAAACACAGGGGCTCCCAAGGAGGAGGCTCTGGTCTCCTTTCCCTGGTCCCCACCGACCCACACGGACCTGTACCCCTGCAGGCACACACACTGCCCCATCCCACCCCACCACCCAGTACAGCCCAGGATGGGGGGTGCCTCCCCAGCAGGGCAGTTCCACTGGTGCATACGCAGGGGATCCTAGAGACCTGGCCAGGAAGGGACCTCAGAGAGCTACACTGCTCCTGTTTAGGGCTCTACTTGACTACCCCAGCTCTGGGGAGCTCACTCTGACAGACAGCTTGACCGACAGTGAGCAGGTTCTGAGCAGGAAAATTCTTCCTGCCGAAACGCACCTTCCTGTGACACTCCCAACTGGCCCTAGCCCTGGTCTCCCTCTGCTGGGAGGCAGTCTCCTCTAGCTTCTGGAGTCCCAGTGTTGGATCCCAGGCCTGGCTCTTTCATTTAGAATTCAGAAGGCACTCAGCCTCTCTGGGCTCCATCTGTAAAATGGGGCTATTTAGAGAGTTAGGAGAAATAAAATGAAGTGGGAAAAGCTTTAGCCCAGGGCCTGGAATACAGTAAGCGCTCAATAAATATTAATTCTTAGTGATACTACTCGGTTACCATCATTACCACGTAATAAATACATGGGGACACTGAGGCTCCGAGAGGGAAGGGACTGGTCCAGGGTGGCCCCCAGCGTGGGGTGCGGGTCAAGGGCCTTCGATCTCGAAGCAGGCCGGGCGGGGGCGATCGGTCGTGGCCTCAGGGGCCCTCTCCCGGCTCCGGGCCCCCCCTCGCCGCCGGGGCACCACTCGGCTGCCGCGTTTTACGAGCAAAAACAAACACGTCCCACAAGCGGCCCCTGTGCGGCGAGGACCCGCGCCCGCCAGCGCCGCCGCCGCCCGGTCAAAGCCGGCTTTGTGCCCGCCCCGCCGCCCCCGTAGCCCAGGCGATTTTAATTAGTGTCTGGGTCTGCGCCGGCAGATGGGAATCAAAGCCCCAGTTCTTCCAGCGTCCCCGCCTCCTGCCTCCCGGATCCCCCGGGCTCCGCGTACCCCTGCTGGCAGCCGCGGGAAGTGGAGCCTTCCCAGGACGCCGCCTCGAGTTCGAATCTCGCCTTTTACAGCAGAGGTACCCGGGGTACGTTCTTGGCTCTCTGAGCCTCAGTTTCCCCATTAATAATAGCACTCACCTGGTCAGCCAGCCCCTTAACGTGTGGCTGGGAGGGTTTACATCAGAAAATAGGCGGGCGAGCCTTGGGGCAAGGCATCAAAAACCCTTCTTAGGGGAGACAAGGCCGCGTCTTTAAGCGAGTCGAGGTGTTCACCAGGGGAACGGAAACACCAGGGCAGCCCAGGCAGGGGGAACAGGGTCGCAAAAGGCTGGTGTGTTGCATCCTCCAGGGGTGGGCCGGGGAGATAAGGACTTTCATTTGTGTGGAAGGGGTTTGAGGGGTGAGGAGGTCAGGTTGGCTCTTTGGAAAGTTCACTTGGACTGCCCTGTAAAGGAGGGGTTGAAGGGTTGGGACTTGAGGCAGTGGCTTGTGATGAGGTCGGATACGACGGGCTGAGGCAGAGGAATGGGAGGAGGGGGCCTAGAGGGGGAAGGCCCCATCATGGGCAGCGTTCTTCTATCTTAGGTTTTGACTCTTTATACTCTTTTTTAAAAAATATTTATTTATTTGGTCGTGCTGGGGCTTAGTTGCGGCGGGCCGGCTCCTTAGTTGCGGCTTGTGAACTCTTAGTTGTGGCATGCATGTGGGATTTAGTTCCCTGACCAGCGATCGAACCCGGGCCCCCTGCACTGGGAGTGCAGAGTCTTATCCACTGCACCGCCAGGGAAGTCCCAGACTCTTATACTCTTGAGGGTGTCATAAAGGGTAGCCAGGACCTTCGGGTCCACCTGGGATGCTTGTTTAAAATACCAAAACCTGGCCCTACTCCACACCTGCTGAATCACAACCTATGGCCTTAGGTCCCAGAATCCACATTTCAAACGATCCCCATGTTGATTCTCGTGGGTGAATCTGGGATATGCCGAGGATGAATGAGCCATAGTCTGTAGGGAAAAAAAATATAATCCTTGGGCCCCATTTCCCCGGCGCCGTGCCTGAAGTGGGACATTGGGCCCCACTACTGAGTCACATTCCTCTCAGAGAGCAGCATGTCCTTCAATAGACCTCAGTGTCCTTGCCCATAAAATGGCACAGCCTCGCTCATCCACCCTCCCTTTTTGGGCTTTGGGAGGACTAAAGGTGCCCTTTTGTGGAAAAGGCTATTAGGGGCAAGAAAACTCTAAACAGTCCCCTCTCCCACACGCTGCCATTAACCAGCCTCTCTAAAGGCATTTTTGTGCACGGCTGCCGCTGCTCAACACTCTTCTGTAAATCCTAATTGCCTTCAAAATAAAACTCTGACTCCTCAGCCTAATGTTCCAAATTGGGTCCTGGCCCCATCTCCAGCCTCCTTTCTCACAGTCCCCCATCTTGGTCCGAAACAGCCCTCCATCCCCACCCTGTCCCAAACAGCTGTGCTTTCCTGCTTCCTTGCCTTCGTCCCAGCTGGACATACACTTCTTCCCTCTCCCACCTCCCCCATTTTCAAATAGATAAATTCTGTTGTTTCTTTATTACCCTGTTGAAGGGCTACCTCCTCCATTCCTGGCCTGCCCCACCCCACCCCTGCCTCAGTCTCCTATGAACTATTCCAGCACTCTTTAGTCCTCTGTTAAAGCACTACCTATCATCTACACTGGTTAAGATCTTGGGTTTGGGAGTTTGATAAACCTGGTTTGTTGCCATGACTATACCACCGTGTGACCTTGGGCAAGTTCCTTAACCTCTCTGAGACTCTATTTCCTCCTTGTGATTATTGAGGGGATTCAGGGACATAGGGAAAGGGAAAGTGCTTGGGGCAGTCACTGCAGTGTCATGGTTAAGACTGTGAGTTCTGAACTAGAGTGCATGGGTTTGAAACCACATTCCACCTCCACTCATTGGCAGTATGACTTTGGGTAAGATTCCTAAAAATCCCTCTTTGCCTCAGTTTCCACAGCTATACAATTTGGATAATATTCGTGTAGTGGATAGATCATAGGGTGGCCCCCATGATTTCACACCATGTATAATCCCTCTCTTTGAGTGTGAGTGGAACCTGTGATTTGCTTCTGGCCTGTGGAGTATGGAAGAGGTGAAGGGATTTTGCAGATGTGATTAAGGTCCCAAATCAGTTGATTCTGAGTTACTTAAAAGGAAGACTATTCTGCCTGGGCCTGATTTAATCAAGTAAAATTTCCTAAAAGAGGAACCAGACCTTCCCTGGAGTCAGAGACTCTCTGTTCCTGGCTTTTGAGAAGTAAGTTGTTATGTTGTGAGAGGGCCCATGAAAAGGGCATGTGGTGGTCTCTAGGAACTGAGAGTGGCCCCTGGCTGACAACCAGCAAGAAAACAGGGACCTCAGTCCTGTAACCACAAGGAGCTGAATTTTGCCAATAACCTGAGAATGCTTTGTGGTGGATCTTTCCCCCAGTCGAGTCTTTGTGAGACCACAGCTCCTACTGACATGGGATTGCAGACTGGTGACACCATAAAGCAGAGAACCCAGCTAAACTGTGTCCAGACTTCTGACGTATATAAACTGTGAGATAATAAATGTATTTTTTAAAGTATAGTTGATGTACAGTATTATGTTAGTTTCAGGTGTACAACATAGTGATCTGACAATCAAATACATCATAGAGTGATCACCATGACAAGTCGAGTAACCATCATCCACCATACAAAATTATTACAGTATTATTGACTATATTCCTTATGCTGTAGATTATGTCCCTGCAACTTATTTATAACTGCAAGTTGGTATCTCTTAATCCCTCTCACCTATTTTGCCCAATGCCCTGCACATAATAAATGTGTTTTAAGCTGCTAAATTTGTGGTAGTTTGTTACTCAGCCTAGAAAACTGATAGTATCCACTTTATAGCGTTCTGGTAAAGATTAAATGAGTTCACCAAAGTAAAGCCTTAGCCCGTTCCCAGGCTCATGGGAGATGCTCAGTAAATGGTTGTAATTAGTTGCCATTGTTATTATGCTTAGAGTATAGCACTTTACAAAATTAAGTTTTTAATCATCAGCTTATTAATTGGTGCATTAAAAAAGTAGAATTTGCAAGCAGGAAACCTAGACTTGAGCAAACTTGCTATGAGACCTTCACCTTGCTGGGTTATGTCTGTTAGGATGCTTTAGGCTGCAAGTACAGAAACCTGACCAGTGGTCACTGTCTTAGGTTGGAATTCCTAGAAGCAGAACTTGAGACAAGGAATCATATGAAAGCGATGTATTAGGAACGATGTCCAAGACAAACCAGTAGTAGGGAAGTATAGAAGTGGGGCCAGGAGGGCAAGTATTATATCAGACCAAGTCCCCCAAGGGGGAATTTTGGCTCCATCTTGCAGAGGAGCTCTGAGGATAGTACAGATCACTCCTCAGAGCTGTACAAATCAGTGCAAGGCAGCTGGAGGACTGACACCTCCATACTATTCCATCATTGGTTAAGGGGCACCTTTGAGTGGGTGGGGGTGTAGATTTCCACACTCACAGGCAAAGTGGGCTCCAGTAGGCTGCGGGCGGTCTTCTGACAAGGAGAAGCCGATGCTGGCTGTTGGGAGTGAAAGCACATTGGAAGCCAGAGTCTATGACAATATTAAAGGGATGAGAGGGTCATTGGCAGTACTGCTACAGTGGCCTAAGCTATGAGGATATATGTTGTTTTCTTAGCAAAAAAAAAAAAAATGTAGGTGATCCCCAGATTGTCTCAGTGTGGGTCATCGGTGTCATTGAGGATTCTGTTCTCTACAGCCTTCCTTAGCATTGCTGGCTTCCATAATCCTTGGCCTCATGGTCACAAGATGGCTGTTGCAGCTCCACGTCTCATGTCCTTAAATGATAGTATTTGAAGCAGGAAGCAAAGGGAGGGCATCAACAAAAAGGCTTTCTCCTCATGTGACTCTCTACTATGCAGAGGAAAATCTCCCCCCACCCCACACCCCACCAGAAATGGGGTCATGGGCTCAACCGTAGACCTGTAACCGGCAGAGGAGAGTTGGATTGCCAAAGCTGACTTAAGTCAGTCATGGTTCACTTCAGATGCTGAGCACCTATCCAGATGGGGTTCTGTTAGCAAAGAGGAGGTTGAGGAATGGCTACTAGGTGGGCATCCAACAGCCTCTGCCATAGAACATCACTTGTCCTCATTTGCAAAAGAGTAATTTTGGTACCTACCTCTGATATTCATAGTGAAGATGAAATGAGCTGATTTTTTTCCTTTTTAGCTGCACTGCATGGCATAAGGGATTTTAGTTCCGCCACCAGGGATCGAATCCATGCTCCCTGCAGTGGAAGCACGGAGTCTTAACCATTGGACCACCAGGGAAATCCCCAGAAAAGAGCTGATTTTAATTGCTATGTGTGTTCACACCGTTTCTTCTCTGCTGCACTGTGAGCTCACTGAAGGTAGAGGCCATGTCTCACTCACCTTTGCTTCCCTTGATTCTACCCTCTAAATGGTGCTGAACCCCGTCGACTTCTCTCCATCTCTGTTGTCACACCCTAGTCCCTACTGCCATCATCTCTCTCATGATAGTTGATAAATTACTCATGGCTGGCTTCGCTTCCATTCTTGGCTCCCTCCAAGGCTTTTTCTCCCACAGAAGCCTGAGGAAAGTTTATAAAACACAAATCTGATTGAGTCACCTCCTTGCTGAAAGCACTTCCAGGCAAAAAAAAAAAAAAAAAAAAAAAAGAGAAAAGGGGTGATATTCAGAATAATTACTGATTTGGAATAGGCTCTGGGCAGTCAGAATAGGTACCAGCATTGACAGCCATGTGAGGGCATCCTCCCTGAGCACCACTCCTGTTCTGAGGGCCCTGGAAGAGCTGGCCTCTGCCTACCTCTCCTGGCTTTTCTCTAGAGGCTGTTGCCGCCACTCCCTGCTGCCTGTACTGCCTGCCTCCACTGCCCAGCCCAACTGTCTTGCCAGGCTGGTCTGCTTGCACTCCCTGAATGTACCACTCTTACTTGTCTCCAGGCCTCTGAACATGCTGTTTCCTGGGACTGGAATGTGATTTCCCCACTTTCTCTGGCTGCTTCCTTAAAGTCTCTACTTAGGTATCCCCTCTTCCAGGATGCTTTCTTTTTGAGGGTACATTGGGACACAGAGGACCATTGCATCACTGGTGCTGGTAGTAATGGGTGGTGATAGTGGTGGTGGTGATGGTGGAGGGCAGGACAACGCTTAGAACCAGGCAAGGGGGACCCCATCCTGGGCCACACCCTCTAGAGGGCCCCAGTCTGACCCCCTTTCAGCTGCACCCCTACCCATATAGCACAAGGAGTCTGTGGGATCAAAAGGATGTGTGCCCACCCACCCCCCTTTTAGACCAGGGAACCCAGGGCCCTGGTATTCTCTGCCTAAACAGCCTGAGTCTGCCTCCAGGACTGTGCAGTCCTCTTCCCTAGGTCTGTTCTCTAAGCCTGAAGGGTAGTTTGCCTGGGGAGGGGGCGAAGGTTTGAATGAAACTTGGACATTTTTCTAGTTATTATTGCTACATAACAGATTACTCCAAAACTTAGCTTAAGACAACTATTTTGGGAGGGAATTTTAAATATCTTTTATTGAAATATAGTTGATGTATAATATTATGTTAGTTTCAGGTATACTGCATAATGATTTGACATTTGCATACATTATGAAATGTTTACCACGATAAGTCTAGTAACCGTCTGTCCTCATATAAAATTATTACAGTATTTGGACTGTATTCCTTATGCTATATATTACATAATAAATAAATATAATTTATGATATAACTAGAGGTTTGTACCTCTTATTTTTCTTTTTTTTTTTTTTTTTTTGCAGTATATGGGCCTCTCACTGTTGTGGCCTCTCCCGTTGGGGAGCATAGGCTCCGGACGCGCAGGCTCAGCGGCTATGGCTCACAGACCCAGCCGCTCCACGGCATGTGGGATCTTCCCAGACTGGGGCACGAACCTGTGTCCCCTGCATCAGCAGGCGGACTCTCAACCACTGTGCTACCAGGGAAGCCCTAGAGGTTTGTACCTCTTAATCCTCTAAACCTGTTTTGCCCACCACCCACTTCCCTCCCTTCTGGCAACCACCCATTTGGTCCCTGTATCTATGAGTCTGTTTTTGTTTTGTTTGTTTTTTTAGAATCTGCATATAAATGAGATCATGCAGTATTTATCTTTCTCTGACTTATTTCACTTAGCATAATACCTTCTAAGTCCATTCATGTTGTCAGAAATGGCAAGATTTCATTCTTTTTCATGGCTGAGAAATATTCCTATATATATATATATATGTATATATATATATATACATATATATATATATATCACATCTTTATCCATTCATATGTTGATGGACACAGGCTGCTTCTATATCTTGGCTACTATAAATAATGCTGCATTGGTATACATATATCTTTTTAAATTAGTATTTTTGTTTCTTTGGATAAATATAATACCTAGAAGTGGAATTGGTGGTTCATATGGTAGTTCTAGTTTTAATTTTTTGAGGAAACTCCATAATGTTTTGCATAGTGACTGCACCAATTTACAATCCCACCAACAGTGCACAAGGGTTCATTTTCTCCACATCCTTGCCAACACTTATTGTTTGCTGTCTTTTTGATAATAGCCATTCTGACAGTTGTGAGGTGATATCTTATTCTGGTCTTGATTTGCATTTCCCTCATGATTAGTGATGCTGAGCATCTTTTCATGTGTCTGCTGGCCATATGTATATCTTCTTTGGAAAAGATGAATATTCAGATCCTCTGCCCATTTTTTAATTGGGTTGTTTGTTTTTTTGATGTTGAGTTGTATGAGTTGTTTGTATATTTTGGATATTAACCCCTTATCAGATGTATCATTTGCAAATATCTTCTTCCATTCACTTATGCTGCCATTTCATTTTGTTGATAAATTCCTTTGCTGTGCCAAAGCTTTGTAGTTTGACATAGTCCCATATGTTTATTTTTGCTTTTGTTTTCCTTGCCTGAGGAGACATATCCAAAAAAATACTGCTAAGACCGATGTCATAGAGCATACTGCCTATGTTTTCTAGGAGTTTTATGATTTTAGGTCTTACACTTAAGTCTTTAATCCATTTTTAGTTTATTTTTGCATATGGTGTGAAAAAGTAGTCCAGTTTGATTCTTTTACGTGTAGCCATCCAGCTTTCCCAGCACCATTTATTGAAGAGGATGTCTTTTCCCCATTGTATATTCTTGCCTCCTTTGTTGTAGGTTAATTGCCCATATAAGTGTGGGTTCATTTTGGGGCTCTCTATTCTGTTCCATTGATCTGTGTGTCTGTTTTTGTGCCAGTACCATACTGTTTTGATTACTGTAGCTTTGTAGTATAGTCTGAAATTAGGACGCATGATACCTCTAGCTTTGTTCTTCTTTCTCAAACTTGTTTTGGCTATTTGGGGTATTTTGTGTTTCAATACAAACTTAAGAATTATTTGTAAAATAACTTTTTTAATGCTTATGAATTCTGTGAGTCAGGAACTTAGACAGGGCACAATGGGAATGGTGTGTCTCAGCTCCATAATGTCTGGGGCATCAGCTGGGGAGACTCAGTAACTGGGGGCTAGAATCATCTGGAGGGGTCTTTATCTGTATATCTGATGGTTGGTGCTGGTAGTTGGCTGGGAGGCCAGTTGTGGCTATTGACTGGAGCAACCATGTATAGGCTCCCCATGTGCTCTGGGCTTCCTCACAGTATGGCAGACTCAGAGCACTTGGATTTCTTATTTGGAGCAAGTATCTTAGTAAACAGAGAAGCAGCTGCGTTGCCTTTTCTGGCCTAGCCTTGGAAGCCACCCAGCATAATCTATTGGGTTACAAATGAGTCACAGCCCACCCAGACTTAAGGGGAGGGCACATGGGCCACACCTCTCAATGAGAGGAGTATAAAAGCATTTCTAGATGTGTTTTAAAACCACCAAAGACATGTAGACTAGGGTATCTCCACCGAGTCTATGTGTGTATGAGACCCCTCATAGTTCAGGACAGAGCTGGAATGAGAAGAGAGTTGGGCCAGGAGCTAGAAGCCAGGGGGCTGGGCTTCCTGTGCTTCCATGCTCTGGCAAAGAATTCAGAGAAGTCAGAAATTTTAAAATTTGAACTTGGCCTTCCAGGTCATTAAGAAAATATGTTTGTCAAGGTAGGAAGATAGAACATATTTATTTAATGGTTTGTTAGTTTGATTTATAGCTTTTAAATATTTAGGATGTGATAAATAGGCTCCATTTGTATTCCTGGCTGGGCCTTGCAAAGGAGAGGGGTAGTCCTGGTGGTGGAGGTGGCAGTAATGGTGGTGGCGCTGGCGGTGATGGTGGTGAAAATGGCAGTGGCGATCATTCGAGGGCTCAACATTTATTGAGCACCTACTATAGGTCAGCAGTCAACCACATTGTACCACCATTGTCTTCATTGTCATTATTTCCCTTCCTTCCCTCCTTTCCTTCTTCAATAAGTACGTATTATTAGGGCCATGCTAGGGGCTGGGAATACAAAGATAACCACCATGTGGTCTCTGGCTCAAGAAGCTTACTGACCAGTGGGAGAAGGGCTCAGGAACAGATCACTGCAGTCCAAAAGGGTGAATTCAATTACAGAAGAGTGTGCAATACTGGGGCAGCAGAGGGAACCAGGGAGGGCTATTCTGAGGAGGGCTTAAAGTCTAAGCTGGACCACCATAGGCAGAAAATAGGGAAAAGCATTCTAGAAAGTGGGAACAGCATGTTTAAGGTGTGGAAGAGAGGACACTGGCTTAAGAAATGGTCTGAAGGTGTAGCAGTGGCAGCCTGGGAACAGGGATTCCTTTTGTGACCATGTGTGTGCTGTCCACCCCCTTATTTGGGGGACTGCTCCCCCAATCCAATCATATGATTCTAATACCTCCTTCCTGATCACCCAAGATGGACCAATCCAAGTCCTCCCCGAGAATCTCTCTATTGGAATTGGAAGGGAAGAACCTTTGTATCTTATCTAATTGAGAGCTATCAGGATACTGAGCAGTGCACGGTATATCTGCTTCTTGAAAGAGCTGGTTGGAAAGAAATTGCTGATAGGCAGGGAGCAACAGAGAGAGAACATCCTGATGGTGTCAGAGCCTGTGATCCAGGTGTTCCTAGAGCCCACACCCATCCCAACTTGATCAGGTGGGGCAGCAAACCAGACCCTGGGATGCAGCTGGGAGAAGAAGTGGGGGAATTAGGGCTGAAGAGGCAGCAGGAGTCAGATCCTGAAGGGCCGGGAGAGGAAGTTTCAAGGCTATTCTGAGGGCAGAGGGAAGCCATTGAAGGAGGGGCTTAATGGAGGGGAGACAGAGTAAGATTTGCGTTTTTAAAAGATCATTCTGGTTTGATAGGCAAGACTTGCTAGGAAGGGGAAAGCATGGAGAGGAGAGGCTGGTGGCAGGGGAGCTGGCGAGAAGAGAGATCTTATCCTCAGCCCAGACATCATGGGGCAGAGGGAGAGGGCAGACTTTGGGGCCAGACCCTGCAGGTTCCAATCACAGCTCCAACTCTTCATTGGTGTTTGACTTTGGGCAAGTTATGTGGGCTCTGTTTTGTGCCAGGGGTGGATAAGGTGGGGAGAGACTTTAGGTGTCATGTGGTCATTCAAACAGCCTTGAGCTGGGGACCAGAGATCCAGGTCCTAACTCCCATTATAGAAGGTCTGAGATAAGCCCTGTGCACAGAAACCCACACCACCCCAACCCCTCCCAACTTCAGCCAGCCTCCTAAGGCGCTTCCTGTTCATCTTCCACGAACTGACCCTGCAGGTGAAGAAGGCAGGCAGTGGG